>NC_136070.1:583050640-583618140 GCF_964261635.1 Lissotriton helveticus | reverse complement strand
CTAATGCCTCTTAGTGTGCTGCTGAGATCCTTCAAGGCACAATGGAGTGATAGGACTTGCCCAACCCTGAAACATCTGCCTGGAGGGATGTCAAAACTACACCTCACAATTCGCTACTGCTATAAACAGTAATGTGGTGCCCAGCAACACAATGGAATTCAGGGGTTCTTACGCTTATTTATTTATTTCAAAGGTTTTATATAGCGCTACTGGACCCAAGAGTATCAGAGCGCTTTACAAGGATGGTGAACATAATGAGTCACATGATGATAATGCATTCAACAGGGCTAAGGGGGCAAAGAAAACAGAGAGATAAAATTAAGTGGAAAATGAAAATTAAAAGTTAGGAGAGAGAGGGGGGAGAAGAGAGGGGGAGTGAGGAAATGAAGGGGGGTTTTCCCTCTTCATTTTTGAAACGGGCAGATTCTTACACGGTGAAGTGTCACCCTGGTAGTTAGATGCTGTCTTACACTTAATTACATCACAATCAAGTCCAGTTTAAATGCAGATTCCAGTGCAGATTCCGCAGCAGCGGTGACATCACAGAGACATTCAGCCAGAATACTGTGCCACCGACTGGCAAAAGTGAATGGTAACAGGTGTTAGTTTGCAACATACAGGTGCACAGATTCTTAGGCAAGGGGAGAGGTCAAATAAACAGATCAACATATTAATTAGTCCAGTGTTCGAGATGTTAAGAGGGTTAACCCTCTCTACAGAGGGGGTTAACCCCTGATAATTGCATACCCTCCATTTTCAGCGAGGGGGCATAGTGAGGAGAAAGCAGTTCACAGCCACTAATGCCCAACAGCATGGGGGCAATAAAGGCTAGGGGCAGCCACTGCCCAGACTCAACAAGCACAAGCAGAGAATGCTCACCCACTCTGTCTGTGTCACATTCTTGAAGAATTCGAGGGGCATATTATCTAGAAACAGTGTTAACATTATTGCCGCTTTAGCGTCAGAAAACTGCTGCTAAAGCGGCAATAATGGGCTTAATAATACGCCCTTGTGAACTCCCATAGAAGCCCATGGTCTGGTGTTAACATGGGCTTCTATGGGAATTTTCTACAGCGTATTATCAAGCCCATTATCGGCGATAATGTTAACGCTGCGCTTGATAATATGTCCCTTAGAGTGGAGGAATGATAACTGGCTCTATCAATTCCAGCACTCAATATAAAGCGCTAACATTTTTGTAAGCAGCTGATAATCTATATCTGTGAGTTTAAACGTTTAATAAAAGATGCCCAGTTAATAAAAGGTAATAATCTTTTCGTACCTTCATTGGTCTAACAAATACACCCAACCATTTTGTTTTCCCTTCAAATGATATAGCATCATTTATAGTGAAGCAAACGAGTTTTATGACTGCAGAACCACAAGTGTAAATTATTTCAGGATTTTATGTTTGACTACACAATATCCTCTACACTATATTAAATATATTATATAAACAAGTCTATATGATTAGTTCGGTATTCAAATTTTAGAAATAGTTTGTTTGAAAACCTTGTAATTTGTGGGAATAACGCAAATCCCAACTTTTAGAGAGTTTGAGATTTTTAATAAAATTGAAGAACAAAGAAAAAGGCAAAAATATTCTAAAAATTCCATTGACTGAGATTTAAACATGTATACCGGGTAACCTTATATTTTGCACCTATGCCATTTCAAGTGTTCTTTTGAAATGTACAAAGAACTCACTCAAATGTTGGCCTCGAGCCTCTCACTGGCTGTGTAGAACCGCTACAGTTGATTGGATTTATGGCTCGGTATTGTGAGCAGTTTCTGTTAGGATCTTTGTATGAGCCAAGCTGCGAGTCATAGATTTGAATCCCTGCAAGAACTGCTCAACCTTTCACCTGCCCAAGGTCAATAAACTGAGAACTGTTATATTGTGTGATCGCAAAGCAGCTGGTATTTACACTGCTGTAGCACTATGCAATATACAAATTATCGCTATGTAATAGTCTAACTCAGGAATCCTTTTCTTTTCATTACTAACACATTATAACATAGAAACTTACTTGCAATGAGAACACTATGGCCCTCATTACGATGTCAGGCAGACCGAGAGGCTGTTGGTGGCAGCCCACCTGACATCTAGGGCAGTGGTCCGACCACCGCATTATGATACCGATGGTCCGAGCGCAGCGGGCAAGACCGTCGCCTCCAACAGGCTCAAGCAACCAGTCGGTGTGGCAGCTGGAACCTAATCTCTAAAAATGGAGGCGGGGCCTGTGGCGGCATCGCCGTGGGCATTAGGATGTCAGTTTCCGACAGCCTTTTCATGACGGTCTGACCACCATGGAACGGCTGTCAGAAATGGACTTTGGGGCCCTGCCCCCCCTAACTTCGATGCACCATGTGCCAGGTACCACATAGTGCCTGGCACACGATGCATGGATGTTTACAAAATGCTTTTTACTGTTGCGTCTTGTGCAGTGGCCCTTTTCCTGGGCTGCTGCACAAGCCGCAATAGTAAAACACATTTTACGACTGCCTACACGGCGGCTGTATCATAATTGGGCTGTCAGAACGGTTGATTCCTTGTCAGACAGTTTTGTGCCCAAAAGGATGGCGGTCGGATGCTTGTCTGACCGCCATCGTAATGAGGCCCTACGTCTCTAGTTGCCGTGACATCCTAATAGCGACACCGAACGATGCCACATAACAGTAACAGCAGTCATATTTTTCTAATTGTACTCTTATGTGTACTGTGTGCTCACTCAGAATTTCCTTGATATTTGCTGATATAGAAATATGCCTCTAATGCACTTATGCTCATTGATTTTTGTTTCTCCACTATGGCACTGTTTCCTTCAAAGAGATGCACCTTCCCTTGCACCATGATAAAATATGGGACTGTTCCCTCCCCATTCCCAGCCTAGAAATGCCCTTAACCCCTCCCATGACGAGCACAGCTCGTCATGAGCCACGGTGCTCATTATGAGCTGAGCTCGTTATGGCCCGTGGAACGCTCGCACGCTGGGCTAATTCCCCTGCTGTGCTGAGCGTTCCATTAAACGGCGTGGTCGTGACGAGCTCAGCTCGTCATGAGCACCCGAGCACCGTGGCTCATGGGGGTGCTGTGCGCCCCGCCCCCCAGCACAGCAGGGGAATAGCTCCAGCCTTCAAGGGGTTAATACTGCCCTAGACAGGAGACAATCTAAAAGCGTTTGCAGGGTTGGAAGCTCCCTACAAGCCCAAGCCTGGGTTCAGCTGCACAATATATCAAATAGGTCAGGGTCCTGAGAATCACTGACACTGCAGCGATGGAAAATGCTACTTGTTTATTCTTTTACACTGGTATCACTGTATTGTGGTTGATGAAATGTACCCCTCAGTTGCCACCCACATAGGACTTTGAAACGAATCAATAAACATAAAAATAGGTTGTCCTCCCTCCCAGGGAAAAATGTGCACATTCACAAAATTCTTAAAAACTGCGTTTCAGGTCTCTGAGCGTCCGCCAGTTTCATATGTCACTTAAACAGAATCACTCTGCTGCATGTGACCCTGCAAAGTATCCTGTCCAGTGCATTTAAAAAAACACAGGGCCATATTATCAAGAACAAGCGATAAAATTATCGCCGCTTTATCGGCAGGAAACTGCCGCTAAAGCGGCGATAATGGGCTTGATAATACGCCCTTGTGAATTCCTATAGCAGCCTAGGTTAAGACCAGAACCTGGGCTGTTATGGGAATTCACAAGGACATATTATCAAGCCCATTATCGCCGCTTTAGCGGCAGTTTCCTGCCGATAAAGCGGCGATAATTTTATCGCCTGTCCTTGATAATATGGCCCACAGATCTTTGATGGGTCGGATTACGTTGTGGATTTGGTGAACTTGCATTAAGCCGTTTTTGGGGTGTATAGTTCTAATCCAGTCGTATGGGGTTTCGAATGGTAATGATGTTTTTTGGAGAAAGTCAATCTAAAGTTATGCTCCATCTCTCTAAGTTTGACCAGACTTGGCTAACAAGCAGCAAAAGAGGGTTTTTTGTTGTGGAAATCGAGATGTAACCTCATCAAAGAGGATCACAAATATAGATATTAAAAATATCTACAAACTGTCCTAAAACGATACTTTATAGAGCACTGTTATGCCCCACTTACGAGTCTGTGTGTGCATGTGTGTATGTTTTTATGCCGCACCAGTGAAATAAATGTGGCTAAGTTATACATGTTATTTGGAGTAATTGTAGTAATCAACACAGATTCGGGCATTTCTTTCTATATTCCAAAGTCCAAACTAAATGTTTTTATCATAATAGTGCAATTCTCGGACCCGGGCCATATTCTGAATCTTAGCTCTGTAATTAGATTGTGCTCTGGTTCTGCTTAAATGCCTGTGATTTTACCCAATGCACACAAAAGAGCAGCATGGCATAAACCAGTTATACAGATAAACAAAGAATGACCTGCTATTCATTGCCATTGTTGAGACAGAGGGGGAAACATGCCCCACTCATGGCTTCCCCGCTCATAAACATGGACCATCCCCTCACTGAACAATGATAAAAGTAACATATTAAAGTCAACAGCTGCCTGTGAGGTATAGGTTTTTAAATTTACATTTCCTCGATTCTAAGATAGATATCATGAGAACTGACTCAGCCTTATGCCCCTTTCACAATTACTACCATTAATGCTATTGTCTTAGGCAGTGATGGCTGCTAGCAGGGGAAATCGGTGGGACAACGCGGGGGGAATTAAAAAAATAAAAACGTATCTGCAGCCTGACGTCCCCTGCCTCTTTAGACAATGTTCACACAGGCCAACAGAGTCCCCAGCGCCAATCCAGATGCTACTCTCATGCTGGTATTAACCAGCATGAGAGAAGCTTGGAGATTGGGCGGACGGGCTGGTTCCATGCTCCAGCAAAGACTGGGAGTCTGTGCTCCTAAGCCTGCTGATATCTCCAAGCAATAGCCTGGAGATATCCAAATGCGCATGTCCGTTTGGCCATCCTAGGACGAACAGCCAAACCTACATGCACACTGACACTGCCCCAAGCCCACCACTCCTCATGCTCCTGATAGCCCAGTCTTCAAGACTCACCGCTGGCTCTGGAGTAAAATAAAATGACAATAAAGCAGTTTTATTACCAGCTTTATCATCATTTTATTTTACATGCGGCTGCTGGTTCCAGCAGTGGGGCGACGCTCCTCCCCATAACGGAGGAGCCGCCCTTTGTCTTGGGCAATAGTGGCTCTTCTTATATACACGGTTGTGTTACTAGAATGCTGGAACCAACACTCTTTCGTAAACAAGTTAATAATATTCTTCATAGTATGTCACACTGATGCAGTGCCACTTCCCAGAGATAAATCCATATCTAAGAATAAGAGCAGAGGCAGCAGAACATGAAGGGACATACACTTAAAAAAGCATTTGCAGAGGAGGGGGAGGGAAATGTGAGAAATGTAGCCGAATGTGTAGGGGAGCGGGATTTGTGTGTTTGAATGGTTGCATTAATACTAGATAAATATATACTCAGACAAAACTATTATCACTGTTTATTTATTGAAATGAGCAAGTGTCTTACAAGTATTGTGATATTGCTCCGAGCAACCCCTTTTTAATAGCTGCCTAATGTTTTCAGATCTGTAAATATTCATCTTTTCTTGGAGCCCAACTGGGAAGGCGGGCTTGGGGGAATCTTTCCTGCAACAACCATTAGCGACTGATTCCCTTGTGTTGGAAGAGACCGTCCCAGGTGTTAGTCAAGCCCCTTGGCGGGCTGTGTAAACCGACAATCATTTTTTCCAACTACTGCGCAGTGAGGGAAGAACCATCTGGGAGAAGAGAATTTGAAGGGTATTAGCGACCAAAAATGTAGATTATCATCAGCTTTGACGGACAGAAAATATGGATTTTATTAAAGACACGGAGGCTAATATTAATGCTATCTTCCTTTATTGCACCACCCACAGCAGATCATTTAAAGAACAAAGAACATTAACAAAGGTTCTGGTGTATTAGCGACTAAAAATTATAATAGCACGTATGTGCATTGATATAGAAATCCAGCTACGCAGTCACGTACACCAAACAACACTAACTACTATAAGACACCAACAGCCAAACAATTACACAAAAGTACCAGACTATTGGGAAGATCCAAATCAATAATTCGTTAAACAGACCCCAGTATTTAACAGAAGCCTCAAGTCCATGGCGTGAAGGTACCCCATCTTGCATGTGATGCAAGGCCATATTCATGCCAATACAGTGCTGTATAAACATTATACAACAAATTGCCTGTCGGCTTTGAAAGAGTTGCTAAAGATTTCTGTTAGTCATGTCTCTTGTTAAAATCTGTCCAAGTTAACGGTAATATCTAACTGGCCAATAGGGATTATTTCAGATGTGTTCCAAATAACAATAACATGCTCTCAGGAATGGTGGACGCGGGGAGTGCCCCTGTTTGATTTTCTATTGCTTCTGCACTCTTTGTGGGACAGAAGTGGAGATCTTCAAAACTTTATTGGTGGCAGAGCTGGATATTTCAAGGAGATGAATAGGTCTGTCCCTAGTCTAGTTCTATATAAGCAGCATGATCACTTTTCCATACAGCCCACTGTGTATCTTCTTATAATAGGACACGGAGACTCCCAGTCTGCACCACACACCCCAAAACTCCAAAGAGCCAAAGCGAGGGCAAGCAGCCATTTGAGGGAAAAGATCATGTGTATTACAAGCATGTTAAGCACTCACACACACAAAATAACACGATCATCGAAAAGGTCAAAAGAAATAAACACAGTACAGCAAGTGATGAAATACATCTGTAAAAATGTAAAGTAACACACATAAGTGAATGATTACATATCCCAAGATCTATAGACAAACACACAAATTATTTGCATCAAGCCCCTACCATGAACATTCCAACATTAAGGTCTTTCCCACGGACCACACAGGTGGAACCACCTGCATCTCTGATGGGCTGTCCCTACTCACTGTCCCTTGTCTGCTTCTCAGGGTTCCACCCCTCCAAACACCAGGCTGACTGAGGAGCTACAAGTAGCGTGACTGGGAGCTTTAGCCCCATGCCTGGTGAATTGTGAGCCCAAGCCCCTAGGCTGGTGTGTACATCCTCCACACGGATCGGATTGCTGCACCCTACCCTCAGTGCTGTTCTGGGAAGTATGACATGGCGGCCCCCTCTGCTGATTAGCAGTAAACTTGGAATTAAGTTTCTCACCATCTGGGTAGATAGAAATAAGCACTGGGTGGGCTGGTGAATCGAGCTGCCCTCAACTCGTCTGCCACCAGCCTGCCTCTGCCGCTGCGATGCTCCAAAAGTAAAAGGAGGGGAACAGTGGCAGACCAGAATAAATACCCCTGGCCATTGTTACGGATGATAGGCGGAAGTGACATGCAGTTTGCGCGGCACCCATCCCTTTCTCCGGAGCCCATGATAGCCCCCTAGGTTATTTGTTCTCCTACCCTCCCTGTTCCCTTGTATACCTCCCTAGTGGAGCTTCTGGGTGACTTAGTACTCCTCCAAGAGACCAAGATAGATTTTAAAGAAGCCCTGTTAATGAGGAATGGATGGGTGTCAGACGTGACGTGCCTCTGAAGAAAGCCGGAAAAAAATTGGGTTGTTACCCTAATATCCAAGAAATCTGGTTTAAATATAGTTGCATTGGAGCATAACACAAATGGGAGATGGTTACTTACTAGTCTAAACAATAGGGATGATGATCTCTATGTCATGAATATCCATGCCCCCAATGTAGACAACCCTAGTTTTTGTCTTGCCCTTAATAAAAAATTAGCAGACATCCCACAGGGCTCCAGAACAATAGTAGGAGGAGATTTTAATAATCTTCCAATGGACCCCAGTTTCTACCAGGGAACATAAACAGTTGCTCAACCTCTACTCTACACACTGTCGCCTATATGTTTGGAGATTACACAATCATAAGGGCAGCAATTTAAAAATTTTCTCTCCACCACATTCCAGTTTCTCCCGTATTGACTATCTCCTGATAGATGCTTCACTTCTAAAGTCCACCTCCGAAGTTAACATTCACCCAGGCCTCGTCTCAGACCATGCTGCAATCTCAATGTCCATTCTTAACCTTTCTGACAAAGGAGGGAGTCAAGTCTGGCGCCTACACCCTTAAATTCTAGAACATGAAACTGACATATCTGACCTACAAAACGAAATAGATGTCTTCTTCAGGGAAAACAAGCACTCCATCAAATCCCCGGTAATATTATGGGACGCTTTTAAATGTGCTGTCCAAAAAGTTGTGAAATAAAGCAAACTCTTCAATCATCATTGGGGGCCGAATTAAAAAACAAAGAAGAAATGTTTAAACATTCTAATTATAGGTCCCAACTTCAAGACATCAAGCAGCTAAAATACACCTTTAACTCCATAATCAGTAAAAGGGGCCTACCTCAGTATACATGCCCATAAAAAACTCCAGACAACTCTTACTACATAAAAGTGCAGGTAAATTGCATCACCATAGTGATCATCCCCAAAATGGAAAAGATCTTTCGGACCACAAAGATTTCCGCACCATCTCTTTTCTAAACATGGAAGTTAAACTTTTTGCAAAAATCTTAGACAACAGGCTAAAAAACTGCATACCCACACTTATCCATAACTCTCAAACGGGATTCGTCAAAGAGCGCATTGCGAGAGACAACATTCGTACATTCTGCCATATTATAGAAAAGGCCCACTTTTCCTCACTACCCACTGCCGCTATAACACTTTACGCCGAAAAGATGTTCGATAAAGTGTCCTGGCCTTTAATGCATACAATTCTTGAGTCCCATAGTTTGGGCGATTAGTTTATCAATATGGTATTGCCTCTCTACGCAAATCCCAAAGCAAACATTAGGATTAATACTTCCACTTCCATATATTCTGATTTACTCCAAGGTACAAGATAGGAATGCCCTCTCTCCCCGTGCTCTTTCTATTTACTATTGACCCCTTGCTTAAAATACTTAACACTGCCCCTGGAAGCAAAGGACTCCAATTCATTGCCAATATATATATATATATACAAAACTACAGCATACGCGGATGACATCCGTATCTTTTCCAAGAACATTGAAATTGCTATCCCATGTATCATCAGTATCATCCATACATTTCCAGAGGTCTCTGGATATACCTTAAATTGGGACAAACTGAGATATTTCCAGTAAACCTTCTATGTCTCTCTTCAAAACTTAGGCAACTCAGCACTTCAATGACACTCCAAACGTCTTAAATATCATATCTGGAGATTTGATTCTATAAATACCTTACTGACACACTACTTTTTAATGAATCACAGACAATCGCCAAAGTTAGAGATCTCCTGACCGCTTGGTCGTCCAAATTTATCTCCTGGTGGGGTAGGCTTCAAACACTCAAAATGATGATCACTCCGGTGGTGAACTTTCTGTCATCCATGCTACCTTTTAAACGATCCCCCTCATTTTTGCATGAAATAGATAAAATCATCTCAAAGTTTCTTTGGAGTGAAAAGAGAGTGAGGATTTCATAGGAGTCCCTAAGGAAGAGCTACATGCGGGGAGGCTGTAACCTTCCAAATTGGAACCTCTACCAATCAGCCTTCCCGGCTTCCTAAGGCGCTGTATGGCTAATCCCAGAATCACCAAATATCCACTCTGGTTGAAGATTGAACGGAAGATATGTTCCCCTTTTGGTACATCATCTTTTTCACAATGTCGAAATTTATCCTACCTCAATCACAGTACTTATGGATACTGCAAACGCGCTAAAGATTCTAGACAAATGTTTGCCAGAATCTATTCACATTTCCAGATGGGCAACAATATGGCTTAATCCAAAAGTTAATGCTGAGGTCACTAATACCATTACACTCTCGTGGGCCTCTCAAGACATCAAGCTAATCTGTGACCTTTAAGATAACAAAAACAATCAGCTTCCCTTTTCAGCTCTGGTCGAACATAAAACCTCTCCAACTTGGACTTTTACAGTTTCCGAAGGATTAAACTCTCCAAACTCATCCGTTCTAAGCACTCAACTCTAGCGACTCACCTCGCCCTATGGCAACACTCTGACACATCGCCTCACAGAATTCAATTATATGAACCAAATGGGCCAAACATTTTGACATGGGGTTTGTCGAATACATCATGGTTGATAACTAGCAAAAGATTGGCAAACCCTCTCTGTACAAATAAATTGTTCCCTCTCTTAATCAATCCAAATTCTTTACAATGAATCTCCTGCCTTGTACCCCAGCTAGATTGTATAAATTGAACCTACAACAAGTTGACAAATGCTGGAATTGCAACCAAGAACCAGGTTCACACCAGCACATATTTTTTGAATGCCAATTGCTTGACTCGTATTGGTTACCAATACAAAGCAAGTTGTCAGCTATATTTAAAATACCCATAACCTTACCCAGGGCACGAGTCCTAAAAAGAGAAGTGGGGGGACGCTGTCACCGGAAGTGATGTCACGGCAGGAAGTGACGTCACGAAAGGTGCGCTCCGATCTCGTCCCAGAGAGGCCAAAGAGTGAAGTCCAGCTGTTTGGCAGGGGGGACGGCGTCCACCCGGTAAAATAAGTGGGGGGACGCCGTCCACCCGCGTGGTACCCCAACTCGAGCCCTGACCGTACCTTTCTCATGGTAGCATTATTCCCCTGGGCCTCAGGAACCGCGTTGACCGTATGAACAAACGATATGTCACTACTAGACCTTCTTTTGATCATTGCAGTGAAAGTCATTCTTTCCTAATGAAAATCTTTCAAACATCTATCACACATTGTGGGCATGGGTCTCATACCTCTGAGGGGAACATACCTTCCAGTCCAAAAATCAGCCTGCCCCCCCAATCTCCAGTGCAGTATGGCAATCCCTTGGAAAATACATTGAACTAAGTTTGTAAGGCCTTGTAGCGTAACCTATAACAGGTTATTGAACCTAAACCACTCACCAACGTCTAAATAGCAGATATCCCCCCACCTTCCCTCCCTCCTCTCTCCCCCCAGTTCTTTTTCACGTTTACCTTATCTTGACTATAAAGGCTATACGCCTTTATGATATACACATAGCGACAAGATTTACTTGTTATATACTAGACACACAAGTTACAAGATCTCTGTGACCATCTGCTCACATAACCTTTCGGATTTACTGCAAAGGTATTTTTTGTAATGTGGGCCATCTAGACCCGCAGTGTTTTTTCTCTTATCTGTGACTTGTGTCTCATATCATCAACTTGAAGTTATTGTATATCTAATTGCCATTCATATCGTAGCAACTAGTGTACGCATTCAAATAGCACTTTGCGTGTAATCTGAATATCATATGCTTGGTTTTACTGATACAGTTGCTCGACTTTTGTTTGTATCGCAATGATATCTGGCTCTATGCCTTTCTCCCTCAAAATAAATAAAATATATTGAAAGAAAAATAAAAGTTCCCCCTCCTTGCACTGCTGGCATACTGCCCCATAGATTCAACAACCTTTCTGTAAAGAAATATCTTTCGCCTTCCTCTGCGAAATATGTTTGCCTTGTGCATTATTTATACTTTCGAAGTTCTTTGAATGTCTCTCTTTTCCAGCAGACTGGTCATTTGAGAAGTAGTTTTCTTTGTGCGGCAGCCTTCCGCCTCCTTATGCTCCTTGCCTCATCTACAATGGATTTTATATGTGTAAAAGCCTATATAGGATAGGGTGACCAGAATTGTAAAGCCAAAAACCGGGACATTTCACAAAAATAGAAGAAGGACTACAATGTTACTTCAAGACGGCGCACAGAATGACAGCGCTCATCTGCAGAAAATTATAGAACAGGCAGTAAGAACATACATAAAATGCAATTTTAAGCCTAGTAGCTTGCCTGCTGATGAGATTTCTTTCTTGAAACAACTGCTAACTATCCCTGCTTTGTAAAACTTAAAAAAAGCACCGCCTGCGATTTTCAGTCGTTCCTTGTTAAAAACCGGTACATGAGATACATTTCTTGAAATCTACCGGGACAGCTGGTGAAAAACAGGGGCCATCCTGGCAAATCTGGGACGCCTGGTCACCCTAATATAGGACCTACTCCACAGACTGAGCCACTGTACGTGTGTACGGGGTGGAATTGTATTAAGCGCCATTGGAGTGCTTCCCGCCTGACAGAACCAGGTTAATTCAGGCAAATCCCGATGTTTTGTGTCAAGCAGTCTTTAACACCACTGGCGGATCCTGCACTAAGCAGGGCGCCATCAACTAAAGTGCCTGGGCAAATAGAGCGAGCGGGCTACAGGCCGGGCCGACAGCGGCTAATTACATTCCGTATATGAAGATTCCTCTTGTTCGGCTAATCCTCAAACAGGCGAAACCAGCAGGATCGTCTTGGAATTAGACTAAAAACCTTCAACATTAGCTATATGATTAAAGTATTTTTTCAGCGGTGACAGAATGATAGTGGAAGGAAAAGGGCGGCTCTGGTGCATCATGGTAGAACTCAGGCGCGGCCCACACAGGTAACAGCGGTGGGGCTGGGTGGGGCAGGTGTTTGGGGGGGGGGCGGGGGAGTGGACAGACGACGGGAGAGGGAAAGTAAAACTAATAAATAAATAAAAACACTTACCTTGCGATCGCTGAATCGCGGCGAGCACAAGGTAGGTTTTTTTTTTCTTTTTTTACTTTACTCTTCTGTCATCTGTCCACTTCCCCCCACCGCCCGCCCCACTGATTTTACCTGTGCCGGCCACGCCTGTATTGTAGTATTACAGAAGGGCACACAGACACTTGTCCAGCCCCTTCTATAACATAGGGAGTGCTGGCAATCATATGGATGTTTAAAGAGAACAAGGGAACACAATAGGTAAATAAGGACCCTGGGTGTGAACTTTATATTGGTAACAAATGGTCCTTAAAAAACATTCATGACAAACCAATACATATATAACAAGATTAGTACTATATGCCACGGTCTCCAGCCGGACACAAAATGTAATCAATCAACTAAATGTTTCAACATTATGAAGAGCAGCCAACAATAGAGTGGGACACAGTCCTGCGTCTAGTACACAAAACAGAAGACAAATACATATGAACAATAAGGATTTCAGGCAAAAGACAAAGGAGGCTTGGAGTCAATGGAAATACATGACAAACTATCCATAACAGTATTCACACTAATGTAACACAATGGTTTAAACGTGTGAATCTGTTCCATAGTTCGGCGATGTTTCGATCCCTTTTAAGGAGATAATGGGATCATCATCAGGACGATGATGTTACATGCCTGAATGAAAATGCTGCCTTGAATGAGATTGGAGCTAAAAGAGCTACAATTCCGGTGTGAGGTAAAGGGAGAATATGCTGGGACACGATAGACTACGCTCACAATGGAGCCGATAGCGATTGCACGAGGAGCTTGGGTCAAGCCCCATCAGAGTATGCAGTGGAGCTAATGTCTGTGTTTGCTTTTAAATAAGGCATTTCTTTTTAATGCAGCCCGTTTTCCTTAAAGGAAAATGGGATGAGTTTCAAAAACAAAAATGAAATGTTTTCTTTTCATTTTTTAAGAGGAGGTATGGGACCACTGCCTCCTCTTAAAAAATTATTTTACTAACATTCACAAAGGGGAAGAGGTCCCTTGGGGGGGACCCCTTCCCATTTGTGAATGGGTTACCACCTACTTGAAATAGGTGGTAAAATGCGAAAGTTTTACGACTGCATTCACGGTCACAAAACATTCATGCATACCATTAAGATTCGCTATTTGGAAGGGACACCCTAAACATGACCCTTCCAAATAGCAAATTGCAAACCCATTTTGCAATTCGGTAACAGGTTAACAAGTCGCAAAATTGTGTTTGCTGCATCGGAAAAGCATTCTTTGCAATCGCAAACTGGACTAATCTGTGATTCGGCCCGCTTGCGAGGAGAAAGATGCGGAGTGCATCTTGCCCATAGAGTTTTGTGGAGATAGTGCTTTGTCAAAATGTGATTTTCTTCCTGCCATGTTTAGAGTGTCATTGAGTATAATGCTCTTCTAATGGAATGGACAGGGCATCTGCCATGTTTGGGACGGAGTACACGGTTGGCCAAACTCTAAATAAGGCTGTATCGACTTTGCTTACAGTGACACCCCCTCACCACGACTAAGATGGTCTTCAGTTTACAGTGACACCAGCTGACCAGAATTGGTTGAAAAAGGTGCTGCTCTTTCAGGGACACCAGCTGGCCATTCAGTAATGGGTCAATGGCATGCCTTTTGCAGCAGAGACATTATGCCATCTGAAATCTGATGCATGAAAATGAGAATAAAAATGAGAAAAGACAAGAAATGTTTTTCCTCCTCTGGCACCGAGCGGATAAGGGGTGAGGATGGATTGCTAGTGAATGCATGTATTGGAAGCTGAGAGCATTAGAGTAAAAGCTTCTGTTCTTATTACTTTCTGCCGTAGGATCAGCGGGCATCCGGCGCGGGGGTCGAAAGCAATCTCAGCCCCTGATTGATATCATTATTGCAGGCGGCCAAAGCGCTAAACATCCTTTTCAGTCTCACTGAAACAGCTAATTGAGTAACAGGGAAAAAAGAAAAAAAATAACCTAAGATCTTTGAGGATAGAAATGTGTCTCACCTTTGTGGTGCCATTTAAGGTGCTTGTGGCCATCTGGGAAGAGAGGATCAAGGGAACCTTACGGTCCACTTTCATCCAGAAATGCGGCAATGAGAAATGAATTCCCTCTGCGTTTTTCGACTCCAGTCCAGAGATACCTCTTGCAACTGTTCCATACTTTTGGTGTTTCTCACTCAAGTTCCCTTGCTGCCAAATTGTTCACCTGGCAGACTGTAAACCACTGATCATCAAGGTGCCAGGTCAGCCATGCCACCGGGCAGAGTCGGATTCTGGCTGGTTGAGGAGCATTCTAAGTAGCCCTCCTTATAGGCCCAGGAAGCTGCCACCTGATAGACTGTACTTGACTGGTTGGTGGCAGCTGAATTGGAAGTTGGTTGTAGCCTTTTTCCATAGCACTGTTAGTGGGGGGTCCACTGATCATCCTGTGGAAAAATTATCCACCTCCAAAGGAAACCTTTCCATTTATCATGTGGGTGCATCTATGTGTGTCTATATGTATGTGGTGCGGTGTGATGTGTGTTTTGAGGTGTTGTTAAAAGCTTGCATGAGATATCTGCTATTAAAGATGAATGTCTGCTTCAGTGTACCCCCAATCCAGAGCCACCACTACCATTGGAGTGGCTTCCTTTGTTGTGCACGGGCTGCCAAGGTACATCACTGGAGGGTCACTCGCATATTCAATCCTCCTTGCATCTCCAGGAAAGGTTCCTCTGTTATTGAGTCTTTGTAGACTTTCTGTACATTTTGAGGAAAAATATTTTCGGTTGTGTGATGCAGCAACTGGAATCAACATGCTGGTCCAGTTAAGAGCAGTTGTTAGTATGACAGCTCAAAGGATACCCTTTGTGCATGGTAGGCTAACAGTTGCAATAAATCACTAGACCACGTTGAAGCATCCAGACCATGTCCTATAAAACTATATACATTTCAGGGTTGACAACCATGACCATGGAGTTAGAGTAAAGGATTACTCTTCACAGAAGAAGCATTTTTGGTTTGCTAATAATGGAGCCATTTGAGAAATCTGCAATACATTTGGAAGATAGCGGGGGGCAGTTTTTTGACGAATTTAGTGGAGATCTGTCCAGGAATGTTCTAAATTAAAGGGGGTGATAGTAAAACAGCAGTATTGTCTATTAAAATTCCCTTTGGAATTTGTGTTCTTTTCTACAGCAAAAAGTGTTCATACAATTACACAAAACTGGACTGTTCCCGTGAGGCACAGGGTCAGACTGATTTGCATATGGCCATGTCTGAACTGGGGTGGTGGAGTGAGCTAAAGAATGATGATGGATTTATCCCAGATCAGTTGACTGGAGGTGAGTGTTTGGTTTGCTCAAGCGCTCCGTCCATCATCTCCTTTGGTATCGCTTTGTTCGCCCTAAGTTGGCAGGGTATGCCCAGACGTGGGTCCCTTGCTCACTTTGCCACTGGATTCAAGCTAGCCTGGCTGATGACGGCTGATTAGCCAGAAACCAGTCCCAGGATGCTTGTTTCCGGTCCAGGGAAGACATGTCTTGGCAGTTCGGTCTGGACTGTTCCCATGAGGCATAGGGTCAGACTGATTTGCATATGGCCATGTCTGAACTGGGGTGGTGGAGTGAGCTAAAGAATGATGATGGATTTATCCCAGATCAGTTGACTGGGGTGAGTGAGTGATTTGCTCAAGCGCTCCGTCCATCATCCCCTTTGGTACACCAAACTTGGCATGACATTAAACTTTACATAGAATAGGGCCTTCTGTGGTTTGGTGCAATCTGTTTAATTGTTTTTTGAGATATTTGTATTTCAATATTGTTTTAGGCAGACTTCAAAGTCTCACTCAGCTGTAAATCTGGACCCTTAATTCTTAAACCCTACATGCACCTGAATTCGCAAAGAGACCGCACTCCCAAATTTAAAAACATTTACCAAGCAGGAGTGGTGCAGGCCACTCCAGCACATAGTGGCCGTCCTGTGTCTGGGTCCGAATGTTAGGATAACAGGTGATGGTGCAGCTCAGAACTGACTAGCAGCAGAGCTGTTGGTGGGGGCTTTTGTACACTGGAATTGTTGATTGTGGGCAACAGCTTTCAAGTTGTAGGTCAGCTTTTGGCGAACACATATCACAAGACGCAGGATATGTGATGGCCTGTTCACTCCTCAGTGGAAGTTTTGTAATGATTTAAGAACATTCCATCAATTAAAGGCAAAAATACTTAATAAAGGGACTTGTCATAAAGAAACCTTGGAAAGCTAAAGCAGAGAGCATATTTCAGTGGCGAATGACATGCACTGCTACACAGGCACGCAACACCCATTGGGCTCACGGGGCTTCAGTCCCCCCCCGTCGGGTGTGTCAGCCCGGGCTGACACAGCTTTGCAGGCTGGCGGATATCTAATTGCAGCCGCACCCGAGTACTTAACAGGTCTTTAAAAGACCATTTACGTGTAAATTAAGCGTTAGGGGGCAGATTTATGAAGGCCTTGCGCCGCCGGTGCGTCACTTTTTCCCATGTTAAAAATGACGCACCGCCGGCGCAAGGCCTTCATAAATCTGCCCCTTGGTGTGTTTTCACCTCTTCTTTCAGTCACTTTGTCTATGGTTGGAAGGATTAGCCCCCCCCCCCCCCTCCGAAATATTTTTCAGCCCCCCCCCCCCGAAATTTGGCTCTAGTTGCCCGCCTGCTCCTACACCCTTCTCAATTGAGTGTGTAATGTTCCTTTCTTCTGCTTTGCATTATAGCCCACTGCCAGTGCTGTACCAGCCAAAAGATGCCTTTTTTGTGAGTTTTACATAGCACAAACTAGACCCGAGACATCAGGTATCAGAGTGCTTTACATAGCACCATTTTCGTTACAGAAGGACACATTCGTTTTTGTTAGGCATGGGGAGATTAACTGATTTGCCCAGAATCATAGGATGTTGAGCATCATTGCCGAGACTCGAACCCGGTTCTCCAACTTCGAGGTCGACCGCCCTAGCCATAAGGCTACATCCTCTCTTACTGGCATTAGAGGCTGGAGTCGCATGTGAGGTTCTAAAATGAGGTGTGTGCTTTTAATGACCGGCATTGCCTGGGGCAGAAGTTGTATAATGCTAATAGAACATTCCAACGACTTAGGGTATAATGCTCTAAATTAAAAAGGGAGAAACAGAAAGGCAAACATTGTAATGTTGCTTCGAAGGGCTATAACAGCCATTATTGGTCCTTTAAGACTCTGTCTTTAACTGAGCTATTAACGATCCATTATAAAACATGAATGTTTACAGGACGATTGTTGGCTTGCTTTTTTTCTGGCGAGAAAGAAGAAAACAGAAGTCAAAAGCTTGTATATAATGAGTGTTTAGTATGACTGCTGGGATGCGTGAAAAATGAATTATTGTTATTAATCCTCTCTAATCTCTGCCAGCTTAATTAGTTGTCTATCTGTACCACTGTTTGTTCATAAATACTCATTTTCATGTTTGCTTATTCATTGTTTTCGACAATGAACTTTTCAGCAGTTATCTTAGTAGACCCATGGGCATCTCTTGTTGAGGTGCTCATGAGATGGGCCTGATTATTATTGATTCTTCTTCACCAGTAATATCCTGAGTATGCTTGTATTTAACACCTTAACCACGGCGGTTTTTCCGCCGCGAGGCGGGCGTTCTAAAGAGCGGGCGGGGCTGGGTCGGCCGTTGGACGTGCCCAGCACCAGCGAGGTAGCGCTCGCGACGTCCAACGGCCGACGGCAGCATGGAACGGGTTAAAATATCTGTCTATCTGCATATATATATGTGTGTGGGGGGGAGAGAGAGTGTATGTGTGTGTAAGACACCGGGCATGCATGTGTGTGTAATATTACTGACATTAATAAATGCATACAATAGTGTTGAGCAATGCTTAATTTGCAACAACAACAAAAATAAGCCCAGAGGCTCAACGTTTTTCTTGTGAGTCCTTCACCGTTGCTGCTAAATGCCTTAGTTGATGAATACCTACTCATGCCTATTTCTTCTTCCACCCCACATTTCCTGTCTCTTTATCTCACTCTTGGAGGTTCCTTTTCATTTCTCCTTTCTCCTCTTGTCGCTGTCTTTTTTATCTTTCTTTTCATCCTATTTTCTGGTTTTCTCTCTCATGCTCTGGGTCTAAGACTGATGATGAAAACTAAGTTGTGGTCTCCAAAAATGAGTGCCAATGATAACCACCCACACACAGTGCTGCAAATTAAGCACTGCTGTTGAACAAGCTCAGAGTTTTCCGGTCTCAAGCATAATATTGGCATAAGTGTGCTTTGCCTCTGGAGAGATACCTTAGTGGGTAGAGCTGTGGGCACACAGCAATGTGTCAATGTACCGCAACAAAATGACTGCATTCGAGCTTAATATTACTAGCCTCATATTGTATAAAAAAACACAGAGCTTCTCTTCAGTATGTTGAATGCTCTCTGCCCGGTAAATATGTATATGGTCAACAGTATTACTTTTGAACCCTTCCATATTAATGCTTCCACATGCCAAGAAGTTCTTTTTTCCATTCACGCCTCAGTACGTGCCCTGAGGTACGTTCTGTTCTCGCTGAAGGCTCCTGCTGGACACGTTCTAGTGTTTGAGCATTACAGTATTTCCACCAGCCACTACCAGAGGGTTGACTTCCATGCTCACCCCACGCTCCTGCAACACAAGCGTCACTGGTTAGGCAACCCTGCCAATAAAAGGGGTTGTGCGCATATGCCTTGGATCAGTTACCAGTACCATATACTATGTGTATGTGCCCTCATTCTGGCTGCATGCGGCCTAGGGCCCAAGACCCTACACCCACTTTGGGTCCCCGAGCATCTAGTGCATACCTGCCAACTCACACAGTGCGACCCTATGACACACTATGTCGGCTCCTATCACACAGTCTGCCGGTGTGGAGCCAATATCACACAATCGCAGAGAAATCAAGCTGAAACCCACTGTAAATGGTGGTTTTCCACCTTATTTTCCAAGGCTTTGAACTACCAACAGTGGTGGCTCCTCTGCTAATGCGGAGTAGCATCGGCCCACTGAACAAAAGGAAAGATAAAATGATAATAACTATCATTAATATCATTTTAGTTTTCCTATTGTGGCACCAGGGCAACTGACGCTGGAATCCAGGGATCACGATTCGATTCTCGGCGCTGGAGGCAGATTAGCCCAGCACCATGTGACTCTGGGCAATAGCTTGCTTAATCTTCCCGACGGCCCCCAGCGCCTAGAGACCCTTATGGGTGATTGTTCGCACTTCACAAATGTGGATTATTATTATTTCATTAGCGCCTCTCGGGCCGGGTAGGCCAGAGCAGGGGGAGGAGTGGTTTACACTCCCTAAGTGCACACGATTGCTTGGCTGGTCATCTTGGGCCGGCCAACCAGTCCTGCGCACTTTGCATCTTCTCCACCAGGCTGCGTTACACAGTCTGGTGAGGAACATGCAAAGCCTCCTATTCCCTGTCTGAGTGCCTAACCATGGCGCTCAGACCAATCACAACGCTGCATTGCAGCATAGTAATTGGCTCAGGGGAGCTTGGGAGCCGGGACTGCAGGAAGATGACAGATGAGAGGCAGAAGCCGGCCGTTACAGGTAAGTGATTTTATTTTTTCATTTGTTTGGTCATCTCTCCCTGCCTCACCCGGGTCCAGTAGCAGTCGCTACCAACTGCCGACA
This sequence comes from Lissotriton helveticus, assembly GCF_964261635.1. Lineage (NCBI taxonomy): Eukaryota > Metazoa > Chordata > Amphibia > Caudata > Salamandridae > Lissotriton > Lissotriton helveticus. Next base: position 583,597,863 of record NC_136070.1, on the reverse strand, counting down.
TCCATTAAGGGGTGTAAAAACACCCCAGGACATCGGCACCAGCCTTAGCAAGCTTTTTTTCTTCTTTTTGGGGGGAGAAGAAGCCTGGGGGTGGAGGGGCAGGTCCAAAAATACCTCATAGGAACTTCTTTGGCACTTCTTGGCACGAGGCCCGCGCCCTTCAAGGCCCCACCCCCCTCTTCACACTGTGAGATTGTTCTTCAAGTTGGAGGTATGTAGTGTACATGGCATAGTTTGCATGTTGTACCTCTAGGGCGCCAGTACTTTGCTGCGTGACACAAGCTATTGCAGTCGGCTGAGAGCTTTCGAGTAATTGTACTGCATGGCCGGCAGAGAGGCCAGCAGCGCGAGGCGGAGAGTACTTGTAAGACAGACCTTTTTATTTCCCTCTGCTCTGTTGCTTCTGCGGCCGCTTTCATCTTGCTTCGGCGCTGCGCGCGCTCTTGCCCTTTCTCCCGCCGCTCGTGAATGAAGCTTTCTTTCTCTCACCGGGACACCGTAGTCCCCTTTCAGCAGACACAGCTCTATTCTTGTGGACATCAAGCTCACATCAGAGGTCCCCGCGGGCCAGCGCCACGCCGTGGCCCTGCTGTCCAGTCTCTGTACGGCCCAGCAGTGCCTCTCTGTCCTTCCTGCCCCAGGGTCTCAACCGGCCATGTCTCACCGAGGTGCACCATGCGTCCAGGGCCAACCGCCATTCTGCTCTCATGTGTACATTGCTAAGTAAATACCCGCTTATCAAGGGTCTACAAGCGTACAAAATGCACCGAAACCTAGAGTCAATTCAGTCAGAGATTTAACAACCCATCTCAAAACTACAACCAACATCCTCAAAGCAACAGTCTAGATGTTGACTGATGATTGTTAAAAATGCCAAACCTGGTAAAGAGACAGTTTTTTAGGTCTTACCTAAGACAGCGGCTGCACTGTCTTTTCGAGACATTTTATTTACCTACAGGGGGCTCAGAGCCCACCCTTTGCTTTCAATTCGTTAGCTTCATTGCCGGTCTTGTTTGCTGGCTCCTGTTTGGTCAGCGCTTGCTGGCTTCACTTTGATTTCACTTTCTGTTTGTGAGGTCGCCCGTCTTTAGAGCATGACCAAGCACTGCTTCCTGTTTTTTGGGAGAGTCCTTCCAGAGCTTCCACTTTCTGTCATGACCTATTTTTTTTCTTCTGCTTGCAGCTCTTCATCATGAGTGTATGTGTTTTAGGTTGCCTTGCCTCTGGTTTTGCTCCGCTCCGCGCTGTTGCTTTCATTGCATGTTTCCTCTGTTCGCGCTTGTTCCATTTTACTTTTCATTATCTCCCCTCGTTCTCTTTGGTGCAGGATCACAGCACCATCAGGCCAGAGGTTATTAGCATCACTTTTAACAATGATTTCAAAATACATTAATGGCTTCGCGCTGTAGTGGTTAGTACGTGTTTCATGATTTACAGGATGTCTTGGGCATGCTTAAAAAAATGTATGCAAAAAACAGGGTGTGGTTTAAATTGGTTAATTCTAGCATGGAAAGAACATTATATTGTTAAGCGCTTCTTTGCTTGTTCGGCCGCTCCTATTGCTTTTCCTTCTGTAGCTGAAAACATACATTGTAACAAAGATTAGTATACCATACAACAAACAATACCATTCTATGCATTAACAAGCCACTCCGCACCATACTACACAACAACAGTCAATACCATATTATACAATGACAGGCCGTACCATTCTATACAATGACAGGTCATACCTTACCATGCTGTACAGTGACAGACTACATCATACCATATTATTCTACACAATGACATACCATACTATACGATGACAGGCCAAACCATACAACACTACACTATACAATGAAAGCCCATACCATACTGTACAGGGAGAGGTCATAACATATACCATACTAGACTACACAACAACCCTACCATACTAATCAATGACAGGCCATAAAATACCTTACCATTCCATATTATACAATGTCAGACCATACCATACTATCCAATAACAGGCCATACCATAACAAGCAATAAGCCATACCATACTATACAATGACAGGGCATACCATACTATACAGTAACAGCAGGGGCGTAACACAGGCCCCCGCGGGGTGGGGGGCCCCCAAACTCCAGGGGGCCCCCTCAGCACATCAGTCTGGCCGGAGAGCTCCTGATTGAGCCCAGAGGGGGCCCCTCTATGTACCGTGCAGGCAAGCTCCCTCAATTTTCGTTACGCCAGTGAGTAACAGGAGATATAGCAAACAATACCAGGCCGTACAATACTACAAAATGACTGGCCCTGTGATAAAAAGTAATAATTGTGCTAATAATGGGCCCATGTTTACAAGGTAGAACCACGAGTGTTGAGTGCAGGGCCCCCTGCCAGACCCTCGCAAGCAACGCTAACCTCTGGCATGGAAGGACATACACGTTCCCCAGATACCCTCTTGATTATTGCTCTGCAACCTACTACTTCGAGTTACTGTCTGCTGGGAGTATGAGGTAAATCTGACCGGATCTCACTGCAGAATCAGTGAAAATCATTGCATTCCCAGGTCTGCATGGTTATTCTTCGTTCTTGGCTCAAACACAAAAATTTTTTGGGATTTAATAATCTGGTCAGTTCCTATTGAGGCTCTGAGGGCGTCACTTTTTTGTAGTTCTGGTGGTGCAATGCGCCACTGCAAATTTATAAGGCCACGTAAAGTCACTTTACGTGGCTTTGCATGGCTTTATAAATGTGTGCCTCTTTTACGCAGAAAACTGCATGAAAGGGGCATTTCAAGGGTGTTGCTGTGGGAGTTCCCATGCAACACCCATGAAACCGGACACATTCCCAAATTTACTGGAAATCATAAACCTGGGATGCTTCCGAACCTAACGCCATCTCAGGGGTGCCGTTAGGGAGGCGCAACGAGGAGAAATCTTTTAATTCCTCCTTATGGTTTTCTTTTTCTATGTGTGCTGCATTCTGCATTAAGGTGGAACCAGTGGAAATGGGGTGCCGCCAGTTGTTCCTTGTTTGGAACCCAGCAAACGTATTTTGATTTTAAGAATACATTTGTACTACGATTGTTGCCTGGTCATCGAAGGAAGTGTACAACACCCTTCTGTGCATCATGGATGGAAAAGAGCTGTCAATGCATCAATATACTCCATTTGCTTTGCGCGCCCAGGCCTGCGCCACTATCGAACAGCCTTGCCAGGATGACACCCCAAGGTCATTGACTGATTGATAATTGATTGCTGGTGAAACACCGTCGTAGCAATCAGTGACCAATTTGCCAGGAAACGTGTGCGGCGCCAGGTCTATCATTCGACAATAAGTGCTGATAATTGCAGACGTTTGACCGCAGGAGACAGGCCTGTGTGCTCCTGTAATTTTTTTTCCTTTCTTCCTTTCCATTTCTCATCTGCCTAGAGGATCTTCGGTGAATAAATATGACCCAGTATTGCTGAAAAGATAGCTGGGAGATCAGAGGGAAGCTTCCCGCCTTCCCAGGGGGCCTCCGTGCACAATGCGCCTTTCTCCACAGTGGAGGGGTGCACTGCTGAGAAACCTGTTGAATGGTTCATTAAGCTCAGTTGAGACCCGAGCTGTCTGCAAGGAATAGGCTTGAGTCTCACCAAGGCAACGCAGCCTTCCATTTATGTTATGTTAAAATGGGGTTATTTGGTATGTGCAGCAGGCCTGCTTTATGACGTCACAGGACGCTACAATTTGGCCTCGCCCCAGTGGCGGCTCCTCGGCTAAGGCGGAGGGGCGTCGCTCCACTGCCCTCTGTGAGCAGAAGAAAGGAAAACTAAAATGATAATAACCAGCGTTATTATCATTTAAGTTTTCCATTTCCTGGTGCGGCCGTGAGGGGCAGGGCCAGAAGGAGGAGTGGTTGCTCCTCTCTAAAGTGAGCAGAACTGTTTGGCTGGATCCCTAGGCTGACCATAACAGCCATGCGCACTTTACATCTTCTGCACCCAGGCTGCATAACACCCTGGCCCAGGCCCCCATTTCCTGTTTGAGCACCGAACCATGGTGCTCAGAGCAATCACAATGCTGCACTGCAGCGTTGTGATTGGCTAAGGGGGTCAAGAGCCTGAATGTTTCTTGGTTCCTGCTTCCGAGGCGGAAGCGAGCGAACTGATAGGCGGCGGCCGGGTGGCTGGCCTGAAGGTGTTATTTTTTTACATTTATATTTACAACCCCCCTCTCCCCTCCCCGCCACCCCCAGTAAATAGAAGCCGCCACTGAATTCGGGCAAGGAAGCTAGCCCAATACTCCCTTGAAAAGGACAGTTTTAAGTAATCTCCTGGACCAGTAATGGTACTATATACACTACAGCTTTTTGAGCATTGCCTTCTAGAGCTGACTGCCTGCACTGGCCACTGTCTGTCCTCCTGAACTCAGTGCCGTCTTAACGCATGTGCACGCTGGGCAGTTGCCCTGGGGCACCACGAGCATAGCGGCCCATGCAGACCAGAATTTAACAAAAAAAATCCATTAAACATTTTTATTCCTGTGAGTGGTTGTGTAGGCAGGGCCCAGTGCACTGCTTTGCCCGTGGGCATATAATGCTGTTAAGACGGCCCTGCCTGAACTGACTTCTGTTGGTCTGGACCTCCTGAAGGCCAGTTTCAGATACAGTTTTTTTCTTTTCTCCGATGTGCTCTAGATGTGGGCTCATCACCTTGAACTCTATTGACTACTTGATGTAAAGCCAATAGAGTAGGCAGGGACAACGCAATATTGTGTTCTATGGCCACAAGGTTACTCTAGCAGCCATGTTTAGAATGTTCTATAATCTATGACGCTGGTAAGTGGGAAAAGCGCTATGCTCTGTTTCTGCATAATCCAGCAGAGACAATATGATCGCTCTGATTAATGCTGACCTTTCTGGGATGTCAGGAAAACGTGTATTGTTCTCCATCGCTGATCACCACGTCACTTTTGGGACAACTCAGTCAGTGACGCAGTAGGATACTGTGTTTACCTAAAGACAGGGCTTTAAGTGGGATGAAAAAACTGGGGGGACTCTCAGGGGGGCGTGGCCAATGTAATTAAGGGTGTGGATTAAAATCACGTAAGCTAAATGTTTGTGCTTAGCATAGTGTGCCGCCCAACTGGTATTTTGTTGTTTCTGTCGTTGCATCCAGATATATGATACAACAAGTAACATCATACTTACAACAAATCAGGACTATTGGCTTTGTCAATGGTTGTTAGTTGCATAAGATAAATAAGCAGCAACTGTGGCTTGTATATAATATTGAAAAAGCTTCCACTTAAAGCCCTGGTGACACCACGATAATGTTGCTGCTCCTTAGCTCCAAAAAGAGAAGGGAAATCTAGAGAGAAAATGACTCTCTCTGAGGGATTTCCCTTCCCCTATAACGCGTGAAAAAAAGGGACCTCCTGTGCCAAGGCACAAAACAGAGCCCGACAGAGACCCGTTTCGAGGCCTCCTTAAAAAAACATGCCGGTGCTCAGACCCGGTGAGACCCGGCCCACTTAAAGCCCTGCCTAAAGAATAAATCGTCAAAACAATTAATAAACCAAAATGAGCACAAATGTAACAATAGAATTGTGTAATCAGGCCCGGGTGTAGGGGCGCACTGAGCGCTGACCTGGGGAAGTGGTGCTAACCTCAAGGGGGAGTGCTGTTATTAGCAATAATTTAAGATCTAAAAACCCCTTCTGCAGAGTTCCTTGTACATCCAGCTTTCAAGCAGCAATAAAAATGTCAAGAAAACTCTTGTGATTAATATTTCTGTTTGAGAGAGAGATCGAAGTAGCGCTGAGGGTTAATACGCCTGCTGCAAAGAACACTTACTGTGCAGATCACAGATGTGTATTTTGTATGAATAACTTAGTGGATTACTGCTTTTGCCACAGAGATAATTTTGTTACCACAGTCCGTAAGATACATCCCTAACTGTAGTAACTGTTACCAACTGTCATCAAAGAGCTGCATGCAAACTCCATAAAATACGACGTTCTGTTTTCCCCCCCCAGCATTTCATTATGTATTCCTAATGTTGCTAAAAAAGGGTTAGTTTGGGTCGATATACATTCTTATTGGTAAAGTCAGCCTTTACCAGTGCTTCTAAACAAACTAAATATATGAGAGAGAGGGGCTATGGAGATATTAGGGGCACTTTTGCCCTGTGGTAGTCAGGGAACCTGGGAAGGAGGTTATTGAGAAGTGGTTTGGGGGCGGCAAAACTGATTGTCACACTGGTGCCACCAGTGCTAAATCCGCCCTATGTGTAATGCTAACATCAGACATACAGAGTATTAGTAGAATAACTACTTTTTGATGCATACTGGTGGAGAACCTGTACTGTGTAACAACCACCAATTCTGAAACTTGAATATACATTGTAACGCAGCACTATTTGACGTTGAGGGTAGTTGAGGCATGGAACCTCTCATTGTACAATGCTTTTCAAATGAGTATTCCTTGTTTCTGTTCTGCTTGGTTTTGAATGACCAAGAAGGATAATGAAAAGATGAGTTAAGAGGAGTTGGAACTCGTACCACCTACGTAGAACAGTGCAGATTATTCTAAAGATTAACTAAGCGCAGTGCTTAATTTGAGCCAGTGGTTTCCGGGGCTCCGCACCGGCACTTAATTGTCAACACTGCACTTACGACAGTCTGCCACATGGTGGTGCTGCTCATTTAATTTAGGGATGAGCTGAACAACGGTTGTTTATGAATACAATCAGAGGTGCAAGTAGAGTCAAATTTCAGTGGTGGGGGGGCTAAGAAAAAATTGGGGGGGGGGCTGATTCTTCCTGCAATAGGCAGAGTGGAGATGCAGGGGCTTTAAGAATGAGTGAAAAATAACAAAGCCTCATTTAGAAGCCAATGGCCTTTTAAAGACCTGTGAAGTACTCGGTTGCGGCTGTGTGTGTGCCCGTGAAGCTGTCTCAGCCCGGACTGCCACACACGACGGGGGCTAAAGCCCTTTGAACCCAATGGGTATTGCGCGCCTGAATACAATATACGTTAAAAATGACTAATTCCTGCCTCCCCAGCCATTCCATTAGCTTTGGGGAGTGGAATAATCTGAACTGTCGCACTTCCTGGAGAGAGAGATGGTTAGTAGTTGTTTTGGCAGCGATGGGTGGTGCAAGCCGCAGTGGGCTCCTGGTCAGGGCCCTGGCATGTATTGTGTTACAAATTAAGCACTGACTAAGCGTCTGTCGAATAAACATGAATAAAGACGCCCTCTTTTTAAAAGGGGAAAATGCAGTTCAGTTTGTGGTGTGCACGACGCAACCAGGCAATATTATTCATGTTTCAAATTAATAAGGCAAGCGAGTGATGTCTTTCTAGAAAAGATATTGGTTCGGTCGTCGTGATAGTCATATTCTGCCTTATACTTTCCAACAGCACGATTCATTTATCTGCAACTCTTGACCCATTTCTTCAGCTGTAAGCTGACGAGAGCACCCCTGTCTGAGTCTTTAATGCTATTCGCACCCGGCCATCATGTTGATTGCATCCTCTGTCTGAGTGCTGCCGCTCACTGCCTGATAAGCACTTACAAAGGACCCCCTCCAATAAGGCCTAGTTCTCTCTGATTGCTCCCAAAGAGCACAGGAGAACTTACAGATGAGCGCCTCTGGTTATCACTTCCAGGGCACATTCCGGTGACCTCTTTAAAGTTTTTATTGAGCTTTCCATTAGCCTTCTTACTTCACAATCAATGCAAATCCAGTTTGTCCATTCACTAGGTAGCGTAGATCACCATTGTAAGGTTTAGTTAATCCTATGTAAGAAATGGCTAGGAGGGGATTTTAAAGTGGGAAGGGTTAGTTTGATTTTTACTGGCTGCTTGAGCTCGGCATACTTTCATCTTTTAATGCCGATAAAGGCAGATTATGGGCCATATTTTTGTAATGTGAACGCTCAGCAGAAAGCGGCTACATGCTCAGGAATCGGCACGGCGAGCTGAAGATATTTGGGTCCTAAAGTAGTAAGGTTTAGTTTTGATTTTTCCTTGTAATGTGACTATAAAGCCCAAGGCTAGAGTTTTGGGTTGAACAAGGCAGGCAAAGGCTTTGCTCTCCCGGGGCAGATGTAACTGCAGTATCAATTAGATTCAATCAACATACTCTGGTGACTTCAGCAGGCACTCAAACACATTGATTTAGGAATTTTCTAGGACAGAAAATGAAACCTATCGACTACTTTTGTTTTAGTTCAAATGTCTCTTGATAGAGGTGATCAGAATTGATGGGGGAGTTTGGGGAGGAGTGGGAAGGGACCGGTCAGTGGAGATCAAAAGGAGAGTTAACTTCCATTCACAACCTCACACATACACCGACCATTGACAAGCGCCGGGATACTCCGTGGAGTGGCCGTGCGCTATAGAAGCATAAAAATAACATAACATAACATAACAGCTCACACACAACCCACTCAGAGCACGCATGGGCAAATGTATTTATACATACACGCACTCAAAATTCAGTACTTACCAGCCACACCGGTGACAGAGGGTGGTGGGAAGGAGTACCACAAAGCCCTCGCTGGGGGCTTTGGGTAGGTAAGGGACTCAGCGAAGATACTGCTGCTTCCTCTCATTGGCTCACCTTGTCATAGGTCAGCCAATGAGGGGAGGACCTTCTCTAACGCATTACAGAGTGGAGTAGGGCCAGTGCGAATTTCTCAGCCGTGGCCCGTGCAGGAAGGAGTGGTGGGGCTTGGTCTGGGGGGCGGATTTCGTCGAGCTATGCAGAGGGAAAAGTAATTATTTATTTAATTTTCCCTTGTCATTGTCCGTCGAAATCCCCTGCGGACGCCCATGGTCATCTCTAGAGGTGACGCAAACTCTAGAACCATGCACTCTCTGACCTCTCCAGTGAAATCCTCTAAGGGTGAGACATTATTTCACCCACCTTGCCCATTTAATCCTTAGCCTCTTTGCTGTGATTGCCGTTAGGAATGGGAGGGGTCTTATTCCCCACTCCTTTCGGTGCTTATATTTAAGGCAGGGAGTGCCTCTTTGGCCAGAAGACCACTAAGAGTATACACATTCAGGGCCAGATGTAGGTATCCAAATACCAGTCGCTACCGGCCGAAAATACCGATTTTTGGCCGTTACCGACCGGTATTTGGATACTGAGATGTAGGGCATTAAAAAATACAGATTCGGTAATTTTACCGAATCGGTAAATTTACCAAATCGGAAAAATTACCGAATCTGTATTTTGAAATGTAGGTAGCTCTGTAAACAGTGCTACAGGGCTTTAAGGATTCGTTATTTACCACCAACTATTAGTTGGCGGTAAATAACGAATTCCTATGTAAATGCAAATATTTGCATTTACACCTGTGCCATGTGACAGACATACATGCCCTTAGGGCATGTATGTGAGCCACATGGCACACAAGCACTAATTAGGGGTGCAATAGGGTGTCAAAGTGACACCCTGCCACCCTTGACTTTTTCGGTATTTACCGAATCTTACCGATTCGGTATTTTTTACCAAATTATTATCTACATCCCAAATACCGATTCTGAAATACCGAATCGGTAAAATTTGGTATTTTAGAATCGGTATTTTCGGATTACCTACATCTAGCCCTCAGTTCTTTGCCCTTTCCAATTCTGGGTCGCGGGGTGTATCACCACCAGCGGTGATAGGGAGTGCATTGTTTGTCATTTGCTTTTTGCTTTTCACTGTCGCAGTTACCCGGCTCTGGTGCTTGCTGCGGTACCCCCTCATAGGTCCTCCTCGTTCCAGTCATTACAATATGAGGCGGTCCCGCCTCCCGAAAGGCACTCTAACAATCTAGTATTTTTTTTATTTCCATAGAGTAAAGGCCCCTCCCACCCTCCTCTATTCCTGTTAGTGAATAGACCAGACACAGCAAAGAGGGGAGGGGGGAGGACATGACTGGGATGAGGAGGACCTTAATAGGGGTAATGAAGATTACCGGTAAGTAATGGGACCAATGTCTTGTTCTCCCCTTCGGTGCTTGACAGACAACCTTTAACAGCTTCCCTGGCTGAGGCTCCCAGGAAGAAGCAGCTCCAGCCAGTGCTGCCAGAGGGCAGCTCGAAACAGATGAACCTGGAGGGGCCAGTATTAGTGACCACGCGCCAAACATCTCATCCATCTGTCCCCCAGCCCCTCCGGGCGCACTCCCGCCATTAACTACTTAGACATGAAAAATGTGCAGCCGGCCTGGTGTGAGGAGCAGAGCAACAGAGTCACAGCAGCGGCTGGCAGATGGGCAGACACTCTTTCCAAGCCATTGAAATATTACATGCAAAAACACAGGGTTTTCGCTTCCTCTGCGATTAAATGGGCGGTTGTCGCGAGGCCAGTATACTGCAGAACTGCGGATGTTGTATTTCTTACACGTTTATCGAGGAGCTCTTGAATGATTTACCCCTGTTGCAACCATTCACCTGAGGGCCTGGGTACTGTTACTGTGCATAGTTTAGATGCTAAGCGGTTGACTTTAAACATTGCAGAAGCATGTTTAGTTAAAGAGGTATACATAATAATATTGAGACTGCATTGACATGTTTTATTGAATAAGGATGTTTTACTATGGTGGGGGCAGTGCCGACTGCACACATGGGCACGCTGGGCAGATGCCCGGGGGCCCCACGAGCATAGGGGCCCCATGCAGACCAGAATTTAACTCTAATTTTCCATTAAACATTTTTATTCCTGTGAGTGGTTGTGTAGGCAAGGCCCAGTGCGCTGCTTTGCCCGGGGGCCTATAATGCTGTTAAGATAGCCCTGGGTGCGGGTGTGTTCCTGTGCAGCCATCTCGCAGGTCAGAAAAACTGGTGATCCGCTCTGTGAATTGGGGTTGTAGAGGCACTGATCCATTTCAGAGAGGGTGGGACTGAGACTGAACTTAATGGTTCATAAAGGCCTCTGTGGAGATGCAAAACTGGTGTGACCTTGAAGCCCTTCAAATTTGCAATCGTTGATTCGTTGTGCCACAAACATATGAACCTGTTTACGGTGTCAGGGCTGAAATTCACACAAATAGGTGCAGATGAGATATGTTTTGCTCAGGACAAGCAACAATCTTTTAAGTTTAACCCCTTCGCCGCGGGGCTAATTCCCCCGCGGCACGGGGGGGGGGGGCGCGCACAGCGGCGCGGTACTCATGACAAGCTCAGCTCGTCATGAGGCACAGTGAAACTGTGCTCATGAGCTCAGCTTGTCATGACTCCGCCCACACAATAGAACGCCCCGCACAGGAGGGGAATTATCCCCGCGTGGGCGTTCCACAGCAGTTATGACGAGCTCAGCTCGTCATGAGCACAGCTCAACTGTGCCTCATGACGAGCTCAGCTCGTCATAAGCGCAGAAGGAGTTATGAAAGCAGCTCAAAACCCATCTATTTGTTTAATAGTTTAATACTCAAGCAAGATCTGTTAGCGTGGAGAAGCACATCTTGGGTAGCCATGCGCTCAATAAAAATTCTTGAATTGAAGAGAATGCTATGTTTTATGGTATGGTAAGTTACATGTATTTGTATAGCACATGACTCACCCAGGAGGGTATCCTGGCACTGAAAGCAGGAGCTGCATGGGCTGGGCCGGGGGCTGGGCTAAGTGAAGAGCCACGACTTTCTTGCAGAATTCAAGAGCTGAGTAGGTGGCTCTGTTATGCAGAAGCAGCTCTTCCAGGCTTTAGGAGCAAGGTAGGTGAAGGCACAGCTGACGGATCTGGTTGTGTGTATGCCAGGGATGAGTGAGAGTAGGAGTCAGGCTGAGCAGAGGTGTCTGGTAAGTTTGAGGAGGTTTATGTGGCACATGTTGAGTTGTTGAGGTACATGGGGACAATGCTCTGTATGTGTGCATGAGGTGGTTAAAAGTGCTCGTTTGTGGTATGGGGTGATGTAAGTGTGGGTGGGAGGTAGAAGCTGAGCCTGGCTGCTGAGTTTTGTATGGTCCGGAGTTTTCTGATTAGTTGACCATTGATTCCGGCATAGACCTTTTGCCATAGTCTAGCTTGCTAGGGATGAGGGCTTGGGGGACGGTTCTGCGAGTCAATCAATCAATCACTGACATTTATAAAGCGCACGGCTACTCGAACAGAGTGGTCTGGCGCTACAGGACTGTGACAGCAGATGCAAATCAGACAGCTTGAAATGCTGAGTTGAAAAGCCACGCTTTCAGCTTCCGTTTGAAAGATCCTGCCTCTTTAATCATCCGAAGATGCTTGGGCGAGTGTTGGTGGTGAGCAATTTGATAATCTTCTTGAGCGTCTTGAGTCTGAGGAAGCAGAGATGGAGACTGCATTCACTTAGCTGTCATGGTGAGTTGGTTGCTGATTACTATTCTGAGGTTTTTTGCGCTGGTTGCCAGGAGGTGTGCGGGTCTGAGTTCATCAGGCCACCAAGTGGAGCCACAGAACGAAGTGTTTTTGCTGAAGATTACTACTTTTGTGTTGTCTGTGTTGAGCTTAAGGCAATTCTTTTCATCCCTCTTGCGACTTCGTTTAGTCAGGCGTACAAATGGGTCTGGGTGTTCGGCGTTGTGTCGGAGAGAGTATGAGCAAAGTGTCATCAGTGTAGGGTATGATGTTGATTCTGGGGGCTCGGATGATTCTGGCAAGTAGGATCATGTAGACATTGAACAGGGTGGGGTTGAATGGGATCCTTATGGAACCCCCACTGATGAGGTTGGTGGCATTTGATGTGAATGGGGCCAGGCTGACTGTCTGTCTGGGTGCGACCTGTCAGGAAGGAGGAAATCCAGAGAAGTTTGGGTCTTTTGATGCTGGCTTCATGCAGTAGTTAGATAGGGATGGGATGGGAGCCAGTGCTGATGGTTGCAGAAAGGTCCAGTAGGATGAGGGCCATGGTGTGACCACAGTCCATGATCATCCGGATGTCGTACGTGGAAGCGATGAGGGTGGTCTATGGATTGTGGTTGGACCTGAATCCAGATTGAGTGGTGTCTAAGGTGGTTGTCATTAAGGTGGGTGGCTAGGCGTTTATCATATTGTCCACGGCTTTTGCTGGGTAGTGTAGCAGTAAGATAGGCTGGTAGTTAGCTACATCTTCGTTTGCTAAGGTTTCTTGATGAGGGGTAGTTCTTTGGCATGTTTCCAAGTGTTTGGGTAGGTGACTGTCATGGATAAGTTATTTATGATCTGGGTGAGGGCTGTACTGATGGGGTCCAGTCCTTTGATGAACACGTGGGGAGGGCAGGGTCTGCAGGTGCTGTGGAGTGTATTGACTGCATGTTTGTTGAAGTCAGGGTGGTCCTCTGGGTGTTGACTGAGATGGGCTGGAGGGCTATGAAGTTGGAAGTGTCGGGTTGGGGCTCTAAGTTGTTGTAGATGCTGGTGATCTTGTAGCTGAAGAATAGGGACAGGTGGGTGCGGAGGTTTTGAGAGGGGATTATAGTGATTGATGTTAAATGGTCAGCGTATTGTTCAGGTTATCCATCTCTGACAGACTCATTCCTCGAGTTACCAGAGCTACCCTTCAGTTTCAGAGTCATCACACAAAAGTGTGCCTTCCCTGTCTCAGTTCAGGAAACTTTTGGAGACTTGGCTCTTCAATGAGTAGGTCCTCTCTACCGCCCTAAGTTGCTTATAAATTCAGCACCATAACAAAAGACATGCTCTTCGGTTTACACTCAAACCTCAGACTACTTCTTATAGCCTTAGGCCTTAGATAATAGACATATCCCACTTCTTACAGAAGCATAGCGATGCCTCGGGTTCAGTGGCGTAACGAACCTTGAGGGGCCCCCCTGCAGGGTACGTGAAGGGGCCCCCTCCGGACTCAATCTAGAGATCCCCAGCAGAAGTGCGGTGCTGACGAGGCCCCCTGGAGGGTGAGGGCCCCCCCCGCACCGCAGGGGCTGTAGGGGCCTGTGTTACGCCCCTGCTTGGGTTGTAAAGATGGAGACTGTTTCATTTGTTCCTATTAATATCTAACACTTGTTTAACACATCACGGTGATGCTTGTGCATACCTTCTACACTAAAATGCTTGCTCTTCCCCGTTTAGCCTGCCCGCTCTGACCAGTTTAGCCCCTACGGCCGGAACCTCCTGACACACAGCCCCCATCCCTCCTTCGTCATGTGAAAGCCACCTCTTGGTAAATAAGATTGCGAATGAAGGCTTCATTATGCAGGTGTCTGTGATCAGAGCTGTTTGTTCTGCAGCCCTGGCAGGGGCAGACGTGGCCACACATCCCCCTCCACCCACTCCCCCAGTGCTAATAACACTTCAGGATGAAGGAAATGGCCTCCTGCCACCTTATAGATCTGTTGCTGTGACAACCGACATCCCTCAGCTCGTGGTTCTTGGACTTCGATGATGCCCATCACTGCATGTCCTGCTGCAGTCTAGTGAGAGCATGGCGCTGCCACATCATGGGGGCAAGCCATTGGGGGGCTCTGTTAGGTTCGTCCGAGGGAAGAGGGCCGACTGAAAACTGGTAAGATTCCCCACCAAGCCAACCTATCAGGAGTGAGGCGCAGCACTGATTGCATCTTCTTCTATCACAACAGTCAGTCACACACTATTTCTCTTCCCTCCGATCTAAGCAGTCAGGTAGTACACTGCTTCTATCCCCTTTTAGACCAGCAGTCAGCCACACACTGTTTCTCCTCCCTTCTATCTAAGTAGTCAGATAGCACACTGTTTCTATTCTCTTTTAGAACAGCAGTCAGTCACGCACTGTTTCTGTTCCCTTTTAGAACAGCAGTCCGTCACGCACTGTTTCTGTTCCCTTGTATAACAGCAGTCAGTCACACACTATTTCTCTTCCCTCCGATCTAAGTAGTCAGGTAGTACACTGCTTCTATCCCCGTTTCTCTTCCTTTCTATCTAAGTAGTCAGATAGCACACTGTTTCTATTCTCTTTTAGAACAGCAGTCAGACACACACTGTTTCTGTTCCCTTTTATAACAGCAGTCAGTCACGGGCTGTTTCTGTTTCCTTGTATAACAGTAGACAGTCACACACTGTTTCTGTTCCCTTTTATGACAGCAGTCAGCCACACACTGTTTCTCTTCCCTTCTATCTAAGTAGTCAGATAGCACACTGTTTCTATTCTCTTTTAGAACAGCAGTCAGTCACACAATGTTTCCTGGTCCCTTTTATAACAGCAGTCAGTCACACATTGTTTCTGTTCCCTTTCATAACAGTAGCCAGTCACACACTGTTTCTGTTCCCTTTTATGACAGCAGTCAGCCACACACTGTTTCTCTTCCCTTCTATCTAAGTAGTCAGATAGCACACTGTTCTATTCTCTTTTAGAACAGCAGTCAGTCACACACTGTTTCTCTTCCCTTTTATAACAGTAGTCAGTCACACATTGTTTCTCTTCCCTTTTAGAACAGCAGTCAGACACACACTGTTTCTATTCTCTTTTAGAACAGTAGTCAAGTAGCACACTGTTTCTATTCCCTTTTAGACCAGCAGTCAGCCACACACTGTTTCTCCTCCCTTCTATCTAAGTAGTCAGATAGCACACTGTTTCTATTCTCTTTTAGAACAGCAGTCAGTCACGCACTGTTTCTGTTCCCTTTTAGAACAGCAGTCCGTCACGCACTGTTTCTGTTCCCTTGTATAACAGCAGTCAGTCACACACTATTTCTCTTCCCTCCGATCTAAGTAGTCAGGTAGTACACTGCTTCTATCCCCGTTTCTCTTCCCTTCTATCTAAGTAGTCAGATAGCACACTGTTTCTATTCTCTTTTAGAACAGCAGTCAGACACACACTGTTTCTGTTCCCTTTTATAACAGCAGTCAGTCACGGGCTGTTTCTGTTTCCTTGTATAACAGTAGACAGTCACACACTGTTTCTGTTCCCTTTTATGACAGCAGTCAGCCACACACTGTTTCTCTTCCCTTCTATCTAAGTAGTCAGATAGCACACTGTTTCTATTCTCTTTTAGAACAGCAGTCAGTCACACAATGTTTCCTGGTCCCTTTTATAACAGCAGTCAGTCACACATTGTTTCTGTTCCCTTTCATAACAGTAGCCAGTCACACACTGTTTCTGTTCCCTTTTATGACAGCAGTCAGCCACACACTGTTTCTCTTCCCTTCTATCTAAGTAGTCAGATAGCACACTGTTCTATTCTCTTTTAGAACAGCAGTCAGTCACACACTGTTTCTCTTCCCTTTTATAACAGTAGTCAGTCACACATTGTTTCTCTTCCCTTTTAGAACAGCAGTCAGACACACACTGTTTCTATTCTCTTTTAGAACAGTAGTCAAGTAGTACACTGTTTCTATTCCCTTTTAGAACAGCAGTCAGCAACACGCTGTTTCTATTCTATTTTCGAACAGTAGTCAGGTAGTACACTGTTTCTATTCCAATCCAATCCAATCCAAAAATTCTTTATTTCGGTCTATAAGACCATAAAAGATACATAATATGTACATTTTAACAACACTTAAAAAAGGAATTAGAATTGTAAAAACACATTTACAGAAAATAAATAGCGAGTCGTTCCAGACATGATGAGGGAGGAAATATACATTTCATAATCAGGAGAAAACCATACATGAATTATTAAAAAGCACAGTCCATGGTTATAAGGACAAATTCATAGTTTAGGATTTTGTGCAATTAACAGTTTTTTCCTGATAAGCCACATAGCCATAATGAATTTCGCCACAGCAAAAACTACATGAGGCAGAGTACTAGTTCTTAAAACTCTATAGGCATCTATGTGGCTCCTGAAACCCAAGTTCCTGCATAAAGGGACCAACCAATAGTTCCTAGGTCTGTAATATGCAGGACAAAAGAAAAAAAGATGGGTTTCTTCCTCATCATGGGAGTTACAACCCGGGCAGGATTTATCATCCCTCTGTAGCCATTTGGAGGTAAAAGTTTTGATGGGTAAGGTGCCAAACCTCCACTGTATAAACAGCTTCCTGGCAAGAATTGGGAAAATAATATCCATAAAATCCTCAAACTTATAAGAATTTTTGGATTGCAGGAAACGTTCAGTTAGGGTGTCGTTATTGGTCGAGGTCATAATTGAATCGAGACTTTTTTCCTTGTAAATTTGGACTAGACGTTTCCGGGATAACCTTTGGCAGCCCAATGCTGGAGCTTCCCAGAGTTCAGACAGATTTAAACGGTACAGTTCCTTCTTAACAAAGGCCAGCCAAGGAATTCTGTCTCGTTGATTCAGGGCCAATACATGGGTAAGATCACTCCTATAATGTTCAAGCTCGCTGGTGGACCAGAGCCTGTGCCAGAATCTTACTGGCTTAGACTCCAGCTCAGCAGCGATAGAGGGTAAACCCACGTCCAATCTCAAAGGAATCAAGGGTGTGCCACGGGGGAGAGCCAGTAGGCGTCTGAGAAAGATGTTTTCTACTCTGGCGAGATCTAGACCTGCTCTATACCCCCATAGCTCACTGCCGTACATTGCGGCCGATTTGGCTTGCGTTTTATACAATTCCAGTGCTGGACTTATAGGTTTGAAGGTTGAAGTATTTGCAACCTTCAGGATCGCACCAGATAATTGGGACAACTTTAGCCGGGATTTCGCTATCTGGGGGTCCCAAAATAGGTTCTCGTGCAGAGTCACCCCCAAATATTGAAAGGTTGTAACCCTTTCTAGGCTAGCTGTACCCAGGGTGGGATTTGGTCTTCTCTTTGGTGATGGGTTGAAAATCATGAATTTGGTCTTCTCTGTATTGATCTCTAGACCATGTTGACTACAGAAAAGACCAAATCCATCCAGAATCCTTTGGATCCCCATCGGGCTTTTGGAAAGCAGGAGGGTGTCGTCGGCAAACATGATGGCTGGCACCCTCCTACCTGCCAGAGAAGGGACGTCATTATCTTTTACGTCATCAAGGTAGGATATAACACTGTTCACAAAGAGGCAAAACAGGGTCGGCGCCAAGACGCAACCCTGCCTTACCCCCCTGAGAACAGGAAACCTTGAGGACAGCGCTCCATCCCTCCCACACCTAACCTGCGCATAATTGCCATTGTGGAGCCTAATTATGGCATGCAGCAGCTGGGTTGGTACACCCAGCTCCTTTAGGACCTCCTATAGTTTTTTCCGTGGGACCAAGTCAAAGGCTGACCTCAGATCCACGAACACCATGTATAGCCTCCCCCCCTCAATCCTCACCGTTTTCCAATACAGGAGGATGAGGCGGAAGATCTGGTCCATGGTGGACGTGTTCTTTCTGAAGCCAGCCTGGAGGGGGGCTAAGGATTTCGTTTGCCTCCATCCAATCAAGGAGCTGGTCCAAAAGGAGACGAGAGAAGAGTTTTTGGGGCACGTCTATGAGGCTAATCGGCCTGTAGTTGGCTGGGAGAAGAGGAGAGCCCTTTTTGTAAATTGGCACTATCTCTGCTCCCAGCCAAGTGCAGGGGATTTCCATACCCCCCAGGATGGCATTAAAAAGAATAAGGAGGTACGGGCCCCAAATTTCAGGATATTGTCTGAAAAGATCACCGGGCAACCTATCCAAACCCGGGGCCTTCCCCATTGCCAATCTCTCTACTGCACCAACTACCTCACCAAGAGTGAATTCTAAACCAGCTACAGGAGTGATTATATCATCGGGAGCCACTTCATTGTCGGGCAATACTCTGTCCTGGTACAGTTTGCCAAAGTGGGCTTCCCATACAAATGGCGCAATATTTGGCTCCACGGCAGCTTTAACCTCTCCCGTGCCGTTATTCACCAGGGACCAGAATTTTTTTGAGTCTCTGGTTTCTAATGCAGAGGAGAGATCCTGCCAGTGATTCCAATCCCACTCCCTTTTTGCCAACGCAATGGCATCCCTGTGATCCCGTCTGAGTTTGGCGACCGTACCCTTATCTGACCCTGCCTTGATATTGGCAATTAATTCTTTCTTGGCCTTTCGACAGGAAGAGTTGTACCAAGCTGAGGTGCGTGTCTTTTTACGCCGTGGAACTGCCACAGGATAGAAAACCTCTGATAGGGAGCCTACTAGATTTGCATGTATCTGGCCCAGTTTGAGATTGAAGTCCGTGGTTCTAGACTGATTAATTAATTCATCCAATTCCACAAACTTCGGGAGTACAATATCAAAGATTTGCTTTATGTTTTCTTCGGTACTGACTATTTTCCCCCATTTTACCCTGCGCCTGTTAGAGCTAAGGGCCAGATTTCCCGGGTCATCCTTGTGATTGGTAGATAGCGAGTCAGCAGAAGGTGCTGGATGTTTCAGGTCTAATATAAGAGCGTTATGGTCACTATCAGTTCTGGGAGATACTCTAAAGTCCTGAACCCTGGACCATGACCCAATGTCGACAAGAATGTAATCCAGCCTGGATTCGTGACCCTTCCTATTGAAGGTGCACGATGAGGGACAATCTGACGGGGTGCGGCCGTTACAAGCCCTCAGTGAGTAGTTTAAAGTGAGGGACATGATTTGCACAACAAGTGGGGACCAGGATTTGGGGTAGGGGGATGAACATGGTGGGACACCCCAAAAATCATCTTCGGTGGTAAGGGCACCCTCCCTTAAGCCTTCCAGGGGTTCGAAATGGCAATTAAAATCTCCGCCAAGCACAATTTTATAGAGTAGGCGATTCCTTAGTTACGCTAACTGGACGGGAATATACATTTATAATTGCCAGTTTTGCCGCATTAGGCCACCCAAGAAGTACACACTGGATGTCTTCAGAGAACGTGGGAACGCTCTCCGCAGTACAACCAGTGTGGCTGGCTACCCAAATCGCCAAACCCCCCGAAGGTCTCCCCTTTCCACTCCATTTAGCCTGGGTTTCAAAGACAGCAAAACCCACACTGGTAAATGGTTCCCTGGCCCACGTCTCCTGGAAGAGACAGATATCACTGGTACTTATTATAAGATCCCAGTCAGCTGTATGTATTTTATTTGCAATACCTGCCACATTCCAGGAGAGGACCTTTAGAGTTTCGATGGTCAATTTAGGAGTGGGCCCTTCAGTTGTTTCAAGATTAGAGCCCATAGATGGGGATACGAGGATCCAGTCTTGCATTCCCAGGGTGGATTTAGCAGAAGATGTTACATTAGGAGCGCACAGCGCTTGGGAGGGTAAAGTACCAGCCATTTGACTCTGGGATTCATTATATGCAGTGACCCTGGTGCTGGGGAATTTCAAACCACCGTCCTGGGGTAGATCCAGTTGTCTATCCAAGATGTCAGTCCCTTCAATTCCCGTGCCCTTCCCCACAGGTTCATTTTCATTGACTTGGTAGGATTGTAAGGGAAAAACCCTTCGAAGTCATTCTACTTCATCAAGGCAATTAAACCTGTTTGGATGTACTTAATTTGCGTTGGCAAAATGGGTGTTGTACCTAGGCCTATATCTGGACCCATCCACAGCAAAGCCCACCTTTGTCCATTCTTCGTCCCTTCTCATAGATGACTTACTAGCGTTAGGATAGAAATATGAGAGAGGGACGAGTTCGATTGATGTATTGGGGAAATTACCAAACCAGTTACAGATGTAAGAGACAACCTGGGGATTCTTGAAACTAACAATTACACATTCCCCCACACTTTTCTTGACGGTGTAACCAACCCACATAACCCTTCTAACCATAAGGACTTCTCCTTTTAGGCTGGATGGAAGGGGCCTTTGTATGTTAAGCCAGCTGATGACCTTGTTTCGTAAGGATTCAAAAGACTCTGTTACCCCACTAGCCAATTCAGGTACCCCCATCAGTATAACGGTGTATCCCGCTGCCTCAGGTGGCAAGTTCACTGCCCTGCGCCGTGTTTTGGGACTGAGCTGGTGGGTAGAGCTGCTAGTTAGCGTATTTGGTGGAATCCCCGGTGAGGGTAGGTTAGCATGAACTAGTTGTTTCGACCTCCTAGGTGGAGGGATCGGAGGCAATAGCCTGGGCAGTGGAAATGGTGCGGTTTGAGGCACAGGAGTTGTACTATGAGTGCTATTTTCCCCAATTGAGGTTATAGAAGATTGTGGAACCTGAATCGTGATGGCCGGGGGGGTGCAAATTTCCAACTGCCCCTACAGATAACCCTTCTGAGCTTGCTCCTGTCCCAGACTGGCCTAGAGTGCCCACAGTAAACCTCTCAATTGCAGCTAATCTCGACTCTATTGAATCCAGTTTAAGAAAAAGAGGATCCAACAGACTTTTAAAAACAGCAGTGAGTGGAGCAATGAGGGAATCTGTGACATTAGGGCTGACCCCGCCAAAAATAAATGGCTGGGAAAGTGCAGGAGTGGATGCAGAGGAAGGAACACTTAACAATACCCTCTCCTTCCCCAAACCTAGAATGTCTTGTGGGCCCTGTTTTTCGCCTCGATTTAATGGAAGAGAATCAGTTTTAGTCCTTTTGGTACTTTTGGGCTTTCCAGATCTTTTCCTTTTCAATACACGATCCTCTTTAGGGGCCGTGTTCTCCGGCGAGATATCAACCGCACCCTGTTCCCCTGGTGGTACTTGCTCAGCAGCCGGGTAGAGATCCACATCACTAATAATAAGTGATGTGTCTCTTTCTCTAGGCAAGGATGACGGTGTCCTCAACTGTTGGAGTACAGACTCTATTGTTTGGTCTATACTGTCCATCAGGGATAGGTGGGTGGCATCAAGCAAGAGCGGTGTGCTAGTAGACGTTGAGAGGCCTGGCGAGGATAAACACGAGTTTTCCACTCCCTCCTCATTAGTATTGTCTAGCACTGCGATGCCCTTTGTGATCACCAGGTTGGCCTTACGCAAAGATTTGTCCATAGTTCCGGAAACCGCAGTGACAGCCTTACTTTTGGTTTCTCTGCTTGCCATGGTGTATTAGTCAGCTTGTGATGGCCTTGGGGTGAGGGCAAAAGAGGGGTGGCCCGGTCCGGTCTCTGCCGTTCTCTAACGGCCTCAAACGGCCCGCCCTTTGCCCGGGCTTAGCCCGGCGTCCGCCCGCGCGCGTCCCGCGATGGGCGTTCCTCGTGCTGGTTTTGTAGTTGATAGTAGGGCAGAACCCCCAGGAGGGAGGCGGGGTCAGGGGGGAAGAGCCTCCAGGTGCGGCAGCTGGGGAAGCCGCTAGAGTTCCTGGGACTCGCAGTCCCTCCGTTCCTGCCGCCTGCCGTTCACACAAACTCCGGGAAATGCTGCTCTCACGGGGGCGAATCCAGTCACAGGCAAACTGCTCCTTGAAACCTTCAGACCTCCCACTCGCAACTACAAGCGGCACCCTGTTAGAACAGCAGTCAGCCACACACTGTTTCTCTTCCCTTCTATCTAAGTAGCCAGATATCACACTGTTTCTATTCTCTTTTAGAACAGCAGTCAGTCACACATTGTTTCTCTTCCCTTTTAGAACAGTAGTCAGACACACACTGTTTCTATTCTCTTTTAGAACAGTAGTCAGGTAGTACACTGCTTCCATTCCCTTTTAGAGCAGTAGTCAGTCACACATTGTTTCTCTTCCCTTTTAGAACAGCAGTTAGACACACACTGTTTCTATTCTCTTTTAGAACAGTAGTCAGGTAGTACACTGTTTCTATTCCCTTTTAGAACAGCAGTCAGCCACACACTGTTTCTCTTCCCTTCTATCTAAGTAGCCAGATATCACACTGTTTCTATTCTCTTTTAGAACAGCAGTCAGTCACGCACTGTTTCTGTTCCCTTTTATAACAGCAGTCAGTCACACACTGATTCTGTTCCCTTTTATAACAGCAGTCAGTCACACACTATTTCTCTTCCCCCTTATCTAAGCAGTCAGGTAGTACACTGTTTCTATTCCCTTTTAGAACAGCAGTCAGCCACACACGGTTTCTCTTCCCTTCTATCTAAGTAGTCAGCTAGCACACTGTTTCTATTCCCTTTTAGAACAGCAGTCAGTCACGCACTGTTTCTGTTCCCTTCTATCTAAGTAGTCAGATAGCACACTGTTTCTATTCTCTTTCAGAACAGCAGTCAGTCACACGCTGTTTCCTGTTCCCTGTTCCCTTTTATAACAGCAGTCAGTCACACATTGTTTCTGTTCCCTTTTATAACAGTAGTCAGTCACACACGGTTTCTGTTCCCTTTTATAACAGTAGTCAGTCACACACGGTTTCTGTTCCCTTTTATAACAGCAGTCAGACACACACTGTTTCTGTTCCTTTCATAACAGCAGTCAGTCACACACTGTTTCAGTTCCCTTTTATAACAGCAGTCAGTCACACACTGTTTCTATTCCCTTCTATCACAGCAGCGAGTCTCACTCTGTTTCTATCACTTTCTGGAACAACACACAGTCACACACTTTTTCTATCCCCTTCTATCTCAGCAGTCAGGCTCCACGCTTTCTCAGCAGTCAAAGTCCACACTTTTTCTGCCACCTGATATCACAGCAGTAAGTCACACACCGTTTCTGTTTCCTCCTGTCACACCAGTTGGGCTCTACACACTTTCTGTGCCTTTCTATCTGCCTACAAAACAGCGCAACTCATGGCGCAACACACCCTTTGGTTCCAAAACTTATTGTAAATACCCGTTCACCAAAAAGGAACCAATGACTTTGTATATATTGTTTTTCATCTTTGTTTAATTTGCGTCTTTCGCTGTTCTCTCACCCATATGTCGATTGCGCCGTCACCGTTTGTCTCACGATCACATAGCACACCAAGCCCCCTTGGGTTGCCATAAGCATTATATGCCTCCAGTGCTGTTTTTTCAAACTGTTTCCTAATAGTTTGATGAAAATATGTTTCCAAATATATGATGCTATATGCACTTATAAATCAATCGAAATCCTGCGTCTCTCTTTTATGTTCAGATCTTTTGTAATGTCTTGCACATAGGAATGTTTCTGTTACCAAAGTAAATCCAGTTGAGATATTGTTGTTCTTTACACATATGCACCCAGATCTCAATCTGGTCTATGGGTTATACTCCTGTTGTTTTTTCCCCTTTCTATCTTAGCAGTCGGTGGCGCACTGCTCCTACCAACTTCTGTCTCTGCACTGGTGTGTTGTTTCTCGTGTCTGTCTATCGCAACACTTACCTATATTCTTCTTACTACCTTATATCTCGACCTTCTGGGCCCACTGCCTACCCACTTACACTTACGCCGCTAGGGTGCTATGCACTTAGCTGTTTCTATCCCTAATAGTAGGAGACCGTGCTATTCTTACTCCTTTTATCTCAGTCTTAGAGGTGGGCGAGCCACTGGCTGTGTCTCAGCTTGAGGACCTGTGGAACCTAAAGTCCATAACAAGCCCAGCCTGCAAGTTGTTTATGCCTGCCTCCCCACCTCTACCTAAAATGTGACATCAATGCCAGAACTGCTGACTTTGGAACTGGGGAACCAGGTTCGAGTCTCGACGTCGGCTCATCATATGGTGATTCTGGGCAAATCAGTTAGTGCCTGTTTACGACTTTGGTGGCCTCAGAGCAGGTCGCCACACAAGCGCCCTGCTGCGAGACTGCTAAGGCCCTTCTCCACCCACCCACCAGATTAGGAGTTTTCTCCTGGTTTGGCAGTCCTACAGCAACGGTCCCAAGGGCAGTGCCTTTCAAAGGCTTGTATGTAAGCCTTAGAAAGACAGCGCTGTGTGACCACCACAGCGTGTTCCAGCATGGCATGGACTGTGAAGTCCATGCTATGCTGGAACTGGGGATGCATGCACACACTGGGGCACACCATGTGTTCCCTTGTACCCATCCACTGGCTCTGAGGCAACAGAGTGTTTGTTTCCTCACTCCACAATTTTCATAACGGGCTTAACCGTAAAACAGCGTTTACAACGCTGTCATTACATCGCAAGACTATTACAATGTGGTTTTTACAACGACTGCGGTGTTGCTATGCAATGCATTTACATTGCAAGTCATTACAAGGACTTGCTGTAGGAGGCGCTGAGGTATTGGAAATGAATTCCAATACCTTCCCTACTGTTGCGCAAACTGGAGTAGGAATAGTAAATAATACTATTCCTAAGTCCAGCGCGCCCCCCTACAGAAAGTCGATCTAATGACTTCTGATGTAAATTCATCGCATAATAACAGCGCGGTCGTTGTAACGACCGCGTTGTAAATGTACTGTATTCGGCTTATCACCATGAAAACTGTGGCGGTCAGAAAACTCGTAATATGGTTGACGGTGCCACAGCGGCACCTCCAAGCATATTGCCAGCCTCAGACTGCTGCGCCATTGCTGGGGATTTGTGATCCCAGTGGTTTTAGCAGTCCAACCTCCAAACTCGTAATAGGGTGGTCGGACCACCGGTGCGGTGGTGGCTGCCCCGCCACCGTAGCTACTAGTCGTAATTAGCTCCTTAATCTCCCTATGCCTTTCAAAAATGAATGTTATCTGGTGCGGTGTATAACTGTTGCCCACGTAAATAGTTCCAACACCTCTGGTTGGAGTTAGTGCGATATAAAAACTGCAAAACTATTTTTTTTTACAAAGAAGCCAAAACAAAGCATTTTCTCAAAAAGGAAATACAAACAGATGCACATTAAGAGGCTGATGTGCTGAAAGGGAAACCAAAAACCCTAGATAAATCTTGGCTTACTGCCTAAATTGTGTGATCTTAGACAAATATCCTATTTCGGCAAAGCTCCTTTTTCATTCATTCTCGCTTACTAAACCACTTTCAAATAAATGAGTTCATAATACTAGTTATACAAAACCTATTCTGTTCGATTTAATAGACTGTAATGGTGCACTATAGCAATCTGGGCCATGTGCAGGGTTTACATGACAACTGTCTGGCCTGTTAGTTCACTAATAGGTTATACCTAAAATCTATCTCTTTTAATAAGTATTTCTCAATGCGGTGCCATAATGTGACATACTGATACAAAAGGGGATGATGGAGGGAGCGCTTGAGCAAATCAAACACTTACCCCCAGTCAACTGATCTGGGTTTAATCCATCACCATTCTTTAGCTCACTCGGCCACCCCAGTTCAGACATGGCCATATGCAAATCAGTCTGACCCTGTGCCTCATGGGAACAGTCCAGCCCGAACTGCCAAAGCCATGTCTTCCCTGGACAGGAAACAAGCATCCTGGGACCGGTTTCTGGCGTTTCAGCCGTCTTCAGCCAGGCTAGCTTGAATCCAGTGGCAAAGTGAGCAAGGGACTCACGTCTGAGCATACCCTGCCAATTTAGGGCGAACAAAGCGATACAAAATTGGATGTGACATACTAGCATCAAAGTTTTCACGTGTCAAATACTATTTTTAATGGACATTGTTATAATTTACATGATGTTTGTGACATGATTTACATACAAACATTTCCAGATTTCGACTTGTGAACGATCTCTAAGATCCAAGCCAGAGCCTTGGCTCGGCTCTCCCTGTTATTTTCTGAGCTTACCCACTTCTACTCAGTATTGAAGGACTCCTCTGTTCCCTCTCCTTCAACACAACAGTCAGTGGCCCTACAGTCCCCACCCTTTTGTGCCTCAGCAGCCAGTAGGGACAAATTCCTCGTTCCTTCTTCTACCTCAATTCTCATTATGACAAGTATTCCCACCCCCTTTTATCCCCGTCGTCAAAGCAATATGTAATGAGTATTCCTCTTTCTTTTCTCACTCATACATATTGCTTCCTCTTCCAGTGGCGGCTGGCACGGATCGGGGTGGGGGCAGGGAGCGTAATAAAATAACATTAAAAAACCTATCTTATCGCCACGTCTCTCGTCGTCCCTCTGCTCTGTCAGGAAGCACCCGGGCTCCCCACAGCCAATCACAACACTGCAAAGTAGCGTTGCGATTGGTCTGAGTGCCATTTTTCGGCACTCAGTCAGGAACTGGGGGCCGGGGCATGTTCTCCAACCCGGCTGTAATGCAGTCTGGTTGGAAAAATGCAAATTGCGCATGACTGTTTGGCTGGCCTGAGATGCCCCGCCAAACAGTCATGCACACTGATTACAGTGCCTATCATTCCCGGTGGGTGCCGGTTATCCCACTGGCCCCGCCCCCAAGACCCCGGGATACAAAATAAAACGATAATAAACTATTTTTCTTTTTGGCTGCTGGAAGGGGGCGACAATGCTCCTCCGTCATAGCGGAGGAGCCGCGGCTGTCCTCTTCTTACAGAGAATGTGACTTATGAGTTTGCAACGGATTTGCATACATAGATATTGGATATAATTAACAGCCAGACGTTCCTGTCCTTCGATTGCTTACTGGGCTGAACGACGACGAGGGATAAGATGTGAAGGGATTATGTGTTATTGAGTGGCGGGGGGCGATTGGGAGTTCAATTTTATTGATTAACAGGAATGTATCGCATTTTTTTTCTTATTTCTTCTAAAACGTAATATCAATTTGCAAATCCGTGTACAAAATTAAATACAAAACAGGAAGCAAAAAGATAAGAAATCCATAACGGTCTTTAATAGTAAATTGACAACCTCTGGCTTTGCCTCTGCACGAAATTTTACGTACAATTTCTCATTCAAAATCTCTTTTTTACATTTACTTTCTCGTGCATAGAGGAGAAATTATGTTAGATTTATTTTCTGCAACACCACAATTATTTACGATTAAACAAATATTATTTACTTTTTGGAAATAATAGCCTTTTTTTGTAATCGTGCTTTTAACACAGGTTCTAGGAGGGATTCCTGTCTAAGACCAGACGAACACCAGTAGAAGAATAACTGACAGTGTCATAAACATAAATACTTACACATGTGCATGGCACATTTCCTTAGGGATAGGAGAGACAGGACACTGGCCACCGGGCGACAAAGTCAATCAGACCAGGAGGCTCCCCTGTAAGGATGACTACCCAGGGTGCAGTTCGGCTGAGCTGTCTTTACAGGACATCTGTACTTTATTCAGTGATAAAGGTGTCACTAGCCCATGTTAACAGCGACTGTGGCGGCCACTCGTCTCTGCCCATATCTTTCCTGATTTCTTTCTGCTACTTATGCACATTTTTCCCCAGAGGGAAATGGAGAGATAGAAAATCTATGGCAAATAACAAAAATATAAAGCTGCAGAACTTCTCCCAAAATATGTGAAATTTGTAGGAAATTTCCAAAAAGTCCAAAGACTGTAGTAAAGTAAAATAATTTTTTTCATGAAAAAAATATACACAGCAGATGTAACTGTTCATAGTAACACCCTACAAGACAAGTGCCTGCATTATCTCTGGGTAGAACTACAAAAAACGATCATATGTAGAGCGTGGATGAAATATGCTATTAGTGCCCACTTGTTGGTGAATGTATCATAAGTCTGATGGTCTTAGAAGGACATCTCGTAAGGAGAGCACCCCACTTCCACGTGCATCCATTGGTCAGCTTTAGAGCAGTGACATCTGCTATTTACTGGATGGTGGGGCGGGGGTTTTTTAAATTAAAATCATAAATAAATAACCTTTAGGCCGCCTCTCAGTCCGCTCACTGCCGCCACACACGCTCTTCGGAAGAAGAAACCAGGAAGCGCCTAGGCTCCTGACTCCACTAGCCAATCACAACGCTTTGTTATTAGATGTGGAATGGGGGCTGGGCATGTTCTGCACCCAGGCTGTAATGCAGCCTGGGTGCAGAACATGCAAAGTGCGCATGACTGTTCTGGTCGGCCCGAGAGGGCCGGCCAAACAGTTCTGCGCACTTTAGAGTGGAGCAACCACTGCTCCTCCTCACCCCTGCTCTTGGAGTCTAGCCCCTCCCCAGGAAACGGAAAACTAAAATGATAATAACGCTGGTTATTATAATTTTCTTTTTAATTTTTTGACACTGCATAAAGCAGTGGGGCGACACTCCTCCGCCTTAGCGGAGGAGCCACCACTGTTTTAGAGATAGACGTCTTTAAAGGAATCCTGGATTGATATTGCTTTGCCTCCTCTGTCTTTACCGAGAACGATAATACAAATAGACAGGGAAGCAGTGATTCCTAAAATTCCCGTCACCCTCTTGCCTACATCAGTTCAATTATTGTCATGTTTAACCATGCGCTTAATTGTTTATAGCCTCTAGGTTTTAATGAGTTGTTGTCTTTTGATTGGCATTTTCGCATTTCTTTTTGTCTTCGGTTTTGCACCCAGTGTGGTATACGGACTTTCTCAGTAAAAATCTATTAAAAAAAATGTAAAATCCTAATGAGACTTTTATGCAGTCCTGAAGCCAAAACTGAGAAGTGTTTGTCTTCAGGAGAGAGTGTGTGGATTTATTTTGGGCAGAGTGTGCCTTGTAAGTGTGAGCGAACAAATGCAGGCACTTTGACAAGTAAAGGGAGGGAGGTGTTGCACACAGGTGCTAGAGTGAAGTGGACACCCAAAGAATCCTCTCCATCCCTAGCGCACCCCTGAGGTTCCTACAAAATCTATCATGACCATAACAGCTTCCCGCTCATTTTAGGGATGTGGGTATCACATGTGTAAACTTCCCTGCAGA
Organism: Lissotriton helveticus; assembly: GCF_964261635.1. Classification (NCBI taxonomy): domain Eukaryota; kingdom Metazoa; phylum Chordata; class Amphibia; order Caudata; family Salamandridae; genus Lissotriton; species Lissotriton helveticus. Next base: position 583,568,572 of record NC_136070.1, on the reverse strand, counting down.
GAAGCTCTGGGACAAAAACACCAGTCAGTGACCCTTGGTTGGCATAACAGTGCCAGCAGGTCTTCCATTTTGGGTGTCATTTTAGAGGACATGAGTAGACTACTTTGCAGAACACATGTCTTTAGCTTCATATGGGGCAAACCTTCTTCCTCCTTAGAACTACATTCCTAGATAGGAAGTGGATGGTTGCTGCTGTTTTGTAGCCCACCGTGTGTGCTCAGTGACCTGCGGTACCAGTCTGCCCTGCCACTCTGAAGAGTAACGCCTGACGTGCCATGGGTCACTACCGCCTTACTTTGCTTCAGGAAAAAACCCAGCTCAGCCACCTCGACAAAGTGCCACAGCATTCCAAGAACAAATAGAGTGCTTTGAGCCCATGGCCGCCAATGACCTTCCTAGGCTGCCAGAAATGCCTGCATCCCTAACTCTTCAACAAGCCTAGGCGTTGTCCTGATTGGCTTACCCTGCCTAGCAAAAGCTGCTAGATCAATGATCAGGATTCATTTAATAGACTCTCTCCCCATCTCCTGTCCCCTCCCCTACTTGTCTACAGTGCCGGCTTTCTGATTTGAACAAATTCTATGATTATGATGCATCAGATGCCCGACTAGCGAATGCCTTTTTGCAGAGATTGAAAACTGGAACACTTTTATGTGCAATTTGCCCGTGGTCAATCCAGAGAAAGTCCATCCTAAAAGCATGTAGCCATCAATCGGCACTCCCACTCGTGCTAGCTCACCCATTTCCTGATTTGTCCACCCTAAGAACGACAAGGCTATGACTCCTGGGAACAGATGTTACATTTGACTTTAGTAGAGCTGAAAATATCAAATCATTCCCAAACTTAAGAGCTACAAGAACATACCCAGGATCACTGGAATTATACGGCAGTGCTGGATCAAATTATGCAGTGGGGTTGCCTAAATTACATAGCATGGGAAAGCCAAATTATGTGGATTATTTTGCGATTAAAGGCAAATTGTGCGGCATATGCAGTTACATTTCCGTCTGGCATTTATCGCAATTTAGATCATATAAGTATTTCTACAAAAGGGATTGCAATCTTTTCTCAAATAAAGAGGTTTATTAAGAAATTATCTACAGCAGTGCTTATTTTGAGCCAGTGGTTTCTGGAGTGTGCCACATAGTAGTGCTGTTTTTTTAATTCAGAGTTGAGCACAATAACTGTTGTTTATGAATTCAATATACATTAAGAATGACTAATACCTGCTGCTAAAGCCATTCTTTTTCATTTTTGGATCCTGAAATTGTCAGAATTATCTCACTTGTAGGTGTGTGACTTATTAGTTACACTGATACTGTAATTGACAGCGGCAATGAGCAGTGCAAGTGAAAAGGTCCTGCTGACTAGAGCCCAGGCACTTATTTTTTTTTTACTAATTAAAATAATTCCTCCTACGTAAAGATGACCTCATGTGAATCCCAAAACTTTTTGTAAACTTTTTTTTACACCTTGTTCTTGGCCCTCCACTGAAGTCTGCTGCCTGTATGTTTCCGTCGAGTCTCAAGGGACAAAGTAATTCATTTCAGGTATATTCAATTCGTAGGTCCCCATTATGGGAATCAGTGAAACCCTGATTCAGTTGTTGATGGCATGTTAACACCGCACTCAGAAGATACTGGACACACATGTGTCGATATTTTGGGGCGTAGCATTATGCTTCAGGAATCCTGCGACTCCTGCAACAAGGTGTTTTTGCAGGGGCATATAATTGCCATTTTATATCTTAAAGTGTTTCTTAATATGTATTAAGGATCCCCAGCAGCAACCAGTGTCATTTATAAAGCAGCCCTGGGGGCGAAATCGTTTCTAACTCTGTTCTTTACTTTCCTATGAGTTTGGGTCCTTCTAGCATGTAAACACACGGATACTTAGACTCAATGTGTCATTCAGTTACTCCATTAGAACACCTGTCTTCTGGCAACTACTACATACACACACATTCCGTGCTTTTGTGATGTTCTTTGTAGAGAGGATCAGACCTAGATCTGGAGGGTAGGAGTCAGGGGATTCCTTTGTACTGTAAGGGAAATCCTCGCCCACCATTCCTGCTCCATTGTTCCCCTAAAGTCTTTCCACAACAAGCTGGAGGTAGTTCAGTAGGAAGTCTCTCTCTCTTTTGTGCCTTTGTTTTGGATCTTCCTTGTAGATCCCAACACCACCACACCTTCCTGCTACCAAGACCCTGGATTGACCAGACTGCTCTTTGAACAGTGGAAAAAGGAAAAATAAAATGATAATAACGCAACATTATTATCATTTTACTTTTCCATACTGAGGGAGGTTTACAGGGCGGGGCTGGGTTGTAGTCCTAGCCAGCAGAGGAAGGGCGGTTGTGGCACTTAAGATCGTATGCCGGTTTGGCCGGCCGTCTTGGGTCGGCCTAATAGTCATGCGCACTTTGCATGTGCTCCACCTGCTGTATTGTACAGCCTGGGTGGAGAACATGCACAGGCTCACAGTCCCCATCTGAGCGCCGAACCACAGCGCTCAGACCAATCACAACGCTGCTGTCATGGTGACAGCAATGTCATGATTGGCTATGGGGAGCCTGTGTGTGCTTCCTGCGACCGGCAGAGTGAGGGGTAGGTGGTTGGCTGTGAACACGGATTCTAGTGTGACACTGCACTATTCAGTGTCTACACCTGCCGGTACACGTTGCCGTACATTGCTGACCCTACTTGGGTGATGTCGTAGATCTACAGGTACCACTTTTTAGGGTGCTGTATGGGAGGTCACTTAAGGCTGTCACTTGAGACCACCACCAAAAAGTGTACATAGATGTAACATCTGCCCTGACGAATTGCCGTCTACTTGACTTAGAGCAAGAAACATTTTGGCCTAATTTCATAGCGGAATACCCTGTAATCTCAGAGCAGGAGTGCGCGCTTTGTCGTTTTTAATCAGGATAGGGGCCATATTCAATAAAGTAGTTCTGAGTTGATCCCTAATTCCTGTTTTAGCCTCACCAATTTCACGTCTACACTCACTGGGGCCCTCGCACGCACCGCACAGAACAGCTAGGAAAAAAGATCTTTATTAAAAGGCCCCATCATGGGTGCCGATCGGGTATTGTAGCGCCAAGCTGACGAGGAGCAGACCCAATGATGAAGCAAGACACTAAGCTGATTGGGTGTGTGAGGGTCTTTTTCCGAAAGAAGGATATCCTTCTCCTGCCCTAGTGAGCACATAAGTGCTCGCTTCATATACATTCGCCTGTAACACATGGTAGGAACGGCACACCATTCTGTTTTGCTTCTTGCTTTCGGCAGGAACAGAAGAGGACTGAGCTCGACGGTGCTGGCAGCCAGGCAAGTAATTTTATTGATTTTTCTACCTGCCCTGCCCCACCCCACCCCTACTTTTCGGTGGCAGCCACCACTGAAGTCAGGTACAGTGTGAATAGAAACATGCGGGGGTCACTGTTAATTTTGAGACCATTAAAGCTAGATAATCAGTCCAGTCCAATTCCATTAGGAAAGTGGAGTTAATTTCAGGCACAAAGACAGTGGCCAAAAACTAAGAGCAACTTCTTCATTGAGCACTGACTGTGTCAGAACAATACCCTTAACATGGAGAGTTATCGCATTAGATCTCAATGAGTGATACCTCCACATACAGCAGTTACCTCTCCGAGAATTGCTGTGTGCATCATTGAGCCCTTCATTTTTGTTTACAGTATTGAGTTGCATGCTTGTCATTAAAGTACTATAAGGTACTATTTCCCTTTCATGCAAGAGTACTGGCTGGACAATAATTTATTAATTTTTGTTATATGCTTTCCCGAGTTCTGATACTCGAACCCCACACCACCTCCCTGAGTAAGCTTTGGAATACTTACCTTTGCATTCTTGGGGGTCAAGTGCTAATGAAGTGTACTTGGTGCTCAGTTTTGGGTTCAACAGTAAAATAAAGTCCCATGCCACCAGTGATGAGAGGTAGTTCTTTTCAGTTTTAGTTGTGAGAATATGAGCCCAATAACTCCCCACTGTCATGGGATCCCTGAAAACGTTCCACAGTTGGTCACCTAGGTTAATAGACAAAACCTTAGGTGGGACAGAACCAGGGCCGGACTGGCCATAGTGGGCACTGGGCATTTTCCCGGTGGGCCGTTTTTTTGCCCGCTGGGCTGCTTTTTTTACTGGGGGACAGTTTTGCTGCAGTGCTGCATTATCGGCTCCCTGTAAGAAAAGCAGGAGCAGTGTTTTTTGCTTCAAAAGCTAAACTCCAGGATTCCTATGAGAAAGATTCAAGGTTCAAGGTTGAAAAGGTGTAAAATGGTACTATCTAAAACTGTAGTGCAAGTTCCTAATATTCCGTATATATACATTCCCCCTTCCCATCCCTCCATGTAGGCCTACAACACTTGATATCATTAGTGGCAGCTGCCCATTTGTGTGATTACAGCCCAGCTCGTGAAGGTGTGCAAATGTCTGAGCTATTTTTGGAGATCCCTTTTGGGAAAGGGGCTAATTCCTGCCCTCTCAAAACAGTCCTCCTATACCTTAACATCATTTCGGACTTCTCACATTCGTCGTTCCTCAGCCAAGGCCCATTCACCCACATCCATATTCCGCTGGTTATATGTGGGCCCCTCGTGCGACTCCCATCTAATAGCACTTCACCTGGTGGCAGATATGAGACCCAGCAATGTGAATTTATAGTGAACCTTACTTCCTGTAGGGCTTGGTATGTGGCGTAGACGACAGTGGAGGGCCGTGTAACCTATGTGTATATCAGTCACCTCCCAGAGTCGGCGTGTGACGGTGCCTCAATATGACCCCAACCCTGCACACCCCCAAGCCATGTGCAAAAAATCTGCCTCCCCCAGGGTCCCCTCCCCATTCCACACCTAGGGCATGCATTCAAACTAGTTTTGTATATACTGTGTAATCTCTTCCGCGATAGGTAAGCATGATGTACCCAATAGAAGTGCACCAATTTAAAACGAACATTACACAAGACACCTGCACTAGTGCTCATGCTTTTGTCCATTCCCCATATGCTAATGGGTCCTCAAGGTCTTGGTCCCACTCCCATCTCGCCACTACCGAGATTCCTGGCCCATCCCATTTCACTTCATATAACTAGGAGACCAATCCCCTTGTAGAGCCCATATTTAGCAGCACCTCTAATGTGTGCAACTGGTCAGTGGAAAGCCCATCCAAATGTTTCTGGCCATCTTGGTTAATTTCACAAATTGTAAAAACTGGCGGTGGCCCACCCCGAATGCCTCCTGCACCTCCGTAAACATAATGCCCATCTGCTGCGGGTACAGGCCCCAAAAGGTCTCGCAGCCACCCTCTTTCCAGGTGGATATTGACATATCGCGTTTAATACGCAAGTGTTGGAACCACCAAAGCAGAATTTTTTAGAGATCGGGGGTTTACACAGAACGGGCTTGATTGTTAGTTCCCATGTATGTGTTACTTGTTGCACTATGTAAGGGTAGCTATTGTTCAAACAAGTGCCCTCCATGAGACCTTGAGGCAACTTGTCTGCTCCCTGTGTGCCAGCCAATAACTGTTTTTCCTCATTGAGTTCATCTGTGCACCACTTATCAGTGTGTTGGAGCTGAGCCGCTATATAGTATCATTCCAAGCCCTGTAAGCCTAGCCCTCCCTCCTCCATGTCTAGTTTGAACGTTGAGCCCTATCCTCTACGTTTGCAGGCCCATTTGAGTGTGATTAAGAGGCTGTCTAGTTTTTTAAACGTTGATCAGCCTATGGGGCATTATGTATTCTGCAGAACGTAGAGACATCTAGGCAGAAACACCCTCTTGGCAACTGCAAACCTGCCGGCAACTGACAACAGTAATTTACTCCAGAAGGCCACTGAGGCCCTTAGGCCCGTCAAGCCTTTAGGCTTCCATATTATGCTCATATTGCTTCTCCCAAATACCGTAAACTGTTCAGCTCTCACTTCCAGCCTAGGTCGGGGAGGGGATCTATGCCATTACCGGCCCACTTAGTGCTGGGAAATTTTGAATGATCTGGCTACATTCACCTTGAATCCTGACAGCCTCCCGAATGTCAGCAGTGCAGCCAGTGGCAGCAGCACTGTTGGAACTGGCCATCTCATGTCGACCAGGGCATCATCAGCATATAGTGAGACTCTATGCTCCGTATTCCCCACCTGCGTCCCTAGCCCCTGCAGCGCTGTCCCGAGGTAGGTCGCCAGTGGCTGCATGGCCAGTTTACGTGGGTTTTTGACTAGTCTGTTGACACATATTAATACATCAAATGCCAGAGTTGGTCTTTCCAAGCCCAATAATGGCATCAACGGTTTCTAGCAACATAACAAACCTCAAACACCCCCCCCCCACCCCAATGGTTGTAAATGTCAACCAGTATTGCGTCTGTTGGACCATAATACGCTCTATCCGTCAGATGTTTATTTTATAAGACCTGTTTAATTTGATTATGTTTTCATTGAGAAAAATCTGTCAGACTTTTTTGTTTTCAAAAAATAGTATTTTAAAACCAGTAGGCTTCAATAAAAAAAACTATTTTAGGGAGAATGTAGGATTTGAGCACGAGCTCTTAGTCTTACATGTCTAGTTGTGTTTTTTTGTGTTTAGCAATTAGGTGTTTTGCAGTACTTATTCGTTAAACGGGTTTGCTGACTAAACAAATGGTAGCCTGACATCTTGAATTTCTTATTTTCGATACTTTCTGTTGGGTAAAATCCAAAATTTGTGGGAGCGACATTATTACTGAAAATTAGGGAAAATATTCACATGTAAGATTTCATTTCCGTGTAATAAAGGCTGGCATTAGAAACCACTGTGGCTTGTACAATAACGAAACTTATAACATATACATAAATACGTAAAATAAGCTTCGATCTGACTGAAACACGACATCAGAAACTTGACGTCATATACAGCTAGATTCATCATTATCCAGTTTTGCGAGTCCTTAATAGCGATTCATAAGGAATCGCTATTAAGGACTTACAAAACGAGATTCATGTAGGAATTGCAAAAAATATTGCGATTCCTACATCTTCCTTATTTGCGATTAGCAAATTGCTAATCGCAAATAAGGAATGACTCCCCATTCATTCCTAAAGGCCCATAGAAATGAATGGGGAGTTATTCCTTATTTGCGATTAGCAATTTGCTAATCGCAAATAAGGATGCGATTTCAAGGGTGCCAGGGGTGTCCAAAGGACACCCTGTAGCACCCCTGAAAAGCAAATGTAGCCTGATGTGGCGCACACACATGTCCAAAGGACATGTGTGTGTGTGTAACATAAAGTGCATTTTTCTGAGTTTTCGCTATTTACCTCGAAGTCTGACTTCGTGGTAAATAGCGGCCAGAAATAGCGAATTCGCAAATAGAAAATGGTTGATGAATTGCATTTAAGGAATCTCAAATAGAGATTCCTTAAATGCAATTCCTCGCAAATATGCGATTTCGCAATTAGCGATTTTTGCATTTGGGATGATGAATGTCAAATGCAAAAATTGCACTCGCAAAGGGCCAGATTCTCAGAATCTGGCTCTTTGCGAGCCGATTTCGGGTTGATGAATCTAGCTGTATGTGAGGTCACAACAGGAAGTCGACATCAGACAGTGACATCACTGCTGGAGCCTGATGTGAGACTGATATCCCCTTATTCTTCACTAGGCTCTGTATGACTGATCATTCAAACCCTGGCTCCTCTCTGCCTGAATCTTACTTTTTACACTGCATGGAGCTCCGTATTTAATTAAAAAGACTAAAGGAGCGGAGAATCCGCGGCCTGGGCTTCGGCGCGCGGGATGGCGAGCACAGGTCAGCAGTCTAGCAGCCCGGCTGCCCCATGCCATTTCATGGCTGAGCGACCGGGCCGCGTCCCCTGGCTCTGCAGCCACGCGCGGAGCTTGCACGGATTATTAATAGGCCAGTTATGGGAGCAAAATATTAATGAGAGAAACGCTGGGGCATGTACAGGCAGGGCCCTGCGAACCGCAGCCGGGGCGCACCGGAAGAGCAGACTAAACTGCCTCTGTTGCCGACCACGAGCAGATGGCTGGGCTTTTCTAGCCACCTCTCCGCTCTCTATGATCAGGTATGGTGGGGGAGGATGGGCCTCTGAGAGGTACCCAGGGCGTTTTCCTTCTTTGATTGCACTCACCTTAAGTGTCTCTGCAATTAAAACTAGACTCGGCCTCGGATGCAGAGCACTTTAACTACATCTGGTTGAGTTGGCAGGTTAAGGCGAGATAAACGGAAGGGTCTCTCAAAGGGGCGCGGCTGATGCAGTTAAGGACGTGGCTTAAAAACACATAAACTAAAAATCTGTGCTTAGCATAGTGTGCCGCCCGTCTGGTATTTTCCTGTTTCTGTTATTGCATCCAGATATATAATACAGCAAGTAACATTACACATGCTACAAGCCAGGACTTTTGGCTCTGCCAATGGTTGTTAGTTGCATTAGATAAATTAGCAACAGCTATGGCTTTGTTGTATATAGTATTGAAAATGCTTCCATTCTGAAATGATGAGACTGTGAAAGAACTATAGCGAGTCTCCTTGAAGTTACCTCAAAGGCAGTGAATGAAGAGTGAGACTGCTGCAGAGTTAAGATTATTTTTTTCACTCGGAGAGTGAGGGCAAAAATGGAGAGCCCGATAGGGACCCATTTCGGCACCTGCTTTTTGCCGGCGATGAGCACCGGCAGGACCCGGCCCACTTAAAGCCCTGTGACAGTGAGGTCAACACCTAGTTGAAGCTGTGGAAAAATACATTCTGCTCGACATGTCCAAGTCTTTGACCGCATGGGCGCGTTCGTCATGTGGATAACTGATGCTGAAGGACAAGCCCAACCACTACTGGAATTCATCTTGGATGTGGAAAGTGTCATTTACTGTCACTCTACGAAATTAAAAGTGATAGGTTGAATCTGAAATTGCATAAAACTCTTATTTATGTGTAGGAATGCCACATACGAATCTACCTCTCAAAAGTCTTCCCTTTTCCTGTCACTCTCCTGAAGTCCTTAAGAACTTTTAGCACTCGGGGTGAAGGAGGACAAGGGCCGAGCCTTCACATAAACACCATTACACCCACAGTGCAGCAAGAGCATAAAGAGTCAAAATGGAGGAGCTGCCTTCCTACATTTTGATTCCCAGTGTCCTTGAAAATTTTGTATAGTGTAAAAGTGAGCTTGGTATCTCTGGCCTCCCCAGGATCATAATCCTGGACCCCTCTCACCCCCTCTGCCACCCTGGTGTGCTTTCAAAAATCCCTGACTTTGTAAACAACTGTCCCCTGACTATTCTGAAAATAAATCACAGAATTCCTATTATGATATAAACCCTCCATTCATGTAAAGATATTTGCCATGGTTATGCGGCCCCTTTCATCCTACCTGGAAATATCGAAGTCGCTTGATGTCAGGTGGTGTTCTCCATCCTTGCAGTTTCAGGGGCAACCAGTCTAGGTCAGAGAGGAACACTGCAGGTTAGAGTAGGATCATGGTTAGAGTTAGGGTTCCATTTAGAGCTAAGAAGAGAAGCCTACGGTAAAAAGTAGGGTGGAGATAGGATTAGAAGCAGACGGTTATGGTTTAAGTATTAGGAAATTGATTTAAAATTAGGATTAGAGATAGGATTAGCAATGTTTTTTTTTTAAAGAGTTTTATACAGCGCAAACTAGACCCGAGACATCGGGTATCAGAGCGCTTTACATGAGCACCAGTTTAGTTACAGATGGACACATTCATTTTTGTTAGGCACAGGAAGATTACACGATTTTCCCAGAATTGTGTTGTGTTTAGGATTAGAGTTATGGCTAGGATGAGGGTAGCATTTCCTATAATCTGGAAGAGACTTCTGTATGTCATGCCTCCGCTTCACTTATTGCTACATCTAGCGCACTTGATGATGACTTGTCCTTGTGGTACGATTAATCTGCCTCAGCTAGGCAAGGGAACCTGCACACCAAGGCCTCCTTTACATACTAGTTCGGCCTCCTCCATGTCTGAACTCACAATGCAACACGTGGCAGATCATGAGGTTGGTAGACAGTGTACCTCGCCATAAACATGACCAAGTACTCTGACCACCAAACCAATGGTCGGTCCACCGTAGTTAGGGTCAGGAGGACACCCAGCTTTCCCTCAATAGGGACCCTGGTGGCTCTGTCAACAGAAAGCTTTCTCTGATGGCCAAGTGGAGTAGGCACCATCGGAGGTAGGGCATTACACCGCCTGCCCAATTTAGAATGGATAGTGTGATGCCCTTTTTCTGCTAGATCCATGCCAGGTTAATAAATTGAGGTGAGGGTCAGAAAAACACAATGATGGGCCCCTACAGCCTGGGGGGAAACTTAATGGGTGTAGAGGTAATTAGTTATTCGTTTTTCAATAAACAAACTTCCATTGGGAGTTTGTTTTTGAAAAGCAAAATGTTTCTCAAAGTTTGGTGAACAGTTGTCCAACCTGATTGCGGCTGTCCACCAAACGTTTTGTACCTTGACAGAAACTGCTGTGGCCGCGGTCCCTATCAAGGTACCGAGATTACCATTGTGCTGGCGATGGTCTTTAAATTTGCCAGACGGTAGTTGACGTAATGTCTTGTGCCACCCTGATCGACTGTACTCCGTTCACCAAACTCTACATGAGGCCCACAATCTCCGGGCCCTTGAGTAAAGTTCTCCACCATGACCCCAGCTATCTGTGTGAGAGACTGCCTTCTGAAGTTGTAAAAGTGGAACATTCACAATAACCCAGGAGTATATGGAGATACTAGATCACTCCAGAGCCGGGACTGTCAATAATAGAAACATGCGGGCACGCGTGACGCCATTCAAAAGGCATTCACTTTATTAGCAGTGACTCGCTTAAGGTGCTGCTCTGCGCCTCCTTCATTTAGCAGCATCTTAACTGCTGCATTTAGAGTGACAGTATCGCTCCAGTTTGCTACGCACACTGTCTTTACTCATGAATACTTCCCGTACAAGGGTTGATTTCAGATGTGTTAGTCCAAGTAGTTTAGCAGAAGCAAATCAAGGCTAGAACATGCAGAATGCATTAGGCTATCAGGCAAAAGTCCAGGACTGGGGAAAGTATCAGTGTAGACTTGGAGGGAGACTGCCACCCCTGCCGCAAGACTCAGTTACAATGCATTTAACTGCAATTATCTAATACAGGAAAAACAAAAAAAAGGTAAGCCAGTGGCGGCCGGTAATTTTACACGGGTGGGGTGTGGGGGGGGGCACACAAACACACCTCACTCACACCCATTTATTCACACACACACCCATTCACAATACTCACTAAGAAATACACATATTCATGCACACACACACTAAACAAATATAAACACATAAAACTTACCTCAACAGCAGCACTCAAACATGGAAGCTGTGGACGTCCCATCAGGATTGGGACTACTACCTTCCCTCATTGGCTGAACTCTGGTCATCCAATGAGGGAAGGCAGCAGCCCCAAGCCTCGGAGCACCCAGGAGGGTTGGGACTGCTGCCTTAGGTCAGCCATTGAGGAAATGCAGCAGTCTCAATCATGTCACAGAGTGGGACGGGGTCAGTGAGACTGCTGACCCCACCCCACCACACACTGTGACAAGGTGTCATTGATTGACACTTTCCCTGGCACTTCAGGGCTTAAAACTTGAGCACCCAGGTCCAAAGTAATCGGTAACAAACCCCTTTGTCACAAGGGCAAGAGCTTTAAGGCAGTTTTGACCCGCTGAGAAGGTCTCGCCCACAGGGCTGTGAAATCCTCAGCCTGGCAAAGTTCAGCTCTGGCAGCCAGGAGCCTGTGAATTTAGCACATGCCTAGCTCCTCATGCCTGACCTGAACCAAAAGAGTGTCTATCAGGCTGACCTTTGTTCAGCCTGACAATCTTCTTGCCTGGAAAAAGGTGGAGGACATGGCCTCTCAGCCCAAGGAAATGGGCTGCTGCTAGTAAGATACTGCATTTTTTATAACCATGAATCAAATGCTTTCTGATAAGCTTTTTGAAAAGATAGCCTCCAGTTAGACCATCAGCACTGGCTTGGAAAATACATATTTTTTCTCAAGAGAGCGTGTGCATTCTTAAGAATATCAATTCATAAAAGAGAAAGCAGCAAGCTTGGTAGCAATCACAATAGCCAGAAGGTTTAGTGAAATCCATTCCTTCTCATTGGAGGAGCTGGTACTAAATAATGCAAAGAAACACATTCTATAGTCACTCTGAAAATATCGTTGGAATCACAGCTCAACACAAATGTTTCCCTTCCTGTTTTATTTCAAAGGACCACCAATCTCAGCAGGTAGTTTCTTATATTTTTTTGTAATGTAACAACAGCACTAGGCTATCGTATTGAACAAATACTTTTCGCTCTCCTTCACAGCTATTTGTAGCATATGACACGGATTAAAAAAGGTTCATCAGTTCTAAATATTGATATAGTTGACTGGTGATGGGCACCATAAAATGTGTGCATTAAAACGCAAACGATTAGTTGCCCAGGAGGATGGCAGTGCATTCAGCCAGGGAAAAGCTTTTAGTGTCTGATTTTCTTCATAAACACACACTTGTCAGAAATTTACAAGTCACTGGCATGGAGGCTTTTGAATATGTTCTCCCATCACTGTTCCCTAGTTGTGGAGTCAAAGGTAGATTCAAAAGAGAGACTGCTGAAGAATATATTTAGATTAATACACCTATCTTCTTCAGCTTCCCGAGCATTTACTGCTTTCTACTGCATTCAGTAATCACAAGATGAATCTACAAATGATTTATTGTGGGAAGAAATGAAGGTACTTCCCTTTAAATACAGTTCTCCAGTGTTAGTATATTTTATATATTCATGTATGATCCTCCATCCAGCGATAGAGACCTTATATTTATATGGTACACAGAATTTGACTATAGAGGCAGTACACTCTGCCGCATTGGCGGCTGGCATGTAAGGCATGTGAGACGGGAGGGAATACATATAAAAATTTAAAAAAGGAATTGCACTTGAAATGAAATGAAATTTGTACTTGTAAAGCGCACTTATACCCCAACTGGGGTGGCCTGGCGCTGTACGCATACCGCTGTGGAACCCTTCCTGGCTTTTCCCTGTGAAATGTCCACTCCTGGACACCCCCAAGGTGAAGCCAGGCATCCCAGCACTGTTGGGGCCGTGGAAATTAAGCAAGCTATTGCCCAGAGTTGCAGAGTGGGATCCATGATTAGAATAGGCACCGAGGCGAGAATTATCAGGTCCGAGGAAATTGAGCCCAAGACCCGCCGAGGCAGTAATTGAACCCTGGTCCCGGGCCAGACCTCTGCATCAGGGTCTGCCGCTCTAACCATTGAGCCACACTTCTCCACTTACCTTGAATCCTGGCGCAACGTCCTCCTGTCTCAGGTCCCCTGTTCTCCAGGCAGGCAGGGACGAGGAAGCTGCAGTAACCAATACTGGCGCTGCTTTCATGCAGCATGAAAGCAGTCCCAGGATTGGAAAGAGCAACCTTTCTCGCCGCTCCCGAGGGTACTGGAGCCCTATGCTGTCTCTAACCCAACTGCCTAAGACAGCTGAGTTAAAGAGGTTTAAACTGTGCATGGCTGGCTGGCTGTCGCAAGACGGCCGTTCAAAAAGAAATGCGCACTTTAAACCTAAGTGCCCTGCCCATCATTGCTGCCTGACTGGAGTAGGAAGCCCCCATCGCCCCCCCCCCCCCTCCGTTTCCCGATGCTCGGCTCAAGGGTTGGTTTTGAAAAAGAAAATAGTAATTTATTACCATTTTTTTTCTATCTCTGCAGGTATTTTTTTAGTGGGGCGACGCTCCTCCGCCTTAACGGAGGAGCCGCCCTGGGGTGCAAATGTGCTCAATTAACTCCATAAAGGGATGTTGGGCTTCCAAGATTAGTGCCCTTTTTCTATGTGCTTCATCGGAGGATTCCCATGTAAGTTTGTGGAATATTCAAGAGGCATATTAATCTAAAAAAAGACCCCATGCTGGATAACTTTATTTACAGATGAGTCCATCCATGATGCAAGACTGTGAGCGGCCGCCCTTTCTTTCCATGAGCCCGTGCTGCAGCTGCTCCTGTGGTACCTGCTGCTGGCTGCTCTCCAGGGTGCTGACTTGACAGTCGCTCTGCCTCTGCCATTGTTCCTTTGGGCATTCCTTGCTACAGCTTTCCAGGTCGCAGGTGTAACGTGTACCCTTCCTTCGCTTCCAGCCATCAACAGCCTGACCCACTTTGACCTCTGTAAGGCAAACAGGGGTAACTTTACAGTTCTCATTTATGGACCTCTTGCACGATGCAGAATTCCCCAAGCCTCGTGAAGTAAAGGAAGGGCATTTAACAAACGACAAAGTCAATGTGCACGGCATCAATTTACTCTGACAGCTAGCAATTACACCACGTGACGCGGAGATTACTCCAAATGCATTTATTAGAGGGCAGCGGCGGGGGGAGGGGTCGACTTATTTACTGGCAAATCCATACTCATTACAAGATGCAGCCGTCCCCGGACACAAAACAAGTCGAGTGAAACAAATAATTATCAAAGTCCTCCCTCCGGCCGACCAGCGCTGAGAGGAGGAGAGAGGACTCCTCTGATGCAGGTCTCCCCAGGCGCCTCCCCCAGTCTCTCACTGCTCCCCCCTCGGTCCTCCTCCAAGCGCCCTGTTCTTTATCCCTGCACCTTTCTCATCAATAGAACACTTTTTTGCTCCGCTTCAGTGCATCGTTTTCTCGTTGAGTTCCTTCGATCTAGACCTCCTCAATCTCTCTGTTTTCCTGGCGCCCTTTCTGTTTTTCATCTTTTCCCCGGCGCACCCTTCTGCTCCATGATCTGATCACATTCCTATCCGTTGCGGTTTACTTGACTTGCATAGTGCATTGACAATGGCTCTATATCACTGTTTGCTTTATAGATGTGCGTTGGCACGTTTCTTCAGTTTAACTCCGAGGCCTGAGCTTAAGTCACCCTCTGATGTTTTGTGTTCAGATCCATTTCTGGCAGTGCTTAATTTGAGCTAGTGATTTCCGGTGCTAAGGACAAGCACTTAATCCTCACACCGGCACTTGACAGTCTGTCGGGCTAATTTATAGATGACCACAACAATAGTTAACTAATATCTCAATCTACATTAAAATTACTATTACTGCCACCCAGACCATTCTTATAGCCTTGGGGGCCTGCAATAGTCTGAATTGTCACGCTTGTAAGAGTGTGATGATTAGTAGTTGTGTTGTTAATATCATTGGCAGCGCTGGGAGGGGCAATGTGTGGTGCCCACTGCCATGGCCTCCTGACCAGAGCCCTGGCACTTTTTTGTGTGCAAAAAGGACTGGGTTGTGAAGCAGTCTCTTTTCAGCGAGCTTTGGTGGATGACTTCGCGTTGGAGGGGGTGGTCAGAGGGTCTGACTGGTTGCTCACATATCTCTTATGTTCATAACAAGAAAGTTACCCATATAGATTTAAAGTTTTAAAAACTGGGTGTAATTGTTTGTCGTACTCGAACTCCCATTCCACGTTTAGAGCACCTTTAGTACTGACCCTTAAATGTTCCCTGCATAGACTCCTGTGAGATAAATAGTAGGAGTTTTCATAAAATGTGGCTGTTCTGAGTTTTGCATCTTGTGGCGAGGGAATGCAGGCGGTTTTACAGCCTGTTAAAACCGAAACTGCCTCTCATGCCTCATTCTGACCGGTGGAACACCTAATGGTGATGACACCGTCGCTTCTGGAAATAATCACAATATGTTCCAACATTTTTTCCCTTGGGGTGAATATACTGCAGTTGGGCAAATCGGAATCAGGGCCTAAGTGCGGCATTGCCTGTTTGAACGATGTTGTAGGTGTGCGGAGTGTTCACTGAACATTGTTCTTGGTGAGTTCTGTGCATCTGATGTTTTATCTAGTTTGATTTTTTACTTCGTGGTGCAGATATGTCTATTTTAGTTAGTGCGGTCAGCGCATAATTGTGTAGTGAATGGTACCTACTAAGTGTTCTCTGTCCTGTGTTTTGTTATGTTTTTGTGTTGTCTTATGATATCTAGTGAAGTAAGTAGCTACTTGGCAGGCCACCACCATGTACAGTTTCTACTCTGATGGATGTATGAAAGATGTTTCTTCAGTCTGCACGCCAGCTTTTAGTTAATGAGAGAGTAATACATGTGTGCGTGGTTCAGTATAGAAAACTTTGATGGCTAGCTGTTAGTGACACAGTATTTCATTCTACATTTGCTCCTTTGCATTCCTATTTCATATCTCCTGTCTACTATCTTCTTCACAGTCCTTATTTGCTTTATCCCTATATGTTTGTCACCTCCTTCTTGTTCCCTTCTGCATTCCACTTCCAGTTTCTGTGTGCTCGTCTATATTTTGTTCCCCACTCCCCGATTCTCCCCACACTGTCACCTCTTTAGATCACGCCCCTCTCTCTTTTTCTCACTGCCTTTCACCCTCTTTCTTTCATGTTCCTCTCACAAACACTTCTATCTAATTTCCATGACTCTTTTTTCACCTTTTTTCAGTCTCTGCTATAGCTTTGTCTGCCGCAGACCTATTGTTTTCATTGAATAATATATGCTTAGAGTGGGCTTTTGCCCTGGCTTATGCTTGGATGGCTTTGCTTTCAATCTCACGTCTCTGCAATTGATTCAAAAGCTATCATTTATGTCCTGTCCAGGAGCATTTCAGTCTGATTGGCTGAGTTGCACCTTTTGACATCTGACCTGAGAAGAGTCTTTTTTTTGTCTTTTGTTTGCTTTTAGGCACTCCATAGAAATGCAGGTCTTCCCTTGATCAAGCACAGCTTGTTGCACCAGACATACCAGTGCCATACTCTATGTTTTTTATTCACTACCCTCCCGCACTGATCTATTGCTCCCCGATACAACTTGCGCCACTTAGTCGCTTCCAAATGCTCCCCGTCCCGCTCCACTACCCTTTTCATATTTTTTAAATTCTAGTTATTTTCTACCATGACTTGGCAGCTTCTAGAATGCTACGAAGTCCCTCATTTCATTTAGTTATGCACTGCTACGCACTTCCTTTTCCACTTATAACTTACCATTCTAAAATGGCTATCAGCCATGTTGGAACAGTAAACTAACAATGACTCAAGTTGTGATGTGAACAGATGTATCGCAATGCATGTATATGTAGTGTTTGCCATCTTGAAATGGTTTCATGTGCACACATGCATCTGATGCAGGCACACACACATACGGCCATTTTGGAATGGCTTTTGTGTTACAGCAAGCCCATTTCAAGGTGGCCGCCTATGAGTGCGCATGGCCCTGAGACAGTGGCGTCCATTTTGGCATCATTAAATGCAAATGCTTGTTGTAGTTTACCACCCCTTCCCTCTTCACTGTGTTTTTCACACACTCCCTTCACTGTTGGTGTGTTTTTCACTAGATGCCCTTCTTCTCCTCTTTCTATTCCTTTGTCTTTATCGCTCCCTTCTTTCATAATGCCTCTTTGTGTTCTGCGATATTATTCTGAATTCATATATGCATGTCCCCTTTTATTTATTTCTCTCTCTCCTTCTTACCTTTTATCGTGCTAGTTCCTTCTTATTACTTTGTTACCTCCTTTCGAATTTTCTTTTCATCTTCCCCTTGCTATGGTTGTCTTTTTCTACTCACAGCCGCCTCCCTGTCTTTCTTTACTCGCAAATTAATTTTGTTCTTGTTTAATTTTTTTCTGGTCGTCGTATTTGTACGCAATTAGTTTACGTTCAATTTGCTGCTTTGAAAAAAAAATGTCACAACGCTCCCTTTTCTTTTACTTCATTACATTTCCTAATTTCTTCTCTTTCTCTTTTTTAGCCTACTCTTCGTTTCGTATTTAGCCTACTTCCTGCTCTAACCTACTTGCAGGCCTCTCCCCCGCCAGTCCTTTCCTGCATGTGCCCTCCACTGATCCTCTTAATGGGTATGGAATACCCACTGCTTTCCAGTGTTACATAACAAACCACTTAACCGGGGGCACAGTGCAGACTGAATCAAAAGAAAACACGTACAGCGCATTAAATAACAGAGCCGGCGGAGTGCCGAGCAACGGGCATAAGTGCAGCAGCAAGCGCCGAGCCCTTCTGCGTGTACTGGGCGGGTTGGCGAATCCCGGGGCGTGACCAAAAAAACGTGTGATTCTGAGCAAAGCAGTTCAGCTACGTGAGCCTCAGTTACAAATAGGTTTACTGGAAGTACGTCAGTTCCCACTGTTTTAGTTCTGTGTATAGCTCGTCTTGTTTGAGGGAGCGGCAGTAATTATAATACTAAGACAGACTGTGTGATGCCTAAGGTTAGCCATTTGTGACGACACAATCTTTAAGCACACCGTTGTTTAGAACTACGATGGAGACAGTCGAGGGCTAGCCTTTTGTGCATGGACTCTGAGGCTGAGAAATTATTTTTTGTTTATTTTAGAATAATTTTGAAGTGCGTGCTCCTGCGTGTTGTGTGATCAGCAGCAAACAAGTTATTTTAGGCTCAGAACTTTTTCTTCACTACGATCCAACACCTTTGACACATTATTTTTATGTGCAGTGCCTGTGTGAGGACTTTAGGGCCTGTTTGTGAACTTGAGCCATTCATGCTACCCATTTTCCTATGGATGAGCAACATGGTGTTGAATTTTTTTGTTCTTGATTAACAATTGCCCGTCGTGAATTGCTTTCCCCTTTGTTTATTTTCATTTCCTGTTGATTCTGCCGCAGTAAAAATTGGAATGACGCAAATACCACTGCTACGACTTACACGCAATGGGGATCCAGTACAGTTGAATACCCCCCAAGGATAGCATTTCAAGGGGATCCTCGGGTAACACATTATTACTGGACACGGTTCGTAGTATTACAAGATCAGGGGTCTAGAGATGGTTTCCTCGGCAGTGTTGCAATCCATGACTGCTTGAATGGATTGCCCTTTGTATCTGTACTAAATAAAGCATTGACAACGCTTGTGGTTGTTGGAAACAATTCATCACAGTGCTCTTGGGTCACTGACAAAGGACCAGAATCTCTATCACAATGGGTAATGAGAAGTGAAGTCCCGAGATGTTGGTACGCTGACAGTCTTTTCAGATTCCCCCTGATGTATTCTCAATATTTTTGTGTCACACAGCCATCTGATAGATTACCTATATACTAGGCTGCTGCTGGGAAAGGAGAGACCCGCAATCGTTTTTAAGGTCGATGGGGTGGGTGTGTGTTTTTTTATACTACTGTTTAGTGGCTGTACTCCAGGAGGTGGTCTTCTGACTTCCGGCACAAAATCCAGCAACTTTAGCAATGGGAACCTCCTTTTCTCTCAGCGCACGTGATGGATGTGTACATCAGAGAAGTCGGGTCCATCCTCCTTTACAGAAGCACTACTCTCCTCTGGATTTCTGTGGTCAATTGCCAGGACTACTCCCAAGCTAAGGGACAAGAACCCTTTGTGTTACTCTACCCGCTTCCCATCATTCACTCAATATTCCTACAAACCTGTTAGATCTAAAAGAATAAAGAAAAAAAACATACCTTACCGTCACACCTTTTCTCCGTCTCTCCTCCTTGTCCCTCCACACCGCCGGAACAGGAAGCACATCCAGGCGCCCCTAAGACAATCACAACGCTGCAATGCAGCACTGTGATTGGTCTGAGCGCTGTAGTTTGACGCTCAGCCAGGGATTGGGAGCCTGGGCATGTTCTCCACCCAGGCTGTAATGCAGGCTGGGTGGAGAACATGCAAAGTGTGCATGACTGCGCACTTACAAAGTGTGCTCACCGCTCTCACTGCTCCTATCGTCAGAGCAGCGCCCCCCCAAAAAAAGCTGCAGCAGCATGACAAAAACAAATAATAACCATGAGTTATTATTATTTTATTTTTCCTTTATTTCACTGCTGCAAAGCAGTGGGGCGACTCTCCTCCGCCTTAGCACATAAGAGATATAGCCCAAGCCTGCCCTTGACACGCGAAGAGAAAAGTCTGTGAAGATGCTTTTCATCTTCAGTGTTTGGCACCCAAATCTTTGAACATTGCAAAGTGATCCACAAGGCACTTGACCGTTGGCCAAACTGCAACTAATTAGAATTCGAACTGGAGCTATTTTTAAGCAATTTGCAGAGCTATGATGAGCTATACCTTTGACTATTGTTGGTCCTTCCTGAACTCGACCTTCATACTTCTTGTCCTGTTCAAGTTTGGGGCCAAGCCAGAAGTTTTGTCCATGACTCTGCTGCTGTCTGACACAGTTGGCTGGGAGATGATGCGAAAGTAGCGCCACCTAGCCAGCACAAGGATACCAGAGGAGCAGCAGGCAATACCTTAAAGTCCTGCAGAAAACCCTTTATCAACCACAGTAAAAACGTGTATCCTTAAATGGCTGCTCTCCAAACTCTAATTCAATCCTTAATCATCTCTGGATTGCACTAGGGAGCTATCTTACTCACTGGCATACCAAAATGAAGCTTGACGCATTAAGTGTAGTATTAAAATCACCGGCAATACTTATTGCAAACACGAAAAGGGCAGACCACATCTTGCCTGCCCCAGGATCACTGAACTGGCTCCCAGTAGAGAAGTGCTGCATAATCAGGACGGTGTGCATAAAATGTAAAACCATTCACAATAACTCACTAACTCACTGACCTATCTAGTGCAGAAATTACATGGAAAAATAGAAACTCCGGAAACAAAGGAGTGGTATGCAGTCATTTAGAACATATCTATGTAAATATGTATGTTTATGATTTTGATGCATTTTTTGGACAAGTTTTTCTTCAAATTGTACTGTGCTCCGACATTGTCTTGATGTGATCAATGCTATTTAAAACTCCAAATAAATTAACAACTAAAGATCAGGTGAGCTGACCTTAGATCTGGAGAGAGTGGAATGCAGGGTTGCTCCTCTGCACCACCAAGTAACTTTCTTGGTAAAGTGGCAATCACACTGCCCTCATTTCATGACCCAGGGTACCCTCTAGCCTTCAGCTCAGCTTAAAGTGAACATGGGCCCTACCAATCCAGATCTGGAGAAAGGAAGAGTGTCCCAGAGAAGCTCTTGGATCCCTCCTGACCCTTCTGGGGTGTGTGAAGCACTGTGCTACCCCTATATATTAGAATCCAAATCTCATTGTCGGGATTGCAAAGTCCACTGTGAGAACGTTGGACAATCCCAGCTGTGATTATGAGTCTATTCATTGGTGGTGTGCCTAGTGGTGTAGTGAACCATGCAATTCAGCAGCTTAAGCGGAGACATAACTGGGCCCTATAGCTCCGGTGAACTGAATCCCACTAAAAAAGGTAATTCGTCGTTTATGGGCCTCTTCTGTCTGAATGTCTTCAGGAAAAGTGCCCATAAAGAATACAGTTAGGGAATACCACGACAAAGGGGTGTTGGAGGAGGGCTGTACTAAAGCAAACTGAGAAAGAGAAACAATAAATGATGACAATAGTGGAAATCAAAGAGAGGGACAAGTTGAAAAAGATAGCCTGAGAGAAAGGTAAGAAAGAAGACACAATACTGGAGGCAAAGAGTTGATAAATAGGAAGAGAGAAAGGAAGAGTGAAAGAAATGGAGGAAATGAGAGAGGAATAAGGAAGAATAGGTGAAAAGTATCAGGGAAGGATGAAAGAATGAATAGATGTAAGGGTGAATTGATAGATGTAAGAGTGAAAATATGGATAAAAGATTGAAAGGGTTAAAGGATAGAAGGATGAGAAATAGACCGATGGGAAAGAGTGATAAGATGTGTGGGTGAAAGGATGGATAGATGAATACATGGAGATTCTGGTGGGTAATTTATAAAAGGATGTGATGTATATGAAAGTATGACTGGAAAGGTGAAGTGGTGGACAAATAAATAGGCAGAAGAGGAAAAGATAAAAAGATGGATGAAAGGATGAAGGAAACTTTCCTGAGGGTTGGGTTTGTCACTTTGCTTGCCCTGTGCTGTTCTAAATATGGTTCAAGTCTGAAGTATTGAATTTTCTGGCTACTTTCTTATGTGGAACAGTCCGATCCCTCAATCAACGTCAAGAGGAACTTCCCCTAAACCCAGGACTGTTTGACTCTGTGTAACTACCATCTGTGGGCCGCACGTATGCCATCGTAAAGTCTCAGAAGACCCTCATAGGGAGACTGCCGGACCCTACTGCAGCTTGACTATATTGTCACCTAAACTCTGTCACCTAAACTCTGGATCACATCCATAATGCGTTACTATACTGCGTAATAGAGCCCATCCTTAAGTTATGTGTCGTAATATGTCTCGAGTACTACTGTTCTTGTCACTTTGTTCTGTTCTATAATTCTAAGTGCTCTTGCTTTCTAATAAAAACACCAGATGGACAGTCTTGTTTACTTATGTTTAATACTTGCATCTGGCTCAAACCTCACACAACGTCGCTTGAGTTGGGACTGATTGCTCGACCAAGCTACCCCAAAAAAGCAATGAGGCTTTCCGAAGCTTAACTTTTCATCTAAATTAAGCTACCAGCTCGCGGTCAGCAGCAAGCACATATAGTCTCACCTTTGATACTAGGAGGAGGACCCTACAACTCCAGTGCTCTTGTAAAAGGCCTCATATTTAAAGATACCTTTTATCTAATTTCTGTGCATTGTTAAAAAAGAATGCAACTTTCTCCTCGCCAGGGAATTTTGCGAACACCCGGTGTGCCTCAGCTCCGAGGAGTGCTTCCGACTACTGTCGATTTTCAGCCAATTTCTAACAATTTTTGTAATGAAAAAATCATTTCAGCTTGCTACGTATTCCAGAGAGGCAGATATTTTTTTTATTCTGGGATTGAGCAGAATTGAAAAACACACCAGGAGAGACAAGGGACTAAGACTCCTCTGGATCCCTTATTATCTATATAAATTCACACAACAGAGAAGTACTAATACATAAAAAAAACTCCAATCTGTATAAGTTCTGAGACAGATTGAAATCAATGTAACTCGTATCAAGCTCCACATAGGTACAATACTCATCTAATCCTATAGCAGCTCTGGGGGAGACAACACGTGTCTTAATACGGCCCTCACACACTTTGCAGTGTCATGCTTCATTATTGGGCCGCATCATACATCCAGGTGCAGACCAACACACTGGATGGAGCACAATCTTTTTAAGATGAAGATTAGTGGTGAGATTAGAGAAAGTAAGAACATGTGATAGTACACATACAACACGTAAAATGACGTGACAAACAAACAAAAGACCAGAGGGGAGGTCCAATCCCCTCTATTACGGGACCAAAAAGAGTGCAGTATAAATTTTAAAACAACCTAAGGGTCACCATGGATACTTTTATTCTGACTAGGGACCCCTGGAAGGATAAAAAATCTATAAAGAAAGAGGTATAAAGGGAAAGCAACGATCCCTATATCCCCACTGCAGATACCAACATGTTTCTGCCAACCTTAGAACCCCACATGGATGGCACTGGCTTTCATCAGGGTGTTGGTCCTAAGTCGTAATCCTTCCCCTAATTGGGTTTTTATTACCTTTATGTAAAATCTGTAGGTAATGTCTCCTATACTGGGATATCTCCAGGATTTCTGTGAGGGAACCACTTCACGAGTTCATATAGAATTCTCTGAACCCGGTAATCTGTGGGGCTGTGCTCTCGCCGTAACATTGTCACGAGATGCCCCAGGGTTCCTGCCCTCACATGCCGTCCTCCGCCGAGGAGGACGATATGTGAGGGCAGGAAATCCTAAAAACCCAATTAGGGGAAGGATTACGACGTAGGGACCAACACCCTGATGAAAGCCAGTGCCACCCATAATTGGGTTTTTAGGGGTTCCTGCCTTCACATGTCGTCCTCATCGGCGGAGGACGACATGTGAGGGCACACCCCCTTTTTGTATCGCTTTGTTCGCCATAAGTTGGCAGGGTATGCTCAGACGTGAGTCCCTTGCTCACTTTGCCACTGGATTCAAGCAAGCTTGGCTGAAGACGGCTGAAATGCCAGACACCGGTCCTAGGAAGCTTGTTTCCGGTCCAGGGAAGGCATGGCTTGGCAGTTCGGGCTGGACTGTTCCCATGAGGCACAGGGTCAGACTGATTTGCATATGGCCATGTCTGAACTGGGTGATGGATTAAACCCAGATCTGTTTACTGGGTGTGAGTGTTTGATTGGTTCAGATGCTCCGTCCATCACCACCCCCTTTTTGTACCGCCGTGTCCTCACTGCAGCACAGAGGCTCCAAGTGTCCCCTGCGGCAAACCCGGACGCTGTTCTCATGCTTGAAAGCAGCATCAGGATTGGCCTGAGCACCATGAATTGGCGCTCCCTGTGAGACTGGGAGTCTGCACTTGCTCTCTCCAACCCGGCAATGCAGCTGGGTTGGAGACAGCTCAGAGCACATGTCGGTTTGGCCATCCTGAGACAGCCGGCCAAACCAACATGCACACTGATAGCAGTGCCCACCACTTCCTCTCATCACTGCCCTCGTGATGGTCCCACCCTCAAGACTCATCGGTCCTTAGAACCTGAAAAATAAAACAATATTGTACCCGTTTTATTTTATAAGTTTTGAGGCTGGCGGGGGGGTGGGGTGACGCTTCTCCGCCATATGTTTAAAACTGCAGGTAGCTTAATGTTAAGGCTAGAATTAGGAAAAAGGGTTCACTAATGGTAATATTGGAGGGGCACAGATCTCAAGAGAGAGTTTATAGACACAGGACATTCAGCTTGGAAGGGCTTCCTGGATGTTGCTATCAGCTGGAGAACATAGTGTGCTGCCACATAGATGGTGCATTTCCCTTGAAATTGTTCCACGCAATCTTTTACCCTCAGCAGTGCTTTATCTTTATCCAACATGGCTGGTCTGTCCCCGTTTATAGAGGGTTCTTTAGTTGTACACGTATCCTTTCTCACTCTCCTTCTTTCTGGATGGACTGTACACATTCCCACTTAATATCTGGAATGGTGATGGTTGAAGGGGGAATGAAAATATGATGGAAATGCTTAAGCTAACACCTTTAGCCACTGAGAGTAACTCAGGCGCCATTCCAGCCAATCTTTAGTTTGGCTGTGTCATTACAGAAGGGAGATCAGTCAGATGCAAATGAATCCAACCACCTTCACCAACAGCATCACCTCTGCGCGAGACAAATAGGAGGAGCGTTGCTGGCCTCATTTCCAAATGTTTGTGAAGCTTTGCTTCAATACTCTGGGCCCAGCCCGCACTGGCCCCACATCTGGACAGAGGAGAAGTTGGTTTTTCGTCAGCTGTGCCGTTATGAAACTTTCTTTTTTAATCCACCGCAACATTGAGTCTGCGATTTGGCACTGATTGCCCAAGGCCACCCTCTTATCTCTGTAGTTCTGGAATTGATTTGCTCACTGCGCATTAGCTCTGTCGGTGGTGGTGGCTTGTGATACATATCGTGGCCGTGGAGCAAAAACGTAGTTACTACCAATGTTCTACATAGTAACTCATTCGGATTCTGAGAACCCACCATGCTATCCCAGTAGTATCTCTTGGTTACCTTGCGCGTTGTCGCCAGGGCACGGCTGCTTCTCTGAGCTGTCACTTGTCTGCTCCCCTCTGCCTTTGTGGAACTCCACATATCTTTTATGCACTGACCGATTTCGACGTAAGTGTGTTTGAATCAAATGACAAAACTACAATTAGCAAATCAATTTGTTCTAAAACAGTGCTTTAGAAAAATAATTAGCTGGCATTGACAAGATGGTTGTCAAAAAGCAATTGAAAAAATGAACGCGGTTAAGTTATAAAGAGTCATACAGTAGTAAAGGGGGGTGATGGGGGTCAAAGGGGTTAGATTAGACACAAAGGTGGGTAGTAGAAAATTGGGGGGGGGTGGCCCAATTCGGACAAAAATAGTGAATTTGAGCAAAATGCAATTCTTAACCAATTGATTAAAAGTAATTATACTTCAGATTGTAAGGTGAACGTTAAACTAATTGATTTGGACAATTAAAGTAGATTTCCCAACTAAGTGGCTTTTTTCTTGTATCAACTCAGTGCTTCGAGAGCTTAGTCAGCTCTATGACCTTTGATCTCCCGCAGCCGAAGACCCTTTGGCCGGCCCTCATTTTGAGTACCGTGTATACAATATCCCCTGATACATGGCACTCCCCACTTATGGGAATACCACACTCTTGGTCCTCTCACCCCGGACCCCTTGAAAGCTACTGACATTTCACGGTGGGGGGGGGACATAAAACGTGTATTATTTGTGGGAATCGTTTTCGGTAGCACTGAATCCTATAGAAATTCTCAATTTCTAATGGTGCCCCAGCAGAACTGCAGATACACATGGTGCTGGTAATTTTTAGGTCTTGCCTGCTAGACAGTGAATACAATATCTATTGCAAAACATATTGTTAGCTTAGAGTGGACTTAGAGCCCGCCCATTGCTTATCATTGTTTGGCTTTATTGTCACTCCCAACTGCTTGCTACCTATTCGTCAGCTTGTGTGGGCTTTCCTTCCTCTTTTTGTGTGTAACACTCCCCTAGTGCATTGACACATTGCTTGCAGCCTTACACTGTTTGCTTGCTAAGCACTAGATGTGCTATTTGTTTAAGCACTCCAAGAGGAAGCATGTGTTTTCCAGCTGGCTCCCTCGTGTACTACTCTCCTTCCTCCCCCGCCGTGCTCTGTGTTCCTCTCTCTCTCTCTCGCATCTGTGCTTCTCCCTGCCAGTTCAACATTGCTCTCTTTTGCCAGTTTGCTTTTTTCTCACCTGTGCCCTGTGTGCTGATTCCTCCACTGACACACATCTTCTGTGTCGCTCCTACCCCCCACTCTTGCCCTTCATATTGCTTCCCCTATCTTCTTAAAAAAAAAATGTGTGTGCGTTTTTCTTTTTAGTTAATCGTCCAACTCAGATTGGTAACTAAATGAAAACAGCTGCGCCATTTTGTGGATGTGCACATGAGTGGTGCACACGCCAACAAACTGAAGAAGCCAGCCCTTTCAAATGCTTTTAAAAACATTTTTCAGTCATCCTGCGGTGCATAAGGGGTGCTGTACAGCTTAGCTAGAAACCATTGGCAAAGACTATAATTTCCCAATGCCCCACCTATTGGCTTTGCCAGTGGTTGTAATAAGTGGGAATACCACACTGCTGTTCCCAGACAAGGCAGAATGAGAGCTTTAGTGTTATTTTCTGGGAACATTGAAGTCCCTTCTGGGGTCACCACTCCAAAGTGCACCAGTTGTTCATTGTTGCACTAAAGATATGAGCCTGGGATGCTGCCTGTAAGTATTGCTCACTTACCACAGGACATCGAACTATGATCCTGGTAGGGTCACTGCCGAAGCTTTGTGCCATCTGGTTCCCAAAGTGTCTTAGCACCACTGCTCCTCTTGTGTGGAAGTAAAGCTGGATGAGAGAGAATCCCACATCACGCTTGTGTGACCTTGAGTCACTTTGGAATGAGTGTATACTCTCTTGGCCTCACAACTCTCGCTGTGACCGTCTGGATTCCCTCCATTACGGTCGCTCCCCCAGCCCCCTGCTCGCACAACGGAAGCTTTCTCCTCGCTGCTTGCCTTGCCTGCCCTGATACCTGCTGCCTGCCGCCCCGTTACAGCGCACTGCTCAGATCTCAGGGCTTGGTATCGTTTTAGCTCGCATTACTTTATTCTAATTTGTATACAGCCACGAACTGCATAGCGGCTGATGTAATTACTTGTGAAGCGTTTTTTGTGTACTTTTGTGACAACATTGCATTGAGTCGAGCTCCGGCTGTGCCCCAGTTTCGATTTATCACCGGGCGGCCATTTCAGTTTGTATTTACTTTTACCCGTGTCTCCTCCCAGACCCCGCCTCCCAGCTGACCCTCCCACGCTCCGCCCCCTCACAACTTCATTTATGCCTAATGTCCCAACGTGCAGCGTCCACGCGCTACGGCCACGCCGAAGGTGCGCCAAAGGTAAGCCCGTCTACGCCCGTCCGCGCCAAGACCACGCCCAGCGCCAGACCCCCTGGCCCCCATACCACCCACCCCACCCGCATCTCTTATGACGCCTCCACCCTCCTAGCCCAAAACCCCGGCCGACTCCCCAACTGCGCCCAAGCCGCTCCTGAACACACCCATGGACCCTTCTCTTGCAACTACTGTAAGTACGACGGCACCAAGACCAACTCCTCATCCACGAACAACGAACTGAGCTCCGACACTAACCACCTTAAATGCATCCTGCTCAACACCCGCTCGGTCCACAGACACGCCATCGACCTTTGGAATCTACTAGACACTATCTCTCCGGACGTCGCCTTCCTAACAGAAACATGGATGAACGCCTCATCAGCCCCAGACATCACCAATGCCATCCCGGACGGCTACAAGATCATCCGTAAGGACCGCACCAAACAAACAGGAGGAGGCATCGCTATCGTCCATAAGAATTCCATCCGCATCTCAACCAGCTCAGACGTCAACCTCGCGAACGCCGAACACCTACACTTCCAGATCCACACCGACCCCAAGACCACACTCAGAGGCACCCTCCTCTACAGGCCTCCAGGACCCCGTGCACAATTCAGTGAAGACATCACTGACTTCATCACCCCACACGCCCTCCCCTCCGAGGATTACATTCTATTGGGAGACCTCAATTTTCACCTGGAAAAGAGCAACGACAGCAACGCCACCACCCTTCTGGACAATCTCGCCAACCTCGGACTCAAACAACTTGTAAATACCCCCACTCACTACGCAGGTCACACACTCGACCCCATCTTCACCTCCAGCAAACATATCTCCTTCAGTCACACCACAATTCTCCATTGGACGGACCACAGCTGCGTTCACTTTTCCTACAAAAAGACCACAACCCACAACCATCCTCAACCTACTCTGCGAAGAAACTGGAACAAAATCACCACCGACCAGATCTCCTCATCGCTTCTTCAAAACCCCCCTGCCCACTCTTCGAACCCCAACCAAGCAGCCATTAACCTCACTCAATGGCTAACCAACAGCGCCGACAACCTAGCACCTTTGAAAAAAACATCAAATCAAACTAGGCAGCAAAAACGCTCCCTGGTTCAACGATGATCTTAAGAAATCCAAGAAACTCTGCCGCTCCCTTGAGAAGGCCTGGAAAAAAGACCCAAACACCAGCACCAGGGACGCCTTCAAAAACGCCACCCGCATACACCACCAACTGATCCGAAATGCCAAGAAAGCCGCATTCAAAGACCGACTAGACAACAACGCCCACAACAGCAAGGAACTATTCAACATCGTCAAAGAATTTACCAACCCCTCAGCCAACTCCAACGACATCACTCCCTCTCAAACCCTTTGCGACTCCCTAGCTTCGTTCTTCCACAACAAAATCGCAGACATCCACAACAGCTTCAACAACCAACCTGGAGACCAACCCACCCAACCTTCTGCCGTACCTTCACCCCCCTTGAACATCCTTTATGACTGGAACACAATCTCCACTGAGGACACCATCCGCCTGATGAACTCCGTCCACTCAGGATCCCCCACAGACCCATGCCCTCACCACATCTTCAACAAAGCAGACTCCATCATTGCACCACACCTCCGAGACGTCATCAACTGCTCCCTCAACTCCGCCACCTTCCCGGAAATCTGGAAACACGCCGAACTTAGCGCCCTTCTGAAAAAACCCACAGCTGACCCCACCGAACTCAAAAACTACCGCCCCATCTCGCTCCTTCCTTTCCCGGCCAAAGTCATTGAGAAAGCTGTCAACAATCAGCTCGCCGCCTTCCTTGAAACCAACAAATCCCTCGACTCCTCACAGTCCGGATTCCGAGCAAAACACAGCACTGAGACCGCACTCATCGCAGCTACAGACGACATTCGTACTCTACTGGACAATGGAGACACAGTCGCCCTCATCCTCCTTGACCTCTCCGCAGCCTTCGACACAGTCTGTCATAGCACCCTGCTACAACGCCTCAGAAACATCGGAATCCAAGGAAAAGCACTGGAATGGATCACCTCGTTCCTTACCGGAAGAACTCAGAGAGTCCGCCTTCCACCATTCAATTCAGAGGCCACTGAAGTCATTTGCGGCGTGCCACAAGGATCTTCACTCAGCCCCACCCTCTTCAATGTATACATGAGCCCCCTCGCGACCATCGCACGCCAACACAACCTCAACATCATCTCCTACGCTGATGACACTCAACTGATCCTCTCACTCACCAAAGACCCGAACACCGCCAAAACCAACTTACATGAAGGAATGAAAGAAGTAGCCGAGTGGATGAAGAACAGCCGTTTGAAATTGAACTCAGACAAAACAGAAGTCCTTCTCTTAGGTACCTCCCCCTCCGCTTGGGATGACTCTTGGTGGCCAGAGGCCCTTGGAAAAGCACCCATCCCGGCGGACCACGCACGGAACTTGGGCATCATCCTTGACTCCTCACTCTCGATGAACAGACAAGTCAACGCCGTTTCATCATCTTGCTTCAACATTCTTCGCATGCTCAAAAAAACATTTCGCTGGATTCCCACCGAAACTAGAAAAACGGTCACCCATGCACTGGTCACGAGCCGCCTGGATTACGGAAACACCCTTTATGCCGGTACCACCGCAAAAATTCAGAAAAAACTCCAACGCATCCAGAACGCATCAGCCAGACTCATACTAGACATCCCGCGTAAAGACCACATTTCTAGTCACCTGAAAAACCTCCACTGGCTCCCCGTTAATAAGAGGATAACATTCCGCCTCCTAACCCACGCTCACAAAGCACTTTACGAACTTGGACCCGAATGCCTCAACACACGACTTTCCTTCTACACCCCCTCCCGCCAGCTACGTTCCTCCAACCAAGCCCTTGCTGTTGTACCTCGCATTAACAAAACCACCATGGGGGGCAGATCCTTCTCCTACCTGGCAGCTAAAACCTGGAACTCACTCCCCACTCACCTTCGCCTCACTCAAAACCACCCAGCATTCAGAAAGCAACTTAAAACTTGGATTTTCGACCAATAATTCCCCACCCTTCTTCAAGCGCCTTGAGACCCTCTGGGTATGTAGCGCGCTATATAAATTTTCTGACTTGACTTGACTTTTGCCATTTTGATGTGTACCCCAAGAGGAACAAGTGGCCCGTGTTCCCAATCACCTGACTTTTGCACCATCACATTTCAATGCAGAGTATCTGGATATTGAATACCCCTAATCTGGTCTCCACGGTTGCATAGGCACTCCTGGTCACCTGACATCTAGCTGTCAATGCCTGTCAAGATCCTATGGTTGCAGTTTGTTTGTTCATTGGAAGTGTAAACAACTCAACCCCCTAGGAAAACACTCTCCCATAGCTGAACCAATCTGCAACCCCACCTACTCGGCCAAAGGTGACCCAGCTAGCCCAGCTTAGACCATCATTTGGCCTAAGGTCTGATCAGGCTTGACTTCATTTTTTCAACAAAAAGGCTGGGTTCAACCCGGTGAGCATCGTGAGTCAATGATATCCGTGCTCCTAACAGAGACTCCCATAACAATGTTACAAAACTTTTCTTTTTCCCAATGTTAATAAAGATCAGATATTTTGAGAATGTGGTTCTGTCTCGTTAGCACCATTTCAGACTGTTTACGCCATTGGTCTGATATGTGATAATTATTTGCCTGGTATCATAAAAGTGTGTACTGTATCTCGTGTGGTCCATCGCCTCCTTCTTGACCCTGGCCTTACTGTTTGTGTTGCTTCTCACTGGAGAATTGAGAGGAGGCCACCCCAGCCAAACACAAGCCTTATTCAAAGTACACTTCACTGAGAAAAACACCTGTTGGAAATCATTAAGTCAACACTTCTAAGCAGCCATTCTCCAGACCGAATACCCTTTCGGTTGCTTTTTTCTCTCATTAAGACAGAATGTTCCCTTTGGAGAACTTTCCATTGCACAGAAAAGGCAAAAATAAATGCTCTCAGAGGCATCTACCTCCTGTGAGAAAGAAGCTGTGGTTCAGGGAGGGCATTTCACTATACATTGTGTTGTCTGCGGGTCGCTCTTGCACTGTGTGTACCGCAGGTCCCCTTGCCACGTGGTCAGTTCAGTTGCTGAACGCCACCCCGCTGTCGCTCCAGATACCACTCCTTCTTTGTCATCCCCTGGCATCCTCTCTAGCTAATGTTCATCTTAAATATTCATTCACTTGACAGAACGCTAATTAACCAGAGTAAGGTGCATTATTTCTTGATTACATTTTTTTATTGGCAGTCTAATTGGAGTGTTAGCAGCCCCGCGGGGAGCCGTATGGGATCCCTGGAGCTCACTGCCGTGGCTAGGCTGCAGCACTTCCAGCAGATCGACCCCTTTCTTTCAGGACTCACCGGGATGTCTGGGGGGGGGAACTCAAGGTTTTCTTCGTACTGCAATTAATGTTCCCGTTATATTGGATGGGATCTACCAGGATGTGAATGGAATTATTTGTAATTTAGAGGTGTGATTTGATTATAGAGAATGCAGAGCGTGTCTCTTGTGGCTAAATGAATCTGAATAACACCGTCCACCTGCATCTAGGCGCTAAAGCAGGATAGAAAGAAAACAGATAGGTTAAAGATGTCACACGCGACATGGGACCACACCAGTGCTGCATATAGCAGTCTTTGTAGACTTGGTTCCCTTAGTAGAGTTGAATTTTCTGATTCACTGGAGTCTCTTGCTTATGATAGTGTTCTAATAACAGAAGGATTTCTTGCTCATTGCCCACTTTTGAGTGGTGACACATTTTTTTTGTATCTTATTTAGTTCTGCCTTTTTACTTTTGTACACACCAGAGAGCACAATCAATATATCTGTCATATATTTTGAAAACGTACCAGTATAATCATTTAGATCAAGATAACTATGTTGCCCTAAGCAAAAAACTGCGAGAACCTTCCTTCAACAGGGTAAATAGAGTGATTGAAAGAACGAGAATAAAAAATTGGAGATAACTCGAAATTCGAAAAACAGTTGCGGTCCAGAATTTTTTTTTTTTAAAACAAAGGTCCATGATTGAACACCAGTCCAATGTTTGGAGAAAGTCACACGGAGGAGTTGACTAAGGCTAATGGAATACTCATGAACCCCACTTTCAATGTCATAAATCAAGGTGTGGACACCACTACTCAAGATGGTTACTTAGGAACCACACTGTACCCAAAAACTACGGTAAAAACAATGTCCTACATTATGATAGTTTCCACCGAAGAAACCTACAAGATAACTTACCAAATGGATAATTGTTAGGAATACGAAGAAACTGTACATAAAAAGAGCAGTACTTAATGGATGCAGGACAATAACAGAAAAAATGGGTGTAATACGCTACCCTAATAAGTTGCCGAGGAATGCTTGTAAAAGGGACTGGTTCACCCCTCTGAAATCACTACTGGAATGATGCCAGAAGAAGAATTTGAAAGCCATTGTTTGTATTACCACCTTTACCCTTTCCACACATCTCTCTAAGATGATTACACATCATAACCAGCACATCTTCACCACACTAAAAACACGCATTTGGCGCCCTATTTTTGCTAAAAGAAAGAGGTAAAATATCAGTAATCCCCTAGTAAAAACTTACATGGTGCTTATATCACATAACCAAAATACAATCCGAGACCTGTGAAATTTAGAACCCATCCAAGGCCATCACAAATGACATCAAAGCTCTTGTTGTACCCAACCAATTGAAAGAACTACATCTGAACACAAGGGCAAGAAAATCATGCATAATACTTTTGCCAGTTGCAAATCCAAGAATGGTGTGCATGGCATCATCTGCCCCTGCAACAAACTATAGTTTAGAAAAACTGATCAAAAGGTCAGAACAAGG
Organism: Lissotriton helveticus; assembly: GCF_964261635.1. NCBI lineage: Eukaryota > Metazoa > Chordata > Amphibia > Caudata > Salamandridae > Lissotriton > Lissotriton helveticus. Next base: position 583,534,805 of record NC_136070.1, on the reverse strand, counting down.
ATTGGGTATTGGAAATCGCGCCTTTGATGCAATGTTGTCACTACACCACTGGTCAAAAGCTTCAAAGAATTCTCCCACAATGGCACGATCTGAAATGGTCTGTCATAGAGGTCTTCCAGAAAGACCATGGAGGTGGTGACAAAAATAGACTGTTGCTTAAAAGATAGAGACGTTGATTTTAAAATATGCTACAGTGTACTCTGGTCTGAATCAACTCTCAGAGATTCAAATATGTGAGTGCTGAACTGACCCCTATTTGACCGTAATCCAATGGTTTCTACCTTCTTCCCACCCGATATAAACCATCCCACAAAATACCAATCAGACTGTTTTTTCTTCTTTCTAAAACATCCCTTTACTGCATACCCAGCAGCCCCCTGTGTGAAATTCTACTAAGTGAAAAACAACCCGCCCCTTTTTTTACAGCATACTACAGATACCATGGTATAGATGTCTACATCTTCATCCCTTTTGTTGAAAATATTCGCAAATATGTATAGGATGTGCATTTCCAACAATAATCAGTTATCTCCACTTCCCTTCTTTCATAAACCCTTCCAGTGTGTATTTCATACTCCACCAATCCCTGCCGATGTGTGCTGCCCCGATCTAAACTACATTTCCTGTTCCAACAGCATTAGCCGATATTATCTCTAGCCCACGGCGCACTGCACGCTCCACACTGTCCCGGTTCAACTACAATTCCCATCATCACTGATTCCTAACACAGCCCATAAGGTACACTTTTCAGACAACGTTTGAGGTACCTCTCTCTTGGCACTAAGGGGCAGATTTATGTTGTCTGACGCATCTCTGCAAATCAGCAGAGATGCGCCAGGAAAGATATGGCAGGCAAGTTTATCCTTGCGCCACCCAGATGCGCCGCATTTACAATGCGGCACACCATGACGCAGGAATAAACAGATGCGTGTCGCATCTAGGGAGTGAAGTTGGCGCAGTGCTGAAGTTGTGTTGCATGCGTCACGCAACTCCAGCACTTTTCCAACTTGCCATATCTGTTAACGTGGTGCGTCAAGCCTTACGCCTGCTTCAAGCAGGCGCAGGGTTTTGACGCATCAGCGTTAGTAAAGTGACTCAGTGAAATCTTGTAGATTTCACTGAATCACTTTCCAGGGGCGTTCCTGCGACGGAACGCCCCCCCCTTCGTGGAAACGCCTACATGAAACCTGATGCAGGTTTCATGTGGCGCAGGGCTTCACAACGTGACGCATCTCTCAGATGCGTCACGTTGTAAATACCCCGCATCATGGCGCATCTTTTGCGCCGCCGCTGCGTCACAAAAGCGATGCAACGGCGGCGTAAAAGAGGCACAAGGGGCTTGTAAATCTGCCCCTAAATGTATAGAGGCTAACTTTCTCTTTTTTCAGCCCCAATTTCAGTTATTTGGCTCAAAAGACTCCTCTCACTCGCTGAGTTATGTTTAGCACACAAGGTGATTACACTCATATATCATATTACTTTAATAACAAACTTGCACTGCATTACTGTTTCTGAACAGGTCTCCTCTCCGCAGTGAGTGGATTTATATAAGTACTATACTAATCTTCACCCCTCTTCCCTCCCTGCACCCTCCTACCTCGAGTGGCCATATATACTTTGTACACAAATAAACATAATCATGCTTCATTCAGATTGCCTGCACCAGGCCCCGTTCCTAAAGAGACCTCTAAAGTGCAAGAGATAGAAACGCTTTGACGCTACACCTCGAGGGAAACAGGGCTGCTTAGGACAGCAAAATAAAAATCTCCACAGCCATTCAATCTTTACGAGTCAAACAAAAGGTCCCTGAAGTTAATGGTGGCCACAGCTTGATCAAGAACACTGAAAGTGGGGTTCATGGGTATTCCACAATAACTCAGCCAACTCCCCCACATGACTTTTTCAAACATTGGACTGGTGTTCAATTATGGTACTCTGTTTTAAAAGCAATTGTTTCTAGACCACAGCTGTGACCTTTAAATTGAGCCGTGTGAATTATCGAGTTATCTCTGCTTTTTAATTCAAGTTATTTCACTCACTCGACTCGATGGTGAAGGTTATCACAGTTTTTCACTTAAAGTACCTTAGTTCGCTTGATATAAATTATTATATTTCTATGTTTGGAATCTATATGAAAAATATTGATTGTGCTCTTTGGTGTGTAACAAGAGAGAACTGAAAATAGATACAAAATCTAATTGTGATTTTGTCACTGTATACAATAGATTTGTGTGTATAGTATAAATACTATTTTGAAGCTAATAGAAGAAAATTCACACACGCACACTGAAAAACCAACGTTTAAAATAACGTTATAGTTAGATGTGATAAAAAGACCTGTTTTTCATTTTTTTTTTAAAACCTTAGAAATTCACTGAAAAAAAGGTTAAAGTAGCATTATAGTTAGGTGAATTTGTCAATGACAACATTAACAATTTAAACGTAACCCCTTGCATGCTGGTGACGAACCTCAGCCGTCACGCTCCGCGGTGCTTGTGTGCTGATGACGGCTGGGGTTCGTCACGGCCCCGCCCTGTTCGTTTGTTTACCGCACAGCGGCGGAAACGGGCCAGCAGCGAAGGGGTTAAAAAAACACAGAAATTCACCAGTTAAATTTACCAGCACTCACTATAACTTCGGTACCTGCCATGCACTGCTTATGACCTCACATAGGGCATTACTCATGACATGTTCTATGAAATCATTTATGACATCACTGATGACATCTCAAATGACATCATCAATGACATCACTGATTACATCACCAAGCTTTGTTTTCCTATGTATTGCTCTACAAATACTATGGCATTAGAGGCCTGACAGATATTACAAAATGGCTTAGGAGAATATCTGGCATCATCAATTAGTGCCATCACAGATACAACTCCCTTAGGTGTAGACAGCAAGCATTATGTGCAACATTGACTGTATACCATACACTTTACAGGTAGCATAGTTTGCATCAACAATCAACCACAGATATGTATATATATATGAGAAACCCTCATTGAGTATGGTGTTCACTCTGTATAAAACTGTTCACAGAAAGCCTAGTTCCTAAAAATAGTGAATGTAAGTTTCAAATCAAATGCCTTATTACAGACAGCTTTTCTCTACAAACCCGAGACTCGCCGAAGCTACATTGAGAAATGAAATTGCTATCAGAAGTGAACTGTGTACTGCAAACAGTGTTTACTCTATGAAGAGAGTTAATTTTATACCATACTCTTTGCAAACAGTGAAACTCTCATTAGAAATACACCACAGAGTACTAAAAAGAATATGCTAAGAATAGCGGGCACTCTATGCAACACTGTCAAAAAAGATACTATTTGCTAAAAATAACCAAGATCTGAAGGTGCTGAAGATCACACTACCTGCACCCTTCATACTGTGGTAAATACTATACAGATACCCCATCTTCTGAAGCAAGGCAAGCTCTTATACATGGGTTAGTACATGGTACACACAGTCTTCAATATTAACTAGAAATTGTCATGCTGACACTGTTTGTCTAATAACTGAAGGCTGCTTCCAAAAAGCCTACTACGGAGAATCTTACTCCAGTTGGAAACTTTTTCTGCGAGCCAAAAAACGTGTGTAGAATATAATGAACACAAGTCAAATGTCACTTGCACACAGAGCTACTCTTGAGTACAAAGATTTACAATGTGTACAATACCTCTACACACATATGGTGCGTTAGGAGTACATGTGTCTTGTAAACACTTACACCACTTAGCTAGACCAAAGCTGTACAAACTTAGATAGAGCAGTAATATCAATATCTATTACGGACGAGCAGCATGAGATCTCACACTGGCTGACAGTATGGCATGCCAGACCTGGAGGAGAGTTTAAAGAAGCTGGCACTGAGAAAAGTTACCTGGCTAAGTATGAGGGACTAGAATGTGCAGCACTCAAACTACCATTACCATAAAACTCCCAACTTTCCACTACTGTTAATCCGTACACTTTCCCCAGCATCAAGTAAACAACACAATTTCTACCAAAGTGCTTTCAACTCCCATTGATTTCTCCATCGGGAATTTCAGTAACGTTAGAACAATTGCATAGACACCAGTCACGCTATTCCGCTGTAGTAAAGATGCCTCGCTCGCTGGCAAGAGCTAGTGCTCGGCCCTTTGCCTGACGTACCGATCGGTAAGCCATTCGTCAAGGGGCGGAGAAGGCCGTATGGGCGTGGATGCCGCCTCATTAATTCAGAGGCGAGCGCGCCGGGAGCTCGTCTAATAGTGCAAGCAGATTTTGTAATTTGTGTTTTAATGCAAATAAAAAGCACGCTCCGACAGCGGCAGAATTTATCGCCGCCCGACATGGCTTGTGTGCAGGGATTCCACGTCGCCAGTAATTTTATCTGGATGCACTCCTGCTCGTCACTGCCACCACAATTATATTTTGCAACGTTTGCTGTGTAGGTTGGAGTAGGGTGACCAACCGTCCGTAAATTTCACGGACAGTCCGTAATTTCGGCCGTCTGTCCGTTGTCCGTGAAGGATTCTTTAACGGACGCCATTTGTCCGTAATTTTAACCGGGCATAGGTCCCACCACCCTAACGCCAGCACAGCTTGCACCTCCCTTCTGGACTACGATGCTGTACCAAAGCTCCTCAGATACCCCGCAGCATTGGAGAGGCACAGCGGGATGGTAACCCTCACACCTCCAGCCCTTGATGAGCTGTTAAGAGGTGCTTCGAAGGTGACGGAGAGGGAGGGGCTGCAGTTTCAGGAGCAGGGGCATCTATTCAGATGCAGACAGCCCTGAATGCGTCGGTCTCTGCAATTTAGAGGGGGGCTCACACATTCCATTTCTACCCAGGGCCCCAAACATCCTAGAACCGGTCCTGATTACACCGGTCACAGAGCTTAAATACTGTCACTAAATTGTAAGCAAACCTTGGTTCTTCAAACATGCAGTCTATAATGTAATAAAATAAAGAAATGGCACAATCGCACCCACACTGATTAAGAAAGTGTGGAGGACAATCAGTTAAATCAGTTCTCTGGGAGTATCTCCTGTAAGTACTGTACATCACAGTGGGGGGTGGCATTTTGGACAGAGACACTGTCTTCTCGTTGTCTTGTGCAGGAGGGGGCGAGGAGCCCAAGATGATACTAGAATACTGCATGCCCACCCCTGTGCCCACCCTGGTGGATCCTGTTCCTTCTCCTGTGATGGCTCCTGCTCTCCCCTCAGTGATGGCTCCTGTCCCCCATGTGTTGGCTCCAGTCCACCCCCCGCCTGTGATGACTCTTGTCCCCCCCCCCTTCCCTTCCCCCCTTGTGGTGGATCCTGTCTCCGCCCTGGGTGGCTTCTGTCCCAGTCCTGGAACGGCTCCTGCAGCAAGCTCTTCTCAAAAGGGCTCAGCTCAAAATTAATATGAAAAGGTGGGCGAGTGAGTAAGTGAAGGGATGGGTGAATGGCTGGATGAATTAGTGAAAGGGTGAATGGATGAATGACAGATTGAATAAATGGATAATGAGAGAGGATGGATGGATGGATGGATGGATTGCTGAGTGAGGGGAAGGATGGATGAGAGAAAATGTAAATAGCTGGATGTATGGGTGGAAGGGTACCTGGATGAGGGGATGGATGGATGAGGGGATGGATGGGTGAGGGGATGGATGGATGAGGGGAAGGATGGATGGATGAGGGGAAGGATGGATGGATGAGGGGAAGGATGGGTGGATGAGGGGAAGGATGGGTGGATGAGGGGATGGATGGATGGTTGGATGAGTGGATGGATGGATGGATGAGGGGATGGATGGATGAGGGGATGGATGAGGGGAAGGATGGATGGATGGATGAGGGGAAGGATGGATGGATGGATGAATGAATGGATGGAAGGATGAATGAGGGGAAGGATGAATGAGGGGAAGGATGGATGAGGGGATGGGTGGGTGAAAGAATTAATGGATGAAAGGATGGATGGATGATGAGGGGAAGGATAGATAGATGGATGGATGATGAGGGAAAGGATGGATGGATGAGGGGATGGATGGATGGATGAGGGGATGGATGGATGAGGGAAGGATGGATGGATGAGGGGAAGGATGGATGGATGGATGAGGGGGAGGATGGATGGATGGATGAGGGGGAGGATGGATGGATGGACGAGGGGGAGGATGGATGGATGAGGGGAAGGATGGATGAGGGGAAGGATGGATGGATGAGGGGAATGATGGATGAGGGGATGGATGGATGGATGGGTGGGTGAAAGGATGGATGGATGATGAGGGGATGGATGGATGGATGGATGATAAGGGAATGGATGGATGATGAGGGGATGGGTGAAAGGATGGATGGATGATGAGGGAAAGGATGGATGATGAGGGGAAGGAAGGATGGATGATGAGGGGAAGGATGGATGGATGATGGGTGGGTGGATCGATGGATGGATGATGAGTGGGTGGGTGGATGGTGGGTGGGTAAAAGGATGGATGAGTGGATTGGAGGGTGGGTGAAAGGATGGATGAGTGGGTAGGTGGATGGATGGATGGGTGGATGATGGGTGGGTGGGTGGATGAGTGAAATGATGGATGGATTGATAAGTGCAAGGGTGAATGAATGGACGTATGAGTGAAAGGGTGGATATAAGGATGGATGAGTGAGTGAAAGGGAGGGTAGATGGACAAAAGGATGAATAGATGTGTGAAGGAGTGAAATGATAGATGGATGAGTGATAGGGTCAATGAATGGATTCATGAGTGGATGAGTAGATGGATGGATGGGTGGGTGGTTGGATGGATGGATGGAAGGAAGGATGGCTAAGTGAAAGGGTCGATGGAGAGCGAAAGGGAGGATGGATGGATGACTAAAAGAGTGGATGGGTGGAAGGATTAGTAAGTGAAAGGATGGCTGGATTGGTGAAAGGGTAAATGGCTGGATGGATGAGTGAATGGATGGATGGGATGAAGAGTGGATGGATAAGTGTACAGATGGATAGGGTGAAAGGGTGGATGGATTAATGGAGGATGAGTGAAAGGATGGATGGATGAAGGGATGGATGAGTGAAATGATAGATGGAAGGATACATGATGGATATGTTTACAAATGGTTGAATATGTTTGGAAATGGCTGGGCTTACTTATATACTATTGCGCGACCTCTGATGTGTCTGTAAAACTTACCTATTGTCGTGAAGTTTTGTCCTGAATTTTGACCTCCTGTCCTGAATTTTGACCCTTTGTCCTGAATTTTTACACTCACTGTCCTGAATTTGCACTAATGCCAGTTGGTCACCCTAGGTTGGAGAGGTAGCAGTGATTTTTTTTAAGTCAAATGCTAGACCCATTCATTTCATGCAGTAGGTAATGAAAGCCTTACCATTTTCAACCAGAAAGTCAAGAAAATCCAGTGTGCTGCAAAATGATATGCCTTTTCGGTTTTCTTTTTTCCGAAAAAAGCGGCCGCTGTTGATTTTTATTTCTTAACCAATATATGTAGCGTCTTTGACCCATGCGTATGCCGCATTTTATCATTGCATAAACACTGCCTTATTGTAAGTACAAAAAGACACCCCCCTATAAGGTAATAATAAGGTCAGGGTAAGGGGGAAGAAACCACAATAAGAACTATACCAAGATAGTGACCCTCTGGACCTATATTTCTTTTGCTAGTGGCTTAGATAAGCTCACTTTTGGGGCACACCGAAAAAGCTCTACTACACATACAACAAAATTTCATCTGTGCAAATTTTATTTTATTTTTATAGAAAAATATATCTTTCTTTGTGTTTTTTAAACATAGACATTTCAATCCACAATTTCATAATTATTTTCTGACAGAAATCGAAAGGAAAAAATAACATCAATCAGTATCAATTAATCATATAGAACAAAATAGTTTGTACATTATTTGCACAAATCCATAATACATCAATAAAACAGAATCATAGGCATCCCGAGCACACTCTGACACATCTACATACGCATCACTTCCACTCTCTACAGACATACTACACACCGCAATACCACACTGTATACACAGATAGAACCATAGGGGCGAGAACCTCAACCCTCTGATGCTGTGCTGAAAAGTAGGGTGTAACACACACACTGGTCAACACGCGTTTCGGTGGTTATTAATTTTTTGCCACCTTCTTCAGGACCTATCATTTCCCATAAATATTGCAGGCTGGCTGGAGGATAAGGAACAACCAGGATTCTTAATATCCTGTGACAAATACTGCTGTGCTGGTAACCTTCCAAGGTGTAGTGTTCTTCTATCACCTGCTGACCATTTTAGATTTGGCGTTTATTCGGTAGAAGACTTGCTGGTTTATAAGATGTTGCTACACGTCGGAAGAATGTTCAAAATGGTGCTCCCTGCGGGCAGGCAGTTGCTGTTACTGAATCCCGGATGTATGTTGCTGTTGTTTGTCCGGTACGGAAAGATCCTTTTCTGTCGCTACAAAAAAGTTGGCACTCCCTCCTGTGTTTGGTATGTGGCTTCGTCCACGTATCCTTTGTTATGGACACCATACAGATCCGTGGACCTTGCCCAGACGTCGGCATAGGAGACGCCATCAACACTCACGAGGAAACTTTATATCAGATCCACGGATCTGTATGGTGTCCATAACAAAGAATCGTGGACGAAGCCACGTACCAAACACAGGAGGGAGTGCCAACTTTTTTGTAGCGACAGCAAAAAAGGATCTTTCCGTACAGGACAAACAACAGCAACATATATCCGGGATTCAGTAACAGCAACTGCCTGCCCGCAGGGAGCACCATTTTGAACATTCTTCCGACGTGTAGCAACATCTTATAAACCAGCAAGTCTTCTACCGAATAAATGCCAAATCTAAAATGGTCAGCAGGTGATAGAAGAACACTACGCCTTGGAAGGTTACCAGTACAGCAGTATTTGTCACAGGATATTAAGAATCCTGGTTGTTCCTTATCCTCCAGCCAGCCCGCAATATTTATGGGAAATGATAGGTCCTGAAGAAGGTGGCAAAAAAGAAATTAATAACCACCGAAACGCGCGTTGACCAGTGTGTGGGTTACACCCCATTTTTCAGCACAGCATCAGAGGGTTGAGGTTCTCGCCCCTTTGGTTCTATCTGTGTATGCAGTGTGGTATTGGGGTGTGTAGTATGTCTGTAGAGAGTGGAAGGGATGCGTATGTAGATGTGTCAGAGGCTTGTGTGCTCGGGATGCCTATGATTCTGTTTTATTGATGTATTATGGATTTGTGCAAATAATGTACAAACTGTTTTGTTCTATATGATTAATTGATACTGATTGATGTTATTTTTTCCTTTCGATTTCTGTCAGAAAATAATAATGAAATTGTGGATTGAAATATCTATGTTTAAAAAACACAAAGAAAGATATATTTTTCTATAAAAATAAAATACAATTTGCACAAATGAAATTTTGTTGTATGTGTAGTAGAGCTTTTTCGGTGTGCCCCAAAAGTGAGCTTATCTAAGCCACTAGCAAAAGAAATATAGGTCCAGAGGGTCACTATCTTGGTATAGTTCTTATTATAAACACTGCCTTATACCATTAAGCGTCTCCAATTAATTGCATGTGTTATACAGATTTTACCAGTGTGCATGTGCTGTATTTAATCTTTTAGTGTACTGCACTTTATTTGTGTGTATACTGCATTCGCTTGTGCACAGCATTTTGCCGGTTGGAATTTTATATATATATATATATATATATATATATATATATATATATATATATATATATATATATATATATATATATATATATATATATATATATATATATCTATCCCAATGCTGCAAAGAATAATGCCAGCACTCACTGGGTGGTAAATCCTAGTACGGATTTATTGGCACAAAAAAATTAAATAACCGCGTTTCAGCGGTACGCCTTCGTTAGTGACGAAGGCGTACCTCTGAAACACGTTTGTTTTTCTTTTTTTTATGCCAATAAATCCGTACTAGGATTTACCCTCCCGTGAATGCTGGCATTATTCTTTGCAGCGTTGGGATTACACGCGATCTTGCCGTCGCGTTCCCAGCACCCGCTACCGAATGCGCTGGTGGTTCGGCAAGAACCTGGAGCGTGGATATATATATTTATATATATATATATATATATATATATATATATATGTATATATATATATATATATATTGAATATTTTTATTTCTGTGGTGTGGAGGAAAAGGCAAGTCCTGTTAAAGTAGTGACTCGTATAATTGGCATATATGCGGCAAGGTTAATTTTAGCGTCTCTAGGCTGTACCTTGTGAGGAAAGTGCATCACCTGCCCTTAATAAATTGGTCAGTTGCCAAGGAAACCAGCGACAACGTATACAAGACTAGTTAGTCAATTTAAAAATAAGCCCTTTTGAGGTAGCCAGATCCAGCAGCTGATGAGAAAATGGTCAAGTTCAGAAACCTATTTTTAGGATGATTTGCCTACCTTCAGAAGTAGACCTTGGTGAGGGAAGATTGGGTGGGGGGATGGATCACACTCAAACAATATATTTTTCTTGCTTTGGAAATGTAATCCAAAGTGACGTGTAAGATGGTTGGTTCCACACCCGGGAAAGATTTTGCTGATGGTCAGTGCAATTCGCCCTTGTTCTCTAGAGCAAAGCAGCCCATTTCTTTTTTTAATGAAACATATATTGTGTGCCTTTGTTAAAGGCCTCCTGTTTTCCAGGATTATAATGTTGGATCCTAAACTCTGGGAGTGACATTCAAAGTCCCATACTTGTATGCAGCGACAGGCCACCGTGATTACATTCTGGGTTTCACAGAGAAAGCACTGCAGTAAAGAATAGTTCCCTTGTATTGAAAACACCTCGAGCTGTAAGTGAATGCTGGTGGCTGACAGAAGAAGCTATCAACCAAGACATTTTGTTTGGATGGGATCAGTGCATTCTCTTTCACTTTCCTTCTGCATCCACAGCCTAACTTCCTATCAAGTCAATATTGTTTTGTTTACAGCCAGCCCAAATTTTTCTCAAACACTATAGGACACTTTTGAGGATCTGAAAGACTGGGAACTTGATTGCCTAAGGCCCTCGCCCATTGTCAGCACATTTTATCTTGCTTTGATTTCCTCATCCACCTAACTTCTAAAAACCGAAGATATGCATACCTAGTAAATTGATATGGTTGAAGAAGCAAGTGTTCAGCTTGGAAGACGGTGCCATTAAGGGTAAGTTTAAGGTGGCATGTATAGGGCATACGCACTCCATCAAAAATTCTGCTCATAGTCCCGGGCATTGTTGGCCAGGAGGTGGCCAATGGCCTATGGTTCATAACCCCAATCAGGGGTCACGTTGGCCACTTTTCATCAAGCTCCCTCAGCTGCCCCTCGCGTTGGTACCGTGCTACTTTCCGAGATTGCTGCCTGATGGCCAGATGGCCTGTGCAGGGCTGCCTATTCTTTGTTTATACCCACACATCCCTCAAGCACCTTTAATTTCAGGTTGTCTCTTAGATCAAAGGGAGCTGGCATGGATGCAGGGTAGGTAAATGTAAGGGTTATGGGACGCTTACTAGGCCTGGGACATACTTCATGAAGCTTTGATTTGATCATATTAGACGTTTTTTCACTTGTGGGGAGGGTGGACTTGACATCCGCCCGGGCTAGGTCTGTTACATTTGCAGACCTTGTCACATTACATATTCACTGAATTGTTTAAACCCTGGCAGAAGGGGGGAGTCTGTGGTACCAATGCCCGGTGGGTACTCGTACGCGGCTGTTCATCTCGCTACAGAGTACTCCACCTACAGCTCAGTAAGAGGGTGGAGCTCTGTGCCAGGAGTCCTGGCCGTTATTCCCAGATAGATTCCTCAGAAGAGTGTACGGGCTTTGTGGGCCTCCATTGGTAAGCATGGAGGTACTTGTACTACTTGGACCATGATAAACCGGCGGGGAGGTAGGATGCTAACTAAGGCCCTCATTAGGATAGCGTTTTTTCCGCATCCTCCGGGCCGGCGGAAGAGTCCGCCGGCCCGGAGGATGCGGAAAAACCGCTGCGGAGCCTTCACAGACCCCCCGCCAGATTAGGATGGCTGGGGGGTCAGGAAGACCGTCCGCAGCTTTTCCGCCGTGGTCGCTTTCCGACCGCGGCGGAAAAGCTCTAACATGTCTGGGGGTGTCTATCAGACACCGCCAGGCATATTAGGATGTCAGCATTTCTATGCCTTTCCACAGCGGCATTTCCGCTGTGAAAAGGCATACAGACTTTTGTTTGGGGGCCCGTTGCGGGCCCCCAGGGGTGAAGGGAGGGTGGGGGGTGCACATGGGGGGTACCTATGGTACCCCCCTGCATTTGCGTGCACGAAGCGGCAGGCACCTCGAGGTGCCTGCCGCTTTGTGCATGCAAATGCACTGCTTTCATTTTTAACCTTGCGGCGGGTGCTGTTTGAAGCAGCACCCGCCGCAATGTTAAAAATACAGGATGTGACCGCCAGGGTGGCGGTCACATCCTAATTGCACAGGAGGGACCGCCGCTGCCCCTGCGGACGGTCCCTCCTACTCTGGGGTGGCGGACGGACGCAGGTCCTTCCGCCATTCTAATCGACCCCTAAATTTCAAGTATGGGCCAGAGTGTATGAGGTGACATTGCTATGCAGTGGTGAAGAGGCTCGATAGGTTATAAATCATAATTTTCCCATGATATATTTGTGTTTTTTCATCACTGTAAATGATGATGTCATTGTTTGGTTTTGGGCGATGTGTAGTCATGTTTTGGTATTAGTTTGACGCCTTTGCAGACAAGAAGGACCTGAGATGTTTTTCTGTTTCCCCACTGTACTGACGTGTGTTGTCATTGTTGGGTGCTTGCATTGACACCTCTGATGCAGCCCTGTTATGCTCGTATTGTGCTTTTTGCACTGACATGTGTTGAGTCATTGTTGGGTGCTTGCACTGACACCTCTGATGCAAGCCTGTTATGCTCACAGGGTCATGTGAACATGCTTTTTGCACTGGCATGTGTTGAGTCATTGTGGGGTGCTTCCACTGACGCCTGTAATGCAGTCCCATCTTGCTTGTGTGGCCATGTGAGAGCACTTTTTGTAACTGACCTGTGCCGAGTCATTTTTGGTGCTTGCACTGACACCTGTGATGCAGCCCCGTTTTAGTTGTTGAGTCATCTGAGTGCGCTTTTTGAACTGACGTATGCTGAGCCATTGTTAGGTGCTTGCACTGATGCCTGTGATGCAGCCCCATCTTACTCATAGGGTTATGTGAGTGCGCTTTTTGCACTGACGTATGCTGAGCCATTGTTAGGTGCAGCAGCGAGGATGCTGACGGGAACACCCAGGTTTACCTCGGTCAGAGGAGAACTTAAGAAATTACATTGGCTCCCAGTTCCACTCAGATCACACTTCAAGGCACTCTGTGTCGTCTTTAAGGCGTTTAATGGGATTGGCCCGGAGGTTTTTTAAAACCAGACTTACATGGTACGCCCCAAGCAGAACCCTCCGTTCCTCCGGCTCCAAATTAGTCTAAACCTCCACTTTTAAGAAAACTAATTGGGGAGGCAGAAGCTTTTTCCACTGTTCCTCCAAGGCATGGAATGGACTCCTGTTCCATCTCAGAAATGCCCCAGATCTCATTTCTTTTCGCAAGGGTTTAAAAACATGGTTGGTTCTTCTCTCACTAAACAGCTCGATGCTCCCCAGGTCCCAGTACTCAGCGCCAGGACACCTCAGGGTAGCAGTGCGCTTTACAAGTACAAGTAACAAAACATAACATAACACTGATGCATGTAGCCCCATCTTACTCGTAGTGTCGTGTGAGTTTGCTTTGTGTACTGACGTATGCGGAGTCATTGTTAGGTGCTTGCACTGACACCTGTGATGCAGCCACATCTTACTTGTAGTATCATGCGAGTTTGCTTTTTACACTGACGTGAGCTGAGTCATTGTTTGGTGCTTGCACTTATGCCTGTGTTGCAGCCCCATTGTGCTCACATGGTCATGTAAGTGCCCTTTTTGTTCTGCTTCGCATTTATAGAGGCCATGCTTGCATGATACTGTACCTTTCCAGTGGTACGTGGGGAGGGTTCCCAGTTTCTCAGATGGCACAAGGAAGTGAGCAGCATTCATTTGCACTCCCAGCGTCCTACAGATCTGGTCGTGGTAGTGTGTGGAGATCTTCCTGTCAGTGCAACAACAGCATGTTTGTGCGGAAGTAGGGTTTTACAGAAGGTAAATGCCTTACTTCACTAATACTGCCAGCCCATCTTACTACATATACATATATTACTTGGGCTTATTTTGCATCTAATGATGCACACACATGCATGTAATCTGTATATTTACTGAATAACCCTAGTGTATTTTTCTTTTCATTCCTATACTGTTTGCATGTCGCACTACCGGGGTTGGATTGGTGTAAAAAAATAGACCGGGGCACACTAAAAAAAAGTGGTTCACATTTTCAGATTGCAAAACACTTCTTCAGTGTTTTAGGTATTATGAAAAGAAGGGGGATTTTTCTCTAAAAGAGGCATGTTTTCTTAACCTCACTGAGATTACAAAAAAAATGTAAATGTTGCCAGGACTCTGTGCAAGGATTAGTTCACCAATTGGGACCCACACTCAAAAATAAGTGAGGCCACTTCTACTCAGGCCCCTGTCCCTGCGCCACCCAGTGAGAGACTGGAAATTACATCTCGGCCCTGTTGGTAAAAGGGAGGTAACAGAGGCCCCAGAAAGGCCACTCAGGCCCCAACTGGCTGCTGGAGGAGGCATCTTAACAGCATAGACAGAGCCTAAAGCGCCCCACAGGTGCAACTCAGATACAGGCCCATTGCCCGAGTGCCTAACCAATCCACCTCTGTATGGCACTAAATATGCAGAAAAATCTGTGCAACTTGCCATCCTCTTGGCCCGGGCCTGTCTCCACTGTAGCTGAATTGATCCTTGGCTGGGCGGTTGCCAGGCAGAAGCTACTTACGGTGTGCCCTGTCCAGTGCCCTCTTTGGCGTGACGACTGATAAAAGTGCTCCGGGGACGCTCAATAAACGCACATCTCGTTAAATCCACAATTTGACCCCGTGTGCGTCGAGCGCAAACCCGACGGGTCACGTACGCGCCCTGCCACGTGCCTCGGCGTGGTCGTTGGGCGGACGCATGCCAAACGCGCCGCGTGAACACGGGCACACGTCACACGCACCGCCGGCGCCGCACTGACAACTGTCAGCCGCGCGCAATCCTCTCCTCAGCCAGTCGAATAAATATGCGAGGCCCGCGCAGATAAATATGCAAAGAGCGCCACTCGTCGCGCGCCGCGCTCCCCATCCGTGCGTGTGCCCCCGCAGCAGAATATTTATTGGCTGCCTCTGCATATTCATTATAAATGCAGGGTTATAAGCGTCGGGATTCAGCGAGGAAAACAGGCCCGAGTGAACGGCTCAGAATTGACATACGGTTACCAGAGACCTCTGCCCACCTGGGTGTACACATGCGAGCACACATTGAAAAGCACACGTCGTCTTTCCAAGCTGAATCACTGTGTTCCTAACTCTGCCCCCCAGGTATTTCTGGCGTTGCACGCCACTGCCTCGACTGAGCTCAGCAGGCGGCAATGCTGGGGTGAAGTTATTCCCACAAACACAAAAAGAATTAAAAATACCGCCTTGACTGGCATAGCAAGTTTGCATGTTTGCAGAGGCTTCTGCAATATTTTGGTAAGCAATACGGTATAGGTAAAAAAAAGTTTAATACACTACCGAACATATTGCTATTCCATTATACACAAATACCCTTGTGAATGCTTTGGTCATTGATAATCTCGTTTTAGCGTATTTTGCTACCTGTAGGCCAGAGAAATACCCTGTTTTATCTGCTTTTATACCCAGATACAGTAACACATGTCTTTCAAAGTGTGTCACCACAATGTGGCCACTATGGTCACAATGAATACAAAAATAATCCTGAATAAAACGCATTCAATATAGGTGACAGCAAAGCTCACCAACAAATGATTAAACAGCATCACAACTTCACTGTAGGCACATATGACCGTGGGCATCCATATAGCACAGTACCGCAAACATACTCCACGTGCAGCAAAATTTAGCTGCTTCAGTATTCTAACAATAAAAAAAAGGTGTGGCCAGTCTATATTTCTTTGCAGAGATCTCTGCATAATTTGAACCCCACCTTGCTTTGGTTCCTTGGAGTTAGCAGTAGTGGGTCTTTATAGTTGTGACCTGTTTGGGAAGGAGCCATGTATAGTCAAGCCTAGTTACGATCAAGATTGCATATTAAACCCAAAACGTGAGTCCACAATTTATTTTTCCAATAGTAATATTTGAGAATTGGGGACCACCTCCCGCCAGGTCATTATGGACATTATTTCCAGTCCTGGATTTTCTTGTGATAGCCTAATGCAGTCTGGGTGCTGTAGTCTTGTTCTGCTTCAATTGAACTAGTTATACTAATGCGCCTGCAATCTATAATGCGTAGGTGGAATGTTCAGGTCTGGAGACAGTGGGCCTGGTTCACAAAGGTTACTTTACCTGTGTAGATCTACTTGTGTATATTTGCTACTACACCTAGTATTAACATTACACTTTTTTCCAGTCAGCACTGCCAAATGTAAAGTTACTCCTAGGTGTAGACTTACATGTTTCCACCTCCTAATGGAGCCTCCTGCACCAGGATTTAAAAGTGTAACATTACTTCTTGTAACTTTTCACACATAGATAGAGACTGCCACCACCATGACAGAGAGCTCCATATGGTAAACTGTTGGGAACTTTATTAAAGTTTATTCAAGGTATAAAAACTCATTAGAAATGTTCTAATATCAAATATTAATGTCAGATATTATTTTTAATTTTTTTAAATCTAGACCTAAATAAAATGTTAAAGCACATGAAATGGTACTAAACAATTAAATGAAATAAAATATATTTATTTAATTGATAAATAATATTTGTTAAAGAATTATTAAAAAAAATCCCACCTACAGTTACAATTTTATGTCTATTATGTATTAAAATTGATTCAAAATTACCTATATAATTCATTTACAATTTTTTAACACAGGTTTAAAAGTTAACCGTAATTTAAAAAACGTTTATTAAAGTTAATTACAATATTATAATTCTTTCTTCATTATATATATATATATATATATATATATATATATATATTTACATGAAAGAATCTATGTATTTTGAAATTCGAATTAATGTAATTAACATTACTTCCTATTGGGTATTATTTTAAGAGCTTGGCTTTATTATTTTTCATAGATGTCTGTTGCAGTACTTGAGGGTGGCAATGTGGGGTGCTGAACATACTCTAAGGCTGGGCTGCAGTACATTTACTACTGTTTTGGGACCTTTTTTGGCTGTAGTAACTTTAGAATTGTATTTTGGGAATATGAATGGGATTACTCTTTTGTCGGTGAGTGTTTCTATTTGCATTTCCCTCCATAAACCACTCCTATCCTCTCCCTAAATACCTCCCATTCAGATGTAAATATTCCCCATTTTCCAGCCACACCTTAGTCCCTCCGATATTTATTACTAAAACAAATACCTACATCTGTGTAGGTCTCCACACATGTGGTGGTGGAAACGACCACACAGAAAGATAAGATTTCACATACTACGAAATGCAGTTTGTGACCCGGGCCTAATGTCCGTAATGACGTGAAGCAAGCTGGTCACAGGAAGAATTGCTAACGGTTGCAGCACCTATCTCGGTCAATTGTCTTTCATATAGGCTGTTTGTTATCTTCATGATATTTTGTTTGCATCGCCTGTTCCAGTTTCGGTAATTTGTCTACTTCACTGAATTTCCTTGTTCCCTATGATATATGAAAGTTGCTCCTTGATGACCTTGGAGCAATCTCCCTCCACCCCTTTACCATCCCATGAACCCATCTACCTCACCCATCTGCACCCGCCCCCTACCACAATAGAACCACAATAGAGCATCTATATAATATACAGAATGCATACACTCAATGCTAGTAACATCATTGGCTCTGACTCCACTCATTACATTCTCAACATCACCTTCTGTACCCTTAAAAGTACTGATCCAATAATTGTGCTCACTTGTATGTTACCATGTTAAGTATTGGTGCAAAAATATAAATATTGCTGCAAATAAAAATAAGCAAACATGATATTGAAGATGTTTAAAGTTCTTATTGAGAGTGCCCTGGTAAAACCACCAGTTTGAAATGTTCTGAATACTGCATAGTCACTCACGGAGACTATTGCTATTTAGTTGCTCCAGTAATAGCATCCTGAAGAGTAATGCATCTCACACCTGCATTAGTGATTGTAAAAACTGCTGTTCTATGGAAAACTGCTGTGACTATGGCTCTTCTTTGTCTTCTTTAGTGCGACGCCTTAAGTGTGACGGTTATGTGGAGACGTGGGTTCTGTCCTCCTTGTGCCATAGGACTCAAGCTGCATCCTAATGCGGAGGCCCAAAAATGCTGAAACTGTTTAAACTGGGATTGCTCATTTTCCTGTTTAGCGAGCGCTTGACAGTTCAGGCTGGACTAGTCCTATTAGAGCAAGACTATGGCTGATTTACATATAGCTGGTTTCTGTCTGATGTGGCATGGTGGGCAAAAGATGGACTACATTTCAGACCTGAGTAAATTCAAGTGGCTTAGATTAATTAAAGCAATCTACCCATATCTTATTTATTTTCCTCAGAGGGAGACCACAAGTATGACTGGTTTGCTCATATGTAGGTCTCAAGCAGCACCCTACAGATGAGGCCCAAATAGGCCAAATCTGCCCTGGCCGTGCGTGTTTTTCCAATTGAGCACAGCCATGGCAGATTATCCAAGTTTGCACGGAAAATATTCGCAAATGTGTAATTTTTACTTATTTTATTTCCCTTGTTTTAATAGCTGTTTCATTTTGGTCATCAAAACACAGGTGCAATATGTTTCATATGAAGGTCAAGGAGTTTCTTATTGAATTTTCAAATCAGGCGCTTGTTTCAAAAACATAGTGTTTTGTTTTTGGCCTGTTGCAGGGTAACATGTTCTAGGGTTGATTACCTAACCATAGAAACATCGTGGGTAACTAAATTGAGATAACAAAAATAAAGGATACAAATATATAAAAAGGGAAAAGGCAAGTAAAATGTATAACGGCAATAAAAAAGGAAGGTATAAGGGAATAATTTATTTATTTTTAAAGGAGGAAAGAAGAGGCTAAATTAAAAGTTGTAGTGAGGAGTTTCTGTATAATGAGAGAAAAAGGGAAAGGCACGAAATAAAATACTCAATATACATGAAAGAGAAGAAAGGAGGAAATGAAGAAGGCAAGGGGGTGTGGGTTGGACGTGTTTCTTATAAAGAAAAACATAAATGTTGTCTCTAACATTATTTTCAGATATCCCAAAATAAGTGGTTTGAAATTATTGAACATTAGTTAAAAAATATAGGACCCCGAACTAATCCCTCCGAGATTAATCCCTCGTGATTCCAGCTGTAGTGATAAATTCTCCTGCGAAATTGCATGGAACCTATATTAAGGGAGAAGAAGCATCCAATTCACTCTTTTGGGGCAAAGCCCTTTCCTCAGTGAAAACTTTCACTGTGCGAAGTGGCTCTCCACTTTCCCACTGTATCCCACTTTACAAGACTATGGACTAGATGTACGAAGGTAATGTTTGGGATTACCACATTTTTGTGACTCGCTATTTGGTAATTTTAAACAGCAATGTACAAATGTGTGTTTCCAAATGTCGGTTCAGTGCACTCCACAATTATTCCAAAGATCCTCCAAATATCAATATCAATATCAATATTTTAGGACCTCTGATCCAGGATTTTGACTAATAACCAATGGCGCAGCATGATGGAACGAGGGCACAAGTTTTGTGGGCGGCGGCCTCCCCCCCAGCTCATACCTGCCGTCTCGGGCGGCAATCGCGCTCCCCACACCCACTCCTCAGTGCGGCGGTCGCGGGGTGGCCACAATCCAAGGAATCCGCCAGCACATCCCCACATCCCGGTCTTCAATGCGGCCGCCGCGGGTCTAGCTACCCATGCTACTGCTAATTACAAATGAGTGCATTCTGCCCTTCTGGCGTTGTCTCCCTTTGCACTCCTGGTGTGTCCCCTGATGGGTTACATCATTTAAAATCTTTTGTTCCCAAATAAATCTCAAATGAAACATAGCAAAAATAATTCTATGTTTATTGAATTTGTTCCTTCACATTCAATTAACTGCTTCTTGTGAATTTCCAAAATCAAATGTCATATTTTTCAATATCAATATGCTTAAACACATCACTCATGGTAATCCCTAATGCATTTCGGACCATAGGTCTTTCATCAGGACTTAATTTTCTATGGAAAAAAAGAGAATAATGTGAATGTGTTACGCCTTGTCCTGGGAAACACATCAGGTCTGTCATTAGCCTGTCTAATCACTGTTCATATCTTACCCTTGGTCTTCGGGTTATCACGACTCTTAATCGATCATGCCCTAATTCCTCTCTTAATCAAACGTCATTTTTCAAAGCAGGGGCCTTCAACCGCGATACGTCCTAAGTATCAATAAAAATTCAAACTCTTCAATGCGGTAAATCACTAGAATAAACCTGAAAAAAAGGTCCCATGTACTGTGTCATTGCAGGCTGAAATGTTGTAAAACCTGTGGGTCATAACAGTTAGTAAAAGTGAATCCATTAGCATGCACTAAAAAGTGCACCCGTCACCAGTGTGAAGTGTTAATTAAAAACTGGTTCCAAAAGATGCCATACGGTGTTATTAAGAAAGATGTTCCCCTCATTCGATGGTAAAATCACAATTTGATATGGTTAAGGAAAAATCCATGGTATGCTGCCATCCGCAATATGATGAACTGTGCTGCAGTCCGGTGTAATAACAAGTTTACGATAACAAAGTGTGCCCGTCTCTTTAAAACAAGTCACCGATGTTAGCATTCCTCGTATCTGATTACATTTTATAAATGTAACGTGGGGTTTCTGTTTCTTAAACGTGCTTAATCAGCCCTGCCAAGTACCACACATCAGACGTTAGACTAACGCATTTCAGTGTGGTGGTCCGCATCACCGCACTGAAATGTAAAGTCACACATTATAGTGCCTCCTCAGCTGTCAAAGCAGGAGCGCTGCTGAAATGCGCCATTACTTACTGAATTTACACTGGAGTAGAGTCGCACCTTCACAGTGCGTGCTGCTGAGTGTTCCCGGCTTGCGGGCTGGCTCAGCTGTTTGTAGCTTTGGCTGGTGCTACAATGTAACATTTTCACTTGGCACAGCATTAATATGGACACACAACTGAGTGACGTCTTTAAAGGCGCCGTGGGTCCTGCGGCTCTGCCAGCAGTTCATGAGTAAGTTTTGCCTGCTGGTAATGACTGAGTTCAGCTCGCACCACTAAATATAATAAGGAATACCACAACCGTGCCCAAGAGTAGACCCCACACCAGCAGCTGAGTGAACCAGTGGCCGCAGGAGTGGTTCCTTAGCTGAGCTTCAGACTTGCCAGAGTACACCAGCAGCCCTCAAAATCAATCATGGCTTGCCCGGCCACAGGGAGAGTCTGAACTTGCGGACAGCAGCTACCAGCAGGCGCGTTTTCCGCGGCTCGCTGCAAGAAGTAATTGCCTGGAGTGATGTTTGTCCTGACTCCATGCTATTTCATGCTTAGTAAAAAAAACGTTTAACGGATGATCATGATCATTTATGCGGCCGCCAAGTCTGTGATCAACCCTACAGTTTTCGGTACGTTTGTCACTGAGTCCTGAGTCGCATGGCACTATCTCGTTTTTGCGTTGGTGAGCTGCTGCCCACTGCTGGTCGCCGAACTTTACTTTCCAGCACCGGATGTAGTAGCTCTGGGACAGGCTGGCTTCCTGCGCCATGCGGCACTATTTCATGTCCTGCACATAGATCTCATGGTTGCTAGAATTAGATGGGCAGGAGGCGTTTCTGGTATTTCCTGATGTACATGCTTATTGCAGCTGTGACTGTGTTCTGGCTCAACTTTACTCAGGACACAATTTATCGTACTAATAAGAGAACAAATATAAATTGGCCTGTTCCATCATGGAAATGCTGCTAAATTAAAGGATTCTTCTAAGTTTCTTAAATTAGAGTGTGTTTCCAAGTGGCTGTAAGATGAAGTGCCATCATATCATGTCATGGTTATTTCGTATCTCTGTGCTTGCAGTGCTTAGGGCGAGAAGGCCGAAGGAGAAACCAGTAGATGGTTGGCTTCTGTAAAAACGACACCATCTTTAATAAGAGAATTGATTACTTTAATGATACTGCAGTGACCTTTGAGCCTGGATGACACTGGGATACCTGAGGGAACGGGGTCCCAGAATGACTAAGGGAGGCAACATTAATAAATGGTATGCCTGCCATGTTTTCAAACGATGAGTGATGAGTTGAATGGATAGGTGATTAATAGAGGTCTGAGTCATCCAGGCTTATCTGAGCCCAGATTTTCAGGTGCGAAATTAATCACATAGGAGTCATATTTTCTAAGAAAAAAAGTCTGTGAGTTTGCTTGTCGGAGCTGGCTCTTCTCTATGACTAAGCAAAGGCTTCTTATTATGCCTTTGACTTTTCCATGCTTCAAGTGGGGGTGCCAATGTTGAAAGTGAAAGTTGATCCAGGTGGCTCTGTATTTTGGCTGACGTACCAGACATATCTTCCTTATTAGCAAGGGGGTTCTCACTAGGGTCCTTGTGGGCTGAAACAGTATTGTTTTCATTGTTATTAAATGAGACAATATCAACTTTCTTGTCCTTTGGGTCCTTGTTAATAATGCCAAAGTTAGCAGGTGCTAGTGTGATCACTGGTGCAACTGCGGCTGGGGTTGGGCAGGTAGCGGTCACTGTGATCTTTGTCCCACTTGTCACACACTTGTGTCACTCACAGTCATTGAAATGTCACTCATAATTATACTGTAATTATGGAAATGTCACACACAGCAATCTGAAACCTTGCCAGCTACGCTTAATCTGTTGTCGTATAATCTCAATAATAGTCACCAGTGAACTATGCATTAACTGTGTGTCCTGTTTAAGGACAAAGGATTGTCACAGTTGCCAGAACTACTCAACTACTCGGGGTTTACCTACTCGATAGGAAACGGTGCTGCCTCTCATATCTGGCATGCTCCGTACACCCCATGTTGTTTTTACTCCATATAAACTCCAAGTAATTGACATAAATGAAGGACTGATTTGTGTTAGTGCGGTTAATGTTATGATATCTGCCGCCCATCTTGTGATAGATGTCCTTTTAGCTTGGGCCTATCAAGATTGATAGCCTGAAGAAGACGCTGGAATCAGGTTAAGTTGAAACGTGTTAGAAAGTGTGAGTTTGGTGTCTCAATTAGTGGATAGTGTGTGGTGAGTCTGGATGAAATGTAAAAAAACAAAAAATTAAAAAACTAAAATGATAAAAAAAAGATTCCTCTGAATGTGCATCTTCATATTTCTAACCTATGTCCATCGCTTAGTTTAGTGACCTATTCACGTTTCAAGATTAAAAGAAGTTAAGCATTGACTTGTGTCCTGCATTAAAAAACGCGCCGAAAAAATGTGCTTATAACACATTATGCGATTCCCAGTGGGTCGCAAAAAGACCTACCTCATTAATATTCATGAGGTGGGTTTCTGTTTGCGACCAATAGGGAATCGCAAAAATTACAAGGATGGTGGCCTGCTGGGTGAGCAGACCACCATGTCTGTGATTGCTTTTTAATAAAGCAATTTTTTTTCCAATGCATGTTGTTTTTCTTACAGGAAAACGGAATGCGTTTCAAAAAGAAAAACAGTGGTATAGCTGAGGGGAGGCGGGGGGGGGGGCTGGCAGTCGGCCTGGGTGTCAATTTTGTGGGGACAGCGGCGAGCCACGAACGCAAGGTAAGTTTTGTTTTAGTTTTTTTCTTTATTCTCCATCGTAGGCCTCGCTAAACGCCCCTGCTTGTTGTCATCTGTTGCCTGCACCCCATCCCCCGCTTGGCGTGGCTGTTTGCCAGCACCCCTACACTACCGCACCCCCCCTTCCCCGGCTCTTAGCGGCACTGGGTGGCAAACTGAGGTATCGCCCCTGGCAATAAAAGCCCTAGCGACGCCACTGATATAAAATGTTTCCTGTACATTTTTTAAGAATAGGCAGTGGGGACCACTGTATGCTCTTAACCCCTCCCATGCGGGCGCGGAATTCGCGCCACGCAGGCGCGGCGAGCGGGCCGTGACGGAACCGTTCCATCACCAGCACAGCCCACCCGAGGCTCGTGACGGAACGGTTCCGTCACGAGCCTCGGGTGGGCTGTGCTGGTGATGGAACGGTTCCGTCACGGCCCGCTCGCCGCGCCTGCGTGGCGCGAATTCCGCGCCTGCGCGGCGCGAATTCTGCGCCTGCGCTGACGTTCTGAAGAGCGAGCGGGGCCGTGACGGAACCGTTCAGTCACAAGCACAGCTCACCCGAGGGCCGAGACGGAGCGGTTCCGTCACGACTACGGGAGCGCCGCGCGGCCCCGCCTCCCCCTTAGCGCTGCGGCGGAATAGCCGCCGCAGCGAAGGGGTTAAAAAATGTTTTTACAAACATTCACAAAGGGGAAGGGATCCCTTGGGGACCTCTTCCCATTTGTGAATGGGTTCCAGGAAGTAGGTGATAAAATGCAAATGTTTTGTGACGGGATTTTGGTTGCACTAAACACGCCCCTTCCTAATACCGAACCGCAAACCCAATTTGCAATTCAGTCATAGGTTACCAAATCCCAAATTGGGCCTTTGTACTTTGAAAATTGTTTCTGTTCATTTGCAAACGGCCCGATGTTTGCGAACGAAAAAAAGCACCGTACATCTGGCCCTATGACCAAGAAAAACAACAGTGCACGCAGGTGTACAGGTAGAAGATGTATTGTATGGAATCTACCGTATCTGTTCACCTGTATTTCCCATATACATGTGTTTGCGTTCCTCTGGCTAGGAATGACGTCTGGATTTTCCCCCATGCCTTTCTGTGTCAGCAGAAGAGGATTTTTCCCTGCTTTTCACAAGTGACAGCTCCAGACAGGCTCGTTGTAATGTAGTCTGGCTCTCAAAGTAAACAGAACCCACAGGGGGTCTGCAGATTGCACAGAGGTGGATGTCTGATTTCTGCGGCAGTAAATGTTTTGATGTGTTTAATGCAGAGATGTGCGGGATCTGTAATGGGAGCGGGGAGGGGTTGTCCTGGGCTGTGCTGCCTCAAGTGCACCCAACATGCAGTCAGAGCAGGTACATCTGGGTGGTGCTGGTGTCATTTCTCTATTTGGCTTAGCCCTCGTGTCCTCTCTGCTGTTTGTAGAAGACGGGTTTAGATTAATCCGCAGGAAAGCAATCACAAAACAGCTGAGCGGATCAGCACGGGTGGGGGGTTCTGCAGCGGCCCTCCCCCTCTCCTGTGTTGGTGTCTGTCCCCCAGTCACCTTTTTGCCTCGGCGTTCACGCTGTTTCCAACGTTATTGACAATTTCTCTAGCACACTCCTAAGTGGATTGTTTCATTTTGCCTAAAATGGCAGCTGTTCATTCCGATCACCCAACTCATCAGTACTCGAGTTATTGATCTCAAGAGGGTGAACGGCTTTGTCTCTTCGTCCCCAGATTCGAGCAGGACACCAGCATGTTCCATGCACAGCTCTGTGGCATACGCTCTAAGTATCGCCTTATTGGTATGAAACGTCATGACCTCATCACGCCAGTCCCGAAGCCTCTACGTTGGTTCCCAGGAAAGCAAACAGTGAACTTCAAAGACCTCTGTATTGTCCACAAAGCTCTATGTGGCTGATCGTCGGGCAGCCTCGGGAGGTTGAACATCCCTTATCTTCCGAACAGAAATTTAAAGGATGCTAAACATACCATATAACTGACTCTTTATATGAAATCTGGAAGCAGCAGCAGCTGTGTGCACAGCCCATTCTTATGGAACTTCCTGCAACTGAATCTCAGATTCAAAACTGTGTTCTTCTAATTGAGGAGGTTACTAAAACCCACCCATCAAGCACGCGGATGTCTAGGCTAGTTCACTCCCTGGTGAAAGCTGGTTGTTGTGGCCCTGACCTACCCCGTTAGATGTCTTAAATAGGATTTTTCCTTCATCTTCCACGTTACCTTTTTGCCATGTTGACTCTACATTACTCTGTTATTTAGCTGTTTTTGAGCTCTTTCCCAAAAAAATGTCACCAGATTGCTTCTTAGCACTAGGGAGAACCAAATACAATACTTAAGTTGCAACTGACCATAAAGAAAGGTTTCCAGAGTACAATGAAAAAAGTGAGAGATCGATCATGCTGACTGATAAGAACAACTAGTTTCAAATAGAAGGAGCTGTAGCGTCCTCCCTAGCCTGGGAGCATGCAAACGAATACATGTTTCAGACATGGAGCTCTGGATTGTAAGTCTTTATTCCTCAGCATATAGTAACACAATGCACTCTCATTATGCCATAACCATCAGTAACCACACCGTGACATCTTCCAGCAAGTTACGTAATTCCTTGTTGAGTCCACCCGGACCGCAAGGGTCCTAGCACACATAGTCTCACGACCTTACAAGAGCCAGAACTCGGAAGAAGTGGACTCTCTTGCAGACCTATAGATCACCCAGAGACTGACAAAACAACTGCATTAGACGATTCAAGATTTCAGTCTGAAATTACTGGTGGATCCTATTTTTGACGAACACCGGCAAGCACACAAAGATGCACATAGAAGTAACCGCAATCCAATCTTTTACAGGAAGACAGTGTAGGATTCTCAGAATCAGAGTGGTATTCTTGAGGAGGGTGCCATTAGTAATCAAGTAGGCTGCCTGGTTTTGAATGCTGCAATCAGGCTAAACAATGCTCTTACAGCCCCAGGTAGGTCGAGCTGGCATAGTCAAGTCATATCAGTATACAGTAACAAGGGTTTGTGTCAGCCGTGTTTATATCACTTCTGGTTGATTGATTTTTTAGTAATGTACCCATAACTTCAGCCCTACGCACATTATCCTTCATGTGTACTACTATTTGTGTATATTACCTTCTATTATCCCAAAGACTACTGCATGGTGTATTGCAGCACTTTACAAAAAAAAACAAATCCAATAAAAATATATCTTAGCCATCTCTGTCTTTCACCTGAGTCAGAGCTACATGGAGGGCACAGACTTTGTACTTTTTCTCCCCACACACAAATTTCACCAGGTTATGTTTGAGGAATTTGTGTTGGGAACCATTCAGCGTTCCGGGGTTTACAGTTTGGAAGGGCGGGGATTTTACATTGTCCCGCCTTCCACGGTTCAGAACTCACCTTGGGAGTTAATCCTGAACCTGGTATCTGCCTTATAAAAAAACCTAGGGTCTGCAGCTCAGAACAGGGGGAAATGCACTATTACTACATTTCCTCCTTTTCTAAAAGCAGTACTCGGAATGGTAGGTAACATAGCACAGGGTAAACACCACAGCCCTAGAGATCAGTATTTACTGGTTTTGGTGTTAGCATCTCTATTAGGGTGGCCCTTGAAACGAGGGCCTAAGTGGTGATATAGCATCTATGGTCCAACAGAAGTACAACCAGTGCATGTGAAGTCTGCCTTATATCAGATCTATTACTTCCTAAGAGCTGCACATTATCCTTCTCCTACACCTGCAGGGAAATCTTGTTACAGTGATAGGGGAAGCAGGGAGCTTGGGGGTCTGAACCTCCTCCCCGGTGATGACTCACTGGTTATTCCTGTAAGGATTTTCTATTGTACCCTTTTCCATTATTTATTCTTCTCTTGTATTTAGTAATTCATTTTAACGGCTTTTATTAAAATGCAAAAATCCAGCAAATTTTTTTGAAAATAGAAAGCATTGATAGCTTTATTAATTTAGACCATGGGTACCCGCAAACATTTGCCCAGGTGCCACAAAGTACAGTCTGTGGTGTGACCGAGGGCCCCACCGATGCCAGCAAGGTGGCGGTAGGTGGTCTGGGTGGTTCAGGAATTGTTTTAGGAGGTCAAAAAAATGTTTAAATAAAGGGGAAAGCCTTTATTTGAAGGTTTAAAAATGCTTAGCTGTTTATTTAACATTTGTTTCTGAATACTAGTGCTCAGTAAGTAAACAGCAGCTCTTGCTGCTGTTTACCGGGGGGGGGGGCGCATCTAAAGGTAAAGAGGGCCGCAAGCAGCTCCTGAACCGTACTTTAAATATCACTAATTTAGACTGTGAACAGGGTGAAGTGAATGGCCTCTGGGCACCATCTCCATTTTGATTTGTTGAAGTGCTGGGCTCGCCTTTCACTGCGCGGAGTATCAAGTTTGTGCTGGTAACAAATCCCCATCATCTGTAGTTTTGTTTTAGGACTGGAAGAAAACCTGGTCTGGAAGAAACTACCACTTGTGATATGCAGTGATTAATTTATAAAAACATGAGTGCTGGGGCTTTCGCCAGGAGGCAGCTTGCACCAGGCCATTTTGTCTGTTAGCGCTGCCTAAAACAGAACCACCTACTAACCCTGAACGGGGGGAGCAGGTGTGGCATATTGGCCAGAGCTGCCAACTTTGGAGCTGGGGAACTACTTTCTATTCTGGCGTCGGCTCAACATCTTGTGATTCTGGGCAAAGCACTTAATCTCACTGTGCCTACCATAAACAAATCTGTCCTTAACTGGTTCTCATGAAAAGCGCTGGTGTTGATGATTAAGTGCCGGTGCTGAGCACCAGAAACCACAGACTCAAATTAAGCACTTGTGTTATTTGACAGCTGCAGGGCGCAGGCCTGCCTAGTGCATTTTCCTTCCTCCTCCACTGATCTCCTTTGGTAGGACGGCCTTGACTGAACATTAGTCATGGCCACATGAGAGCTGTGGTGTCAACTGATATATGAGATAATGCCATGGCCAGTCAGGGGTCGCTATGAATGCACGGTTATAGTTCATTGACAGCTCTCCCTTGACCTAGCAGTCATTTTTCAACACTGTTGGTTTTTTCATGAAGGAACAATGCGTCCCTGTACTGCTCAAAAAGTAATCTTAAGTTTGAACTGTCTGCTAAATTAGACGTTTTTGCTTTGCTGAATTAATTAAATGTATCCCAAAACTGAAAAGTCCATATTTGAGTCATAAACAGGCATATTTTCAGGAGTCCGAAGCTGATGTTTAGAGAAAAATGGTTGCATTTTCAAAATAAATTTAAAGCTCAATGTTTGAGTGCTATATTGTGCAGCATTGGAGAGACATATTGCTTAATGTTACCTTGGTGCCAGGGGGCTTGGCAGCTATGGCTGTCATATATTTCCCATGTAAATTTCATATTGATAAAGCTTTTTTTTCACATTACTGCTGGCAACCCTGCCTGATGCACTGAGGTGATCACAGCTGGCAATTTTTCATGGGGTGGCTAATAATGTAATCTTGTCTCATATGCTCACTATTACAACGCCAATAGCATTAGTAGCTCAAAATGATTTCAAGGCTCGAAAAATCAAAAAAATGGTACTAGTCCTGCAGGACTAGTCCTTTAAAAAATGTCCTCGACCTAACTGCAACCTACTTGACCTCCGTCTGTGACAACGGAGCAAATGTGACAAGATAACAAGATTTAAAGGCATCTTTATTTTCCTACTCGCCAGAAAGGGCGAGTAGGACCTAAAAACAGCTCGACCTTGTTAAATTTAGCTCGACTATGCGAGTGGTCGAGTGGAATTTTCGAGCCCTGGATTTTCATTGAACATAAGTAGCTCTTATTACAGAAAAGGTTGGAGACCCTCTGTAATGTTCTCAGTCGCTGAATGGATCATCTGTTTGTGGTCCGTGTATGTTACTGCATTGGTGCGAAAGGTATTTGTGATGATATGTTTTGTGCTATAGTATGATGTGAATTGCTGAAAGATGGTGGCACGGTGTCTGATCTAGTCTGAAGCATTGTACTTGCGGTGGAAAAACCTAAAACTCTATATTGTGTTGGATACTGTATGGTGCAGAGCCTGGCGGCATATTACATGGGGCAAGGTGCTGATTTGCATTTATCACTGAGGAGTCTGGTTAGGTTTTATAACATGTGATTGGTGCCTGGCGTGCTGCCCATGTGCCACTTTCCCGTAGCTTTTTGCCTACTTATGTACGTATTTATTTATTTATTTATTTATGCACCCTGTGTGCATTCAGTGTCTTAGAACACTCATTATAATGGGTTACCCCAATGACATGCTCCTCAATGAGTGGTGCCACCTGTAAGGCTGTCATAGTCCCTGACTGAAAACAAATGTTTTTATAGCCTTTCTGAACCCCAAGAGCGAGAAGTTATGCAGTGCTTAATTTGAGCCTGTGGTTTCCGGTGCTCGTCACTTAATTGTCAGCACCGGAGCTTACCAGACATGCTGCCATAAGGTGGCACAGTCTGGCTAATTTACAGAAGGCCACAACAGTTAATTATTAATTCAATATTCATTAAAAATGACTGTTACCTGACTCCCAAGACATTTATATAGCATTGGAGGCCTGAAATAGTCCGAATTGTCTAACTTGTAGGAGTGTAATAGTTATTAGTTGTGTTGTTACTGTCATTGGCAAAAGACACACAATTGATGAGCGGAATGCAGGACAAATCAAAACATTCCCCCAGTCAAAAGATCTGGGTTAAATCCATCATTCTTTTGCTCACCTGGCCATATGCAAATCAGCCTTGACCCTGTGCCTCATAGGAACAGTCCAGCCCGAACTGCCAAGCCAGGTCCTCCCTGGACCGGAAACAAGTATCCTAGGACCAGTTTCGGGGTTTCACCCCCTCATCAGCCAGGATAGCTTGATTCCTGTGGCACAGTGAGTCCGGGACCCACGTTTGGGCATACCCGGCGCACTTAGGGTGAGAAAGCAAAAAACACACAATTGATGAACGGAATGCAGAACAAATCAAAACATTCCCCCCAGTCAAAAGAGCTGGGTTAAATCCATCGTTCTTTTGCTCACCATACCACCCCAGTTTAGACCTGGCCGTATGCAAATCAGTCTTGACCCTGTGCCTCATGTGAACAGTCCAGCCTGAACTGCCAAGCCAGGTCCAACTGGACCTTAAGCAAGCATCCAAGGACCAGTTTCGGGGTTTCACCCCCTCATCAGCCAGGATAGCTTGATTCCAGTGGCACAGTGAGCCTGTGACCCACGTCTGGGCATACCCGGCACACTTTAGGGGGGCGAGAAAGCAAAAGACACACAATTGATGGACGGAATGCAGAAGAAATTAAAACATCCCACCCCCAGTCAAAAAAACTGGGTTAAATCCATCATTCTTTTGCTCACCATGCCACCCCAGTTTAGACCTGGCCATATGCAAATCAGTCTTGACCCTGTGCCTCGTGGGAACAGTCCAGCCCAAACTGTCAAGCCAGGTCCTACTGGACCGCAAACAAGCATCCTAGGACCAGTTTCGGGGTTTCACCCCTCATCAGCCAGGATAGCTTGATTCCAGTGGCAGAGCGAGCCCGGGACCCATGTCTGGGCATACCCGGCGCACTTAGGGCGCGAAAGCAAAAAACAAGCCAGTCTTATAGCATTGGAGGCCTGAAATATTCCGAATAGTCTAACTTGCAGGAGTGTGATAGTTATTAGTTGTGTTGTTACTATCATTGGCATCAAAACAGGGCAATGTGTGGTGCAAGCTGCTGTGGTGTCCTGAATGGAACCCTGGCACTTATGCTTTTTTTTTTTTACAAGTGTAAGCACTGGAGTTATGATTGATTTCTTCTGGTAATGAAATCTATATTTGTGGCCCGCTACGAGCAAACCTCAATTCTCTTTCCAGTGAAACATATTCTGAGAGATACAAAAAGACATCCTCAGGTGGCAGATTGCACAGTAGTGGTAGATCTTGTCCCATAGATACCTGAAGGATTTTTCTTCAGCCTTTTTTATATTTTTCTGAGTTTTATATAGCGCGAACTTGACCCAAAGGTATCAGGTATCAGAGCGCTTTCCATGAGCACCAGTTGCGTTACAAAAGGACACAGTCACTTTTGTTAGGAACAAGGAGATTGAGTGATTTGCCCAGAATCACAGAATCTAGAGCTCGAACCCGGTTCACCAGATTTGAGACTGACCACCTTATCCGTGAGGCCACATCCTCTCCCCATCATCGTCTAATCCCAAAACATGCCAGCTTAAACTTAACACATTTAACTAAAGAGCAGCGGCTGTTGTTTGGGTTGAGCTGTCCTTGGCTGGTACCTATCCCACTGCTTAGGCTCACCTACCTCCTATGCTAGTGACATATAGGTGCAATGCAAGGGTCTCTGGCCCAATTTTATTTAATTGCAACATCAATGCTTCTATTCAGTCATCAACCATGCTATTAATTACGTTCTAAAATAAATTAAAGCAGGATGTCCCGGTGTTATTGATCAACTCTGACTTCTTCAGGATAGAAATTGAGGAGAAAGGTTTTAGGGAACATGCTAGATCTGATGGCTCCAGAAACTAGTGCATTCACTTCAGACATTGGTGTTTGACTCCGGGTCCAGTCTTGGGGGGTTTCCTGAGCCTTTCATACTACTGAGTTCCCTAAAATGAGTACCTGATCACTGAATGCACAGTTGTTCATCTACTCTTTGGCAATCCTTGCATGTTCCTGTGCCTTTTTTTCGCCCCACTCTGTCAGAAATTACTAAAATACCATTAAAGTGATCGCTTTGTGAGAAGTGTTTGTGACGCTGTTAAGTACTTCCGCACATCTCAGGATGTTAAATTGGTCTTTGCCCTATTACTGTTCCTTTTAATGCCATTTGTGGAGCGGAAATACATGACAGCTGTTTTAAAAGGGTCATTATGATGCATTGCCGATCGTTTTATCCATCTGGAATTCCTTGTGTCTTCAAACTACCAGTTCAGTTTTATTCATAGCCTACCTGGATGCATTTTATCTTCATTCACTACCCTTTTCAATCCAAATAACAGACTAACATGTCCACCGCTCAAATTAATTTCATATTTCCCTATTCTAAT
Organism: Lissotriton helveticus; assembly: GCF_964261635.1. Taxonomy (NCBI): domain Eukaryota; kingdom Metazoa; phylum Chordata; class Amphibia; order Caudata; family Salamandridae; genus Lissotriton; species Lissotriton helveticus. Next base: position 583,501,831 of record NC_136070.1, on the reverse strand, counting down.
TCACCACTAATCCTTTTTGGGTTCCGTAGTGGCATGCCACTTGCTGAAAAGGCGCTTTGACGCCTCGTATGGGGTAGTAAGCCCTTTATAAATGCAATTACAATATACTTTGCAGCTTAATGCAGTTACGTTCTGCAGTGCATCTCAGCTTTTACATTTTTTAAGGTTGTTAAAAATGGACTTACTCATCCAATAATTATGAAACTGATTCATATTTGCAACCAATATGGTGACAATTCCTGCAAAATAATCTACAAATGCAACAGCATTACTTTTAAGAACTCAGCTTACACGGTATATGTTGGTATTCATCCCAAATCTTCCAGAAGGCCTTTGTATTCACTGAAAATGTTGTATATTTGTATCTCTCTTCCAGCTCCAGAAATGCCCCTTCCAAATGCAAACATAGTCTAAGTAATTAGTTTGTGATTTGATTGCTGCTTTAGGGTACTATCAGATAATGAGTAAATAATGAGTAGGGCTCCCGGTTTTATGGTACTTATTTTTTCAACATTTCCATCTGTATTTATCCATATTTATTTTTTGCTCTTTGTTTCTTTATTTATCCATTTTTATTTTGTGTTTACTGTATAAATGAAGCTGCAATGGGTATTTTTCCACATTTATTTAAATGATAAATGTATACTCGCATTTGAATGTCCCTGTGTTTTCAGCGGTATACAGAGCAATAGCGTTATCTGAAAACACTTGCATTGTAGAATAGCATCGACAACTGTAGATCTGCACTTAATTAAGCTTAATTAAAAAATCTATTGCCTTTTTCCATCTCCCCCACTTCTCAATCTGTACAGCTACTGACCTGGCACTCAAGAATGACAGCAGAAAGAAATCTTCCAAAGAAGGCCCATTTTCTGTATTTAAAAATAAATACAGACATGAAACTAAATAGTTGTCTGTCTGTATTTCTCTGTAAAAATCAGTAAAATCGAAAAACTGGGAGCCCTAATAATGAGTTATGAATTTTCTACTGGTGGTGTAACCAAAAACAGTAAACCAACCCCCCTCTGGTTGTTCCACAGAAGTATGGCACAAGATGCAAGTCTCCTTGAACATAATTTCATCCGTTTTTAGGTATTTCTTTATTCTTTTGTAATTCATCAATACTTTTTGCCTTTTTCATTCTTCCCTTTTTAATTCTTCCTCGTCCATCCCTTCTTCCCTCATTATGTATCTCTTCGTCCTTTCTTTTACATTTTTTCATACTTTGAATTACTTTTTCCCTATTTTTATACTACTCAGTCTCTCCTTCATTTCTTCATCGTCCTTATGCATTACCTTATCCCTCCTTTCCCTTTACTTCATCTATCCTCGCGTTTTACTTCACCCGCTTGCACTTTACTTCGTAGCCGAGCATCATCTGATTCTATTGAGAATTTGGAGGATCCCTAAAATATTTATGATTTCTATGTAGCAGGATGCCAGTTGCACACGGGACAACTTGAGTGAAACATGTGAAGCAAGGGCCAATGAGGAGGGAAGGAGAATCTGGGGGAGTGGGAATGCAGAGTAACATTGTGGGCAATTAGCCGATGGGTTTCAAGTCAAAAAATTGCAGATGCTAATCCAAGTTTTTAGGAGAAAACTATTTCAGAGGAGTGAAAATTAAAAAAAACTGAATGTATAAAATAAATGTTTGTTATCATAAAATAGCAGAAAGAATGCTGTGCACACTTTTATTATATTCATTTGTAATCTGTTCGGTTTACTGTTGAGAACAATAAATCCTATACCAAGTTACTTGGTCATGGGACTTCCTTTCACCCACCCCACTTCAACTCCCTCTCTCTCCCCACTCATTTTCTCACATCACCGCTCTTATCTCAGTACTTACTTTCACCTCTTCCATGAATCTGAATTAGACATTGTCCCAGCGCTACCTGTCTTTCAGTCCCTATCTGCAACATTACCATTTTAAGCGTAGCCCACTGATGCTTTTCGGGAAAATCGACGCCAGCTGGTGGTTCTGCCTTGATGCAAGCATGTATTCCCAGCATGCTGCTGAGATATACCCAATATATCTTGATATGCTGATTATATAAACAGACCTAAGGGCAATAATATTCCAAAGGTAAAATTTACTTTGAAAGAAATCTACACTAACTCCACTTCTGCCCATACTTAGTGTAAAAGCTGTATAAAGTGACACGTATAACTCGCATTGCACTACACAAGGCTACATATTTAAATATCATGGCATCTTCGACAAGCTTCTTGTTTTTTTTCTGACAGTAACAATTTCGAAGTTCTGAGGTGCACATAAACCAGGGTTTTATTATCATTTTTACTTGTTCTTACTCAAATCAAAGTAATAAACCAATCTCTTTGCATTACCTAGTAATTCTGAGGACACGTGTCTATGGGCCCCTACCTTAAACTCTGATCTGCAAAATATTATTTTACCATTGGTTTTTAAAAGATGGCAGTTTGGTGCCCTGGGAAGGGAGAAAGCGGATTACAGGAGGATTTTAGTGTGGGGACATTGGTGCAATTATTTTAAGACGATGCCAGTAATTGCTGTAAATTAATTTTTTAATCAAATCAGATTTCCCTAAGACTCGTTTTCCTAGACGAAAAAAAACATTATATTTACATAAAACTTTCTAAATCAATGCCCTTTTAATATAATTGTGGCTCAGCTTGTGAGAAGTCGATCATTGTTATAAGATCACAAATAACTCACAGGCGAGGTATAGCTGTCATTTGCACACACCATTCCAGCATGATGGATCAGTAGGTAAATGCGCCTGCGGCAGATATTCAGGTGTAACCTGCAGGCCAAAGAGTCCAGTTCTAGTTTATTAATCTTAACTCAGCCTTCTATTAACATGAGATTGTCAGACTGGACAGGGAACTAAAATCGGATCTGGCAAAATCTGTTGATACCTGCACCATGAGACATCCTGTGAGTTAGCCTGGCTTTCTCCAGGGTTCTTGCAAAGAGCAAACTGTCCTTTTCCACACGTCCATTACGGCCAGTCCCATCCTCGTGATCGATAACCTTATTGCCTTTGAGTTAGTTGAATGTTCTAATCTATAAATTACACCAAGACGCGGTTTTGTCAGTACACATTTGAATGCAAACTGAGTCATGGCACTGTGGCACACGGTTCATTTTTACGCAGTGCTTTTTTTGGGTAAAAAAAGGGCCCATGCCTGTTTATTCTGTCAAGTTGTAACGGGAAACCGAATTCAGCTAAAATACAGATATGTTTATTTACACAAGGACCAAAAGAAAGGCTACATATGGCCTAGGAAATTTCACTTTAGTGTTTTTTTCCACTGTTTTTGTGCGCACAGTTTGGTAACTAAAGTAATTTTCTTTCTTGAAAGGAGTTTTCAAATCAGAACGTTGATGAGAAGATTGCTGTCACATTTTCCTCAAGAAGAAAATAAATCCATAACATTAGAAAATATATATAAATGAAAATGTAGCGGGATGCCAGTGGTGGGCTGGGTGGGTTGGCACAACCGCTGTGTCTTTATTCCATGAGCCTTTGTAGCAAGGAGGCACTTTTTGTTTGCAGATTATCGTGGGAGGCAGTCCCTAAAGGAGGCTTGTTGTCGCATTTGCATTCAAAATACATTTGCATTTACTTTGAAAACGCGTTTCATTCACCCTCCAGTAGTTTGTACCATGAAACCGAGGGTTGACTGCATAAATCCAAGCCTCTCTTTCAATATCCCATCGAGTCAATGATTTTATGTTATTATTCTCCCTACCAGCTCCTGCATATTACATTGTATTTCCTTGTTTCCGTTTCCTGGGGAGAATTAAGGTGCAACTTTAATTTGTTACTCAGAACCAGATTAGTGTCTGAAAGATTTTTGGGTGTGTTTGCACTTTAGAAATGCCAAAGTGCGTACAATAGAAACACCCAAAATTCCACAAAAATCAAAACTCATGATAGGACACTGGTGAAAGGGTTAAAAGTAAGAGTTCCCAGCAGGAAATTAGATGAAGGAGGCTCAGAGGCTTGAGACCATGTGACATTGGTAGGCGGAGATTGAATTTAGAGGTCTTTTCAGACTGGAGGGGCAGCCAGAGAAAGTGGTGAAAAGGGAGAAATTGGATGAGGTACAAAAGTAAGAAAACACAATATTCACGTAGCCGGCAGGGTTATGGTTTAATGATCACAAGGCGAAAATGGGAGGCTCTGTAGAAAGGCCACAATATGAGAAGTCAAGGGAGCTTGGTAGTAGTAGGTCCAATGTGAGAGTGGGTGACATTCACAAGTAAAAGCTAACATTGTGAAACTGGAGTGAGTGGCTCAAGAGGCATGATCTGAGACTGAATAGGTAAGCTCAGGGGTTAAAGCTCAGAATACAACTTGAAGTAAAGAGGCATACGTGGTGACATTCTGGATAAAGGGGGGGGTTTCATCTAAACATGACATGGAAGGCTCAGGGGTAAGAGATCCTAATGGAAGGCTGGCGGTAATATTCATGTTAGCCATTCTTTTTTGGTGCTGTTTAGAGTTTATGGTCAAGTGGTGGATTTACCCTAGCGGAAGGGTGTTCCTTTGAGGGATTATGTTTCAGGCTCCTATGCCACAACATATATGTATGTTTTTATCCCGTAATTTGGTGTGTTTTATAATTGTGAGAGCATTTCTCTGAATCTATTGAGGCTTTGATGGTAGCCTTGTGTTTCTTATGTAATTTTTTTCCATGAGCCTTATTAGTTCCAAATCTAAGTAAATTGACAATATAGATATACTCAACGTTCATAGAGGTGGAGTTATGAATTGTAAATATCTTCTGACCTGCATATACTTCCATTTTCACCATTATGGTAGTGGATCTTCTGAGTACAATATTATTGTAGGAAGGCATTTTGCCACTCAGGATTGTGACATACATCTGTATGGTCTAGGTCGCTTGAATGAGGTATCTGGGTAGCTATGGTATTATGATGTATTTCATGTAGTAGGATGTAATGTGGCGCAATGTTTGTAATGTTCTATAGTGTGCTATGTTGCTGTTCCATGGTGAGTATTCTCGGCAATTTGTGATACAATTTGATGTGATGTACAGTATGAAGTGCCACTATGGGCCTCATTATGATGTTGTGCGGAAAGCCATCCGACAGCTCGTCAGAGGTTTTCCACCTGACATCAGAAGTTTCCGTCCAAACGCCATATTACGATACTGGCGGTCAGAGGGAAACCCGCAGGGGAATACCACTCCACTTCCGACAGGCTCACAGTACCCGTCGGGGCTGCTGCCAGGAATGTGATCTCCAAATGGCAGTGGAGCCAGCCTCGGCTCTGCTGTCGGGATTACAATTTCGCTTTACACCTGCCCTTTCATGGAGTCCCCTCCCCGCACCCCCTATGAAAAGGCAGATGGAAAGTGACTTTTGGGGCATGGTGCTTGCCACACGGTGCAGGTATGCTTCAACTCTGCATTTTTCCATTGTGGGGTGTGCTGCGAGCAGCAGGACAAGCCGCAAAGGAAAAAATACAGGCTCCGACCGCCAACACGGCGGTCAGATCGTAATCTGGAAAGCGGGACCTCCAACTCCTTGTTGGGCAGTCCCACATCAGCTACGATGCCGGTCGGACCCGTGTCTGACTAGCATCGTAATCGGTTCCTTTTTTGTTTGGATGGTTTTATTTGCTATGGTGTAATATTGTGTGAAGGAAAATTAAGGAATACCTCCCCATTCATTCCTATGGGCCTAGAAGCCCATAGGAATGAATGGGAAGACAATCTCAATTTGCGAGTCGCAGTTAGCGATTCGCAAATTGAGATTGCGATTTCAAGGGTGCAGGGGTGTCCAAAGGACACCCTGTTGCACCCCTGAAATTGATCTGTGCACATATGTTGCGCACACACATGTCCTTAGGGCATGTGTGTGCGCAACATGAAACTTTGAAAAATGCACAAAAGTGCATTTTTAAAAGTTTTTGCAAATTACCATGAAGTTGTACTTCATGGTAATTTGCGTGCCCTATTAGCGAATTCGTTATTTTTAAAACTTCCATGCATTGCATTTAAGGAATCTCAATTTGAGATTCCTTAAATGCAAATAATCGCAATTTAGCGAATTCTCTATTTGCAATTTTTGCATTTGGGATGAAGCATCCTAAATGCAAAAATACCGCTCGCAAAGGGGCAGATTCTCAAAGTCTGCCCCTTTGCAAGCGGATTTTTGTTTGATGAATCTATGCCTAAGTGATTGCCTGCTTTAATGATGGGCAGTGTGCTGTGTTGTATAATATAGCAAAGTATTGTTTAGAACAGTGATCTTGTGGTGTAGCATTTTGTTGTGTTAGTGTTGTGTGGTGTGTTGTACCAGGTGCTACGTTTGGTGCTACATTGTGTGAATACTGTAATTTGGTATAATAGCGTGTGGTAGTATGTGGCCTGAAGTGAAGTGATGTTCAGTAGTGCTGCACAGTTTGATGTGGTTTGTTGTGATGTCTTGTACTGCTAAATGGTGTGATGTGGTGCATTGTCTGATGGTGTCATGTTATAAATGTCCCATTGTTGTAGACTGGTGAGGTGCTTCCTGTACATGTCGGTGCCCCTTGATCCTATAGCTTGGTTTGTCTATGGTGTGCTTCTCTGTCTTTGTGTGTGTGTGTCCTTCATCCTCTGAAGCCTGGGACCTTTGGGTCTGAATGACCAGAGAGCATGTCACCCTGTACATAGGTCCAAGGTCTCTTTTCCCCTGTCTGACATGTATTGCCCTCGCAACCCGTGTCGTCAGTGCTGCTGTTCAAGGGGGTACACCCTCGTGTCTTCATCTGTGAGCACCCTGTTGCAATGCGTGTCTCACCTTGCCGTCATGTCCGTGCTCTCTCACTCACCTGAGACTAGTTCTTGTGTCTCTGCACTCTCGTTACGCTGTGTCTAGGCACTCACTTCCCAAGCCTGTGCCCTCAGCTACACAGTGTCTGGGAGCTTGTTTCCCTTGTCTTTTTTCTCATGTTAGTCTATGTTTGAGCCCTCACTTTCCAAGTTTTTGTCCTCAGTTATATGTCATTGGGCACTCGCTTCCAATGTCTACCCTCAGTTACCTTGTGTCTGGGTACTCACTTCCCTCTTCTGTTGTCACATGTCTCACTGTGACTGGGCAATCACTTTCCTTGTCTTTGCCCTCAGTTAATTGTCATGGGATCCGCACTTCCAGTGTATACCTCCAGTTACACTGTGTGCGGACACTCGCTTTTTGTGTCTGTGCCCTCAGTTACACTGTCTATTAACTCACTTCACATGTCTATGCCCTCAGTTACACTGTGTCTGGGCACTCGCTTCGTTTTTGTATGCTCTTGGTTACACTGTGTCTGGGCACTAGCTTCTCTCTTCTGTTGTTTCATGTCACACTGTGACTGAGCAATCACTTTTCTTGTCTTTGCCCTTTAGTTTTTTGTCATTGGGCACTCGCTTCCTGTGTATACCTCCAGTTACACTGTGTGTGGGCAATCGCTTTCTGTGTCTGTGTCCTCAGTTTACACTGTCTGTTCACTCACTTCCCATGTCTGTGCCCTCAGTTACTCTGTGTCTGGGCACTCGCTTCCCTCTTCTGTGGTCTCATGTCACACTCACTTTCCTTGTCTCTGCCTTCAATTACCTGTCATTGGGTACTCGTTTCCACTTAGTTACACTGCATATGGGCACCCGCTTCCCTTCTATAGGCTTTTAATTTCACTGGGTCTGTGAACTCACTGCCCTTATCTGTGGCCCCATGTCACACTGTGACTGGGCACTCCCTTTCCTTGTCAATGTTCTCCCAGTATCAAGACATGCGTTGAATCTGTGGGTATAGAAATTCTCACTGGCGAGTGCCAACTTTTTAGCTTCAGTGGTGGCACTGAGAAGGTTTTGGCATTAAGGCAGCCGCTCCCACTCTGATTTCGATGAAGGCAGATTTTCAGCAGACTACGACTTGGACGCTCTGCACTGTCCTACGCGCCTTAGGGGCACATGCATCAAGGTAAATAATCGCTATTAAGGAATAGAAATTGCCTATGCACATGGGTTTTGCTAAAATATTGGCGATTCCTACACATTCCTTAATTGTGGATTGCAAATTGCGATTGACAATTAAGGATTGGCTTCCCATTCATTCTTAGAGGCCCATAGGAATGAATGGGATTGCATGCACAATTTGTGAGTACCAAATAGGTACTCGCAAATTGCACATGCAATAAGAAGGGTGCAAGGGGCCAAAAGGCTACCCTAAAGCACCCCAAAAAAAGGTAAGTATGCACTTGTGGTGCACACACATGCCCTAAGGGCGTGTGTGTGTGTGCACCACAGTGCACTTTGAAAAAGGCATTTATTCGCATTTTTCAAAGGAATTGCAAATTACCATCAACTTGAAGTTGATGGTAATTTGGGATTCCAAAGTGCGAAAACGCAATTTGGGAATGCATAATACATTGCATTCAGAGAATCGCAATTTGCGTTTCCCTAAATGCATACGCAATTCAGGTAATCGCAAAAAAAATGGATTACCTTATTTGCGAATGCATTTTGTTGGATGCATCGCAAATTGCATTTTACCGCTTGCAAACGGGCCGATTCTGAGAATCGGCCTGTTTGCAACTGGTAAAATACTTGATGCATGTGCCCCTTAGTGTGTTGCAGCAGGCTTCCTTTGAGAGTTTGCAAAGACGAATCAACCCAAATGTTATGGCAGCTAACATATAAAATATCTTTGCGTGCCAGTGTAAGAAATTGTGCTGCCATCCACGAACAAATGACCAATAAAATAATGACTCTCTGGCATAAGCTTATTCTGGCATGTCCCAGTGTTTTATAGGGGTGAGGGTTCCTGGCCTCTGCGCCTCAGAGGAATATTTCATTTCTGGTGCATACCGTGCCCTTGAGACATACTCATGTTTCATTCCCTGTGAAGCCAGGCCGCAGTCAGCTTTTTCTAATACAGAACGCTGGCAAAAAATTGGCCTGTAGTGTGAAAGTTATTATTTACCTATTTCCTGCACTGCCGCCCACTACAAAAAAAGCATAAATAACATAACATGTGTATATAAAGCGCACGTTCACCTGTAAATACCTTGGCGCTGAATAGCAGATGTTTATTGTTACCCAACTCAATGATACTAATTTTATCGACCTCAGATGGATGAAAGGCTGAGTGGACCCGCCGGGATTTATACCTGTGATCATGTGGTCGAACACAGCCCCCTGCAGTGGACGCATTAGTCCTCTAAGCCACCATACCTGAATGACAAGGTTTTAGTAATGTGTTGAAACGTAGAGCAAATGTCTACTTCCCCACAATCTGCACTTCCATCTCAAAAGCTGTTGCACTGCATGGCACCCTAACCTTCAGGAAAACTCCAATTTTTTGGACATATGTCTTCAAGTTGATCTCATTCTCCCCAGCAGATTAATATTTCTCCTCAAGAATACATTTACCGACGAGAACATCTAGGCCCCACCAGCACCCAAAGGTCTTAGCATCTGTATTAAAGTGAAGGATTGATTAAGATTTGATTGATAATGGACATTTCTTCTTTATTACTACAGGAAGCCAGAGAAAACTCCACCAGTGGAATTCCCCCACCAAACCACTACTGTGATGGAGAAAATCCCCCCATTGAATCCCCATTTATTTTAGAAATCTGAGAACTTTGCATTATCTTCTAGGCTAATTCAGGCTGGAGTTATCCGTGGCTTGTTAATAAGGCCATTCAATAGCGATTCTCCAGCCTTCTTTCTTCCAAGAACTCTCCTACTGCATTAGCAGGTATATGGCAGGTAATGCATGACTGTCACTCCTTCGTACCTGTATGGCAAAGTGATCGGGCCGGCTCCTCCGTTGGAGCGTCGCCCCAATTTACCCCACCCCCTAAAGATGAAAAATAAAATGGTAATTTATTACCATTTTATTTTTCATGCCTTTCCTCGGATCGTGTCAGGACGTGGGCGGGGCCACTGATGACTGACAGCAGCAGGGAGGAGTGTGTGCTGGCTGTGCACGGTTCAAAGTGCACATGTCTTTTTGGCTGGCCATCTTCTGATGTCCAGCCCCACATGCGCACTTTAAACAGCTCTAACCCAGCTGTCTTAAGACAGGAGGGTTCAAGCAAGCCAAAACCTCCACAGCGCTATGTAGTGCCCAGTCAGGCCGCTCCCACCAATCCTAGCACTGCTGTCATGCTGGTGGGAGCAGCGCCAGGATTGGCCAAGGGAGTTTCCTGTTGACCATGCTGCAGTCGAAGGAAGAAGACGTCAGGTGCAGAGGACGCCGTGTTCATCTTCAGGTAAGTTTTTTTATTTTTGTGATTTTTTTGCGCCCACCATTCCTCCCTATATATGCCAGCCGCCACTGAAAATAATGCCAAGCACAAGCCCAGCAATGGGTTTTTAAAAGAAAATAATCGAAAAATTCTTATGGCACTCGGCTCCATTATTTCAGAAATGTCCCACTACAGTACATGCTGAATAAATAACTGCAAACATTGTAGGCTTCCAGCTCGCAATAATGTATCAAGAAATGTCTTTCCTGACATAGTAATAACACCATTATTTATCTACCTCGAAATTTCTCTTTCAAGTGACAGTGTGCAGTCATTTGTATGAAGCAATAGAAAAGGACCAGAAATAGGAAAGTGCACTAGAATTAATAGCGGCATCCTCATAAATGAAAGTCGGAAGCAGAGAGGAGAACCTGGGATACTGGCAAAGAAGGGAGTGCTAAAGACAAGGAACAGAGGCAAACCAGGAACTAGAGCAATACATATATAGACAGAACAAGGAAATAGAATGTTAAATCTAGGAATGCGAAAACCTAAGGAGTTGGGCCCTTGAGGACAGGTGAATAGGCTGGACCCTATTTAAATGAGAAAAACACGAAAGTGCCTAGCCCCCTACATTTATATCAATAGTTAAAGAGGGTCGAAAACACTGTTTGTCTAGATCGACCAGGTATTTTTATTTATACCGCTTATTTTATATTTATTTAATGATTTTTCAAGAACATTTTCTTTAGCAAAAAAGAGACCTCTATATCCACATATTTACACAAATTTACACAAATATACAATGAAATTTACACACAAATAAATGACAATTACAACCAGACCAAAAAATGAATCAAGTGTCTACATCCTGTGCATCCCACATGAAACACAAAATTTGTTAAACACAACCATACATCATATAATCATGTGCATTGAAAAATGACAAGTGATTCAATACAAGTGAAAATAGCGAATAAATCAACACCAAATTCAAGGAGTTAGGTCAATCTATGACGACTAATTAAACCAGCATTTGCTGGTATGGGGAAATTAACCGAAAATCCTCTTTAATACATGCCGACGCGTTTCGATTCCAGGGCAAAGTTCCTGGAATCTCTTCAGGGCGCTGTCAATGTATCTATGGGAGATGCAAAGAAAACAATAAAGTTTTATTCGCAAACTCTTCACTTGGGGTAGCCTTAGAAGTCTTCCTTCTCTATTCATGTGAATGCCTCCATGCTGACATGTTTTACCAATATATATCCTTTCGCATGGGCATTGGTTTAGCACCCAACCTATTGGAAGATAGAATTTGGGAATCATAAACACGAAGCCGGCGGCATTCGCGCACAAGCCGCGAGCCGCCTTTGATAACAATAATTAAGGTACGTGCCTCTTGCATTTGTAAACATCTTCTCGAAGGAGTAGCTTAGCCAGCCGAGTGACACTGTTGATTCACTTATTTTAACAGGTTGGCCCCTTTACTTGCAACTAAATATGGAGGCATTCACATGAATAGAGAAGGAAGACTTCTAAGGCTACCCCACTTGAAGAGTTCCGTGGAAATACTCGAACGTTTTTTTCAGTCCCCACTCTCAAATATTTTGGTAGGTCCTTATTAAGGTCACATACTCTGAGTCTCATTTGAAAGGATTTGAGCCAGGAATTTTGCGAATAAAACTTTATTGTTTTCTTTGCATCTCCCATAGATACATTGACAGCGCCCTGAAGAGATTCCAGGAACTTTGCCCTGGAATCGAAATGCGTCGGCATGTATTAAGGAGGATTTTAGGTTAATTTCCCCATACCAGCAAATGCTGGTTTAATTAGTCGTCATAGATTGACTTAACTCCTTGGATGTTGTGTTAATGTATTCGCTATTTTCACTTGTATTGAATCACTTGTCATTTTTCAATGCACATGATTATATGATGTATGGTTGTGTTTAACAAATTTTGTGTTTCATGTGGGATGTACAGGATGTAGACACTTGATTCATTTTTTGGTCTGGTTGTAATTGTCATTTATTTGTGTGTACATTTCATTGTATATTTGTGTAAATGTGTGTAAATATGTGGATATAGAGGTGTCTCTTTTTTGCTAAAGAAAATGTTCTTGAAAAATCAATAAATAAATATAAAATAAGCGGTATAAATAAAAATACCTGGTCGATCTAGACAAACAGTGTTTTCGACCCTCTTTAACTATGGATATAAATGTAGGTGGCTAGGCACTTTCGTGTTTTTCTCAAATCTAGGAATGAGGGCAAAGAAGAAGGAAATCTGCCAGGAAATAGGCAGTAGATTCGGTAACAGAAAAAATAATTTGGCGGGATTGGAACAGGGAGCTGGAAAAGAGCAGTGATGTGACTGATGTATTTCTCTACTGGGCCAGGATACTCCATGCACTGCAGTGAATAGCTAAGGATCCCTTGGTGTCATTGTTTACTTATTGTGGTAGCTTAATGAATAGAGGTGGAGTGAGGGTTTACCTCATATACAGAAGAGAAAGTCAGGCTATTGTAGTAAAAAAAACACAAGGTCAATCCAGACACTGTATTTAAAAATGGATTTGATTTGTGTGAGGTGACTAATTCAAATCAGATTATTTGCTTCTTAAGGTTCATACCTTATAAAACATAAATATTCCAATCCAAAATTATGAATGTATTTTCCATCTTTTGTGGCATTTGGATTGGACTTTTGTTTGATAAGGTAGGTACCTTAAACTCAATAAAGTATCTGATTTTAGTTATTCAATCAATTCATTTGCATCTGAATTGATAGAAGAATTAATGGAGTGAGTAATAACGAAAGCTATCTGTCTTCAACTGCTACGATTCCTAATTTATAATCACTAATAGTTTCAACACTGTATACACATTATTCACCAACCAGAAAGCAAAGAACACATCTAATGTCGTACTAGCCCACTCCTTCTCGCATCCCTGTCCCTGTTTAAGTAAGCCCTTATCCTGCTCTTGAGCAAAATTGGGCTGAAGAAATCCGGCTCTAGGTGAACGTGGCTTGGTCTGCTTTCACTGGTGGATTGACAGCTATAAACCTCTTCTGAAAATCACTCATCACCCTTCAGCTCACTTTCATACAATTCTGCTATTCTTCAAGCTAGTTTTCGCTATTTAAATACCGAACACATGATAGTACCGTGTGGGGACACACATGGGCCATATTATCAATTATTGCCGCTTTAGCGGCAGGAAACTGCCGCTAAAGCAGAGATAACGGGCTTGTTAATATGCCCTTGTGAATTCTCATAGAAGCCCAGGTTCACACCAGAACCTGGGCTTCTATGGGAATTCACAAGGGCATATTATACAGCGTATTATTGCAGCTTTAGCTGCAGTTTCCTGCCGCTAAAGTGGCGATAATGTTATCGCCGTTCTTGATAATATGGCCCTTGAATACCAACACAAAGGCGTTAATAGTTCATATATTTTCCAACGAGAACAAAATAGGAAATAATTTAGCAAATGTAACTACAGTCTCTTCACTGTGTGACTGGTATATGTAGGGACTCAAAATAAATCAATTTTTGATCATGTTCTTCAGCCAGTAAAGGTCAGATGTAATTGCACATTACAAACTGTATAGACGGGTGCGGCTCCCCACCTAAACCCCCGCCCCCAAAGACACAGAGATAAAAGATAAAAAGCTATTTTATTACCATTTTATTTTTCATGACCAGTCCTGAACAGAGATTCAGGATGGGGGGTGTCCGCTGCTGACTGACAGCAACAGGGAGGAGGGTGGACTGGCTGCACTCTGCTTAAAGTGCACATATCTTTTTTGCCGGCTGCCTTGCGACGGGCAGCCACACATGCGCACTTTAAACGGAGAACATCCTTTACAACGTGGATGTTACCCCGCAGTGCAGTTACGACGCGTCTTTTACAACGCAAGTCGTTGCTACGACTTGCGCTGGATGGTGCTGTGGGATAAGGAATCTTGTAATTGTATATTCCAACACCTTCCCTACTGTTACGGGGACTGGTGTTGAAATATAAAATTATAAGATTCCGAAATCCGCACCCTCCAACGCAAGTCGTTGTAACGACTTGTGTTGTAAAATCTGCGATGTAAAGTACAGCGTTGAAAACAACCGCGTTGTACTGACATACATCCCTTTAAACAGCTCTAAACCAGCTGTCTAAAGACAGCCCAATTGAGTAAGATCACCATTTGACTATCCTTTCAGGCACAAAAGGTTCCAGTCCTAGGCTGGAATTTAGAAATCCCATTTACTGAAGGAGTCGTATTCCTGGTTAATGTACACGTCGCAGGACTATTCATTCTGTAGACCTCACCAATCCCTAGGGCCATGTGAGCATTACTCCACTTGAAAATTCACGCTACAGGGCATTGGAAGGTTTAACAGCCAGAAATGTAAACACATTAGAAAACAGAGGCTGGACAGACATTCTCATGCTCTCAAGCGTAGGTACCATGACAGCTTAGCAAATAAATGAAAAAGAAAGAGAGCGAGTTAGACACAATGGAGCACCGATGGTTAGGCACACACCTGCCGTCAGCCTCAGCCCTGCACCTGCCCTCTTGATGTCGCTGCTGCTCCATGATCACACGGGAGCACAGGGACGACACAGACACCTAGGCAGCTCTGCGCCAATTGTGGCAGAGAATTGGATTCCTCTTGATCGCCTTTGTGTGCCACAAGCCGCAACGGAAGAGCTGGGTTCCCTGACCTCCAGTCCCCATAACATTGTAACTGAGGATGCGGTGTAATGGCCAGAGCTGCTGACTTTGAAGCTGGGGAGCCAGGCGCGAGTCTCGGCTGCAGCTGCCATCATGTGATTCTGGGCAAATCACTTAATCTTCCTGTCCCTACAAAAAATTAATGTGTAATGGAACTGGTGCTCTCATAAAGTGCTTCAATACCTTTGGGTCGAGTTTGTGCTATATAAAAAACACACACAAAAAAACAGAGGAGGGTTGCTCTCCTACACCCTCAAGGACCAAATTATGTCATCACCTTCCAGGAACTATATCTCACAAAGAAACCTCTGCACTGCACTAGTTGCGTCACTTTGCAAGAGTTTGAAATGCCATTGTGCTAAATCGTATTAAATTAATTTAGGGTTTTGTGACAGATCATTAACACCAATAGGCGGATGCTTCATTTTCAGGTGAAATTCCTCGAATTGCATGGATGCTGCGTCTCATGCAGCTCTTTCTGCACTAGCTGTCGCCGAAATTGTTTTGTTACCCTTTATGGGGTCCTGCAATGATCTTTTGGGATTTGCTGTCATCGGTCTTGCCGATAGAGGGACCTCTTTGACATTTAGGGCCTGATTACAAATGCCTCTTTAAATTACAATCTCAAACTCAATTACAAGAAATGTGATGTTTATCGCACCCGGTAATAACGTGGTGCTTTAAATCGTACTCTTTGTTACATTATGGCATGTCAAACCTATCGGAATTTAACAAGGAGAAAAGTCCTGGCATTCATCGGGACATGCAGATTTTGGTGCAGTGAGCACCAAAATCTGTCTGTTCATTTCCCCGAAACTCATAATATGCAATAATTATTGCATCCAATAAATTCTTAACACCTCGGTGAGCAGTGCTTAATTTGAGCATGTGGTTTCCTGTGCTCGGCACCGGCGCTTAATTTTCAACACAGGAGCTTGTGACAGTCTGCCACAAGGTGGGGCTGTCTGTCTAATTTAGAGATGACCACAACAGTTAATTATTAATACAATATGCATTAAAAAAGACTATTACCTGCCGCCTAAGCCATTCTCGTAGCTTTAGGGCCTGAAATAGTCGTGAATTGTCACACTTGTTGGAGTCTGATGATTAGTAGTTGTGTTGTTACTATCACAGCATGGGCAGTGTGTGTTGCAAGCTGCAGTGGCCTCCTGACTTGAGCCGCGGCGCTTATTTATTCATTTATTTTTTTTTACAAATCAAGCACTTTCAGTGAGTTTTTAATTGGATACCATAGTTTTGAATCCGATAGGGCCTACTTATAAGGAGACTTTGTTGGTGTATTGCTTTTAGAACATTTCAATGAGACCTCTCCCAGCTGTTTAGCATAACAAAGCTGAGAAAGAAATGGTTTGATTCAATTGAAAATCAGTTACAACCTTAGGTAAAAAAACAAGGTAGATTATAAGATAAATATCCCAGTGGCAAATCACGAAATGCATAAAGAAAATTACTTCTTGCAATTCTCGTGGTCACTGTGATACCAACATAGAAGGGAATGGTATGTAACCTGTCCTTTCGTAAAGCGCTCTACCACCTTCGGGTAAAGTTCGCGCTATATAACATCGCAATAAATGAAAATAAAATAAATGATTAAAAATAAATGTGTTGTCTCGTCTCTCCATGAGGTTTCTATCGCCTCAGCAGTCACCGTCCCTGCAGCAGCGACGGGGCCCTTGGGGTCGGAACTGCACTCGGAAGTCGCTTCAAGTTCTTCGCAGCATCTGTTGCCTCCTTTGCTTGTCGCTAAAAATGATTCATCTCCTGTACAGAGCCCCCGCCCTCCCCTTCCTGTTCTTGAGGGCGCCGTGAATAGCGGGCTGCGCGCGCGCGGCCTCGCTCCGCGCCTCGCGCCGCTCCCTGGTTACGCGGGGCTCTGATCCCGAATCGTGTCTTCAGAGGCTTCCGTAGGTCCCAGGGCGCGCGAGGCAAAACAAGCCCAACAGAGGCGGGAGCTGCTGATGCAAACAGCCGCCCGCGCGCGCGCCCGCCCCTCCCCCCGGCGCAGCGGCTCGAGCGATGCAAACCGGGCCTGGGAGCTCAGGATTCACGCCACGTCGTGGCGGTTATTTCTGTTCCACGGTTATTACATTTTGTGCGTCTTGCGTCTCTGGCTGCCTTCTTATCACGGACGCGGCGAGGGCCTCTGAACACTATTAGTTTTCACGTTAAGAGAGAACAAAATATGATTGCCCTCAGATATGTTGTAGAGGAAACCTGCCACGTTCTCCTATGTACGCGCGAATATCAATATCCCAGTAGTGTGCGTGTGTGTGTCAAGATACTACTAGTAGCATGTCTAGCTGAAGCTCGTACTAGTTCCGTGTATGGCTATCTTTACTAGTAGTAGTTGGTATGTGAAGATATCTAGCTGTGTGTGGTGGCCGGGTGGATCTGTGGAGTAAGGCATGTGCTGCAGGGGTTTGTGTTTTGCCCTGTGATCGCAGGTTTGAGTTCTAGTGGTTCACTCACTCTTTCTTCCTTCTGAGGTACCCAAAAAAGAACCATTGAGTTTTACAACAAATATCTTTCAATAGCGGCAAGAACCCTCTGTGGGTGTGAACATGCCCTCTATATTGCGATTGTTAATTGTGTTGGGTTATGCTATACTAGTATTAAGGCCTGAAATACTTCTAAATGTGGCATTGTTAAACTGCACAGGCGTGAAGTTAATTTTAGGAGGTCGTATGTGTGAAATGATTTTTATTTAGTCATGAAGTTACTTCCACGTGCACCAGAAGTTATTAGTACCAGGGGCGGGACCCCACTGCCTTTCGCCACGGCAAAAAAGGAAAAATATAATTATGAAAATGCAATGTTATTATCATTTTATTTTTCCTTGCAGAGGCAGTTTTGTGGGGCTGGGCTAGGCAGGGCAGCTCATGGGAGGAGTGGTGGCACCCTCCCAAGTGCGCATGAATGGTTGGCAGGCCATATGAGGCAGCAACTGATTAGTACTGTTATATATGTGTACTTACCAGAATAAAGCCATGAAGTTGCTAGTCGTTGTTCATTTATATGAAGCATGTGTAGGAAGTTAGTAGAAGCACAAGTGCATGGCGTTGATAGACTTACAAATATGTGAATTTTAGTGACGGTTGATAATTTGAGCAGGGAGGGAGGCAGGTAGATCTCATACACACTCCCTCACACCCATGCATTCACAGACACGCATTCACCCATTCACAACAATCACTCTTGAATACACATACGTTAATACATACCTGCACTCACACACGCACAAAACATTACAAAATATAAAACTTACCAGCTGCAGCATCTCTGGAGGGAAGCCACGGAGGCTCCGGTTGGGACTGTTTTCTCTTTTGGTCATCCAATGAGAGGGAGGAGGAGGAGGCAGTCCCTACCTCGTCACAGAGTGGGATGGCTCAGTGAGAGTTAACGACGACCCCACCTCACTCTGTGATGAGGTGTCAGTGATAGACTCTAGACACTGAGCACTTCAGAGCTTAAAACTGAAGCATCCAAGGCTATCAGTGACACTCATCATCGCCGTGAGGGGAAGGTCCTCTAATCACTTTGCCAGGCTCAAGAGATCACATTCACAGGAGCTGTAGCATCGTCAGCCCGGCAAAGTTCATCTTGTGCATTTAACGCAAGTACAGCGCCTGGCTGCCTGACCTGAACATAAAGAGTGTCTGCCAGGCTGATCCATGCTCAGCCTGATGTACACTCTTCATATCTGCAAAAAAGGTGAGGGGCAGGGCCTTTCTGCTCATAATGACAGACAGTGGCCGGTGAACATACTAAAGTAAATCATATGCTTGAATTTACTAGGAGAAAATATAGGCAAAGATAATATTGGTAGTACAAATGCTTAACAGGACACCATAGCCTTAAAAATTGCTATGAGTTGCCATCTCAACAACATAACCAGACCAGGTATTTTTATACTTGGTTGTGCACCAGCAGAGCACATTAGTCACACCAACAAGCACCCTCATAGACATGCAGCACAGCATTACAGCTAGATATTTGGCCTTTTAGGATCGGTCATACCCTAGCCCTCTTCCATGTATTACAAAATATCATTAAACTATCAAAGGGATATGCAATTCTTTCTCTACCTAGAGACAAAGACCACTCTAGTCAGTGAGAATCTCAGAATGACAATGTGCCCAGATTCCAAAAGCGCTGTGGGACCACAAAAATGGTAGAAGTGCTCTGTACAAATGCTGGTACTTTAGCATGTCATGTGTAATTTCTTGTTAGATATGCTATTGAGCTTTGTAGGGCTTCCCGCCAAAACGTTAAAGAAAGTTTAATTTTGAAGCACACCGTGACACCATAGTCTAATCTTCTGATGAAATTCTGCCGCCAATATATTTCCCTAGGCTCCTCCGTTTTCTAACCCGCCTCTAAGAATAGATGTTAATCACTGCTAACTCCCATGGTGACGTGCTGTGGCATCTATCACCATGCGAGGGCTGCGAGGGCACACCTGGGAATCGGTGCTTAACCACTGAGCTACATGTGCGAGGCTTCGTAACGCACAAGAGGCCCTTCTGATATCTCACCCTTCGTCTTTGTTTGCTGGAGGTTCAGAAGAAGTCTAATGAGTGTTTGTTTGGTCTGAAGCTTGCAGGCTCTACATCCTGGGTACCGGTGGCAAATCACTAGCATTGGGGTGGGTGGGACTTCTGTATTTGTACACCCATTACAATTAGGGCTCCTAGTTTTATGGTATTTATTTTTTTACCCTTTCCATCTGTTTCTATACATATTTTTGGGGGGCCATTTTATTGGTATCTATCCATATTCATCTTATGTTTTGGGAATAGATTGAGTGGTAAAATGGTATATTTCCACATTTATTGAACTCATAAACATGCACTCATACTTTGATGCTTTTCGTGTTTTAGCAAATTAAGTAGGCAAATATAACAAAATACTACTCCCACAGATATTACATTATATACAAATATGTGTTAATATATGCCTGTATTTAAGGGAATCTCATCCTGTTTTTAAAATCCCATGGTGTCTATCTGCGTAGCAATTGGTCAGGAATTTATGAAGTACAACAAGAAGCAGCTCACAAAATAAGCACAATTTTCTGTATTTTTCTGCTATTAAAAATAAATCCAGAGAAGAAATGGATTGTTTTCTGTCTATATTTATCTGTAAAAAACGATAACTGGAAGCCTTAACTGTAATGCTTGTGGAATCTATAGGAGGTGACATTTTCTTTTGGGTTCTTGGTGTATCCTATGTAGACTATCCTGCCTCAAGAAGACATTCTGCCTCAGAAATATTGTACATTGTATTCTTTTCTATTATGAAAAACAATAAAAGTATGTTGCAAAAAAAACTGCTTGTGAAATTCGCCATGCTTTATCTCAGACTCTGTAATTAGCCAAAGCCTTCACAACCTAGAGAGTTTCATGGTTATACCGCTAAAACTACCTGGTGACTTACTTATGTTGTCTGAAGGGCTGCCTGTAAATGGCCAAAGTATTCACCACCCATAGACTCTGCACGGTTATAGCTTAATAATGCCTTGGAAAAAGCCATATATTATCTCATTGGTAAGTATGTAAATAACCAAACCAATCACAACCAGCACAGCTTCTTTGGTATACCATTATAGTGCCTAAAGTCCACATATTATGCCATGTTCGGTATGTAAATAACCAAAGCATTCACCCTCAAGAGCTGCATGGTTATCTCCTTATAATATCTAGGGAACAAGCCCTACATAATTTTGGGTAGGCACATAACAAAAAAAAAGCCTTTCACCATGTATTTGCCGGCTTTATGAAACTGGGTGTCAAACCTCGTAAACCGCCAATCCAACCTTGTAAAAATGCAGTCTACGCCTTGTAAACTGCAGTTTCATCCTTGTTAAACTGCAGTTCAAATCTTGTAAAATAGCAAACCAAACCCCGTAAAAAGCAGGTGGGGCTTACTCTGTGGTAGCCGTATTAGACACTGTCTTTCCCTCACAGTCTCCGGGCCATTGATGCTGGTATTTGGAATAGTCAAGACCCAATAAGTTTAATTGATTCTCCAGTTGCAGCTAAGGGTGAACAGTAAAGGGTAACCTTAGGGAGTAATTAGGGTTTGATTCAGATAGTTATCACACTTAATAAGTGTTAAAATGCAGTAAGAGATATTTCTTTGAAAAGATTTTCATCTTTGGCAGTTCTTGTCACAGATCACGTTAAACTTCCAGAGGTTATATCGCAGTATTAAAGATGAGTCTGCTTGTGTTGGATAACAGCTTGGTTTTATCAGTTCTTACTAGATGCAGTTAGAATTTTATGATTTCTCTAGGACACAAGTATTATTAGTACCAATATCTTGCGATCTATCATTCACACTCAGGTAAAAAAATTCTGGAGGGACCCTTTCTTGCTGATCCAGCCTACCAGCCAGGTTTAATTGCTAGACATTTTAAATGGCTCTAGCGTATGGGCTGTTGGTTAAACTCAAGAAATTCCATGAGTTATGGGTGCACGTGCATATATGCTATCTCTGTGTTATTTCACTTGCAACTGGTGAATAGCTACAACATATGTTTGAGGGTTAGCTCCTTCCTCAAAGCCGAAGTGAGGTGTAGAAAGTCAATGGAAGGTTAGTTTATGGTATGGCTCTCCATTACCTGTTGTTTAAAGTAAGGAACTTACTCGCCGAAAAAGCACTTTGACGCCTCGTCAGGGGTAGTTTGCGCTATCCAAATACAATTACAATACAAATATTATTAGCAGTATTTGCTAACTGCCTTTCATCTGTACGCTATCTTGTAATTGTTGCTGTTTCCTTAACTAAGCTACATTTTATATTGATTTTGTATTTTCTTATTTGAATTGTATGAATTTTACGATCGTTGTTTTACAATTTTCAAAGGTATGGCTATTGTAAAGGTCAAGGAGTAACCATTCAGCTCCCTGTTACTTGCATATTCTTATGGTTAATAATGCTGCTATAATAACAAATCATACCTATTGGTTTTTTATGCAATTTCTTAGTATTTATTAGCTTCACTTGTTTGCCTCTAATACGCTGTGTACCCTCTTTTATGGCCATATTCGACCGAATAAAGATCATTTTGACTTGACTTGGCTAGCTCTGTGTTAAACACCCTCTAATCCTTTAGGAAAGAATATCCATCACATTGAAAGGGTTATTCGTTCCAGGCATGGGAGTTTTTCTCAAAGAGAAAGGTGTCAGGACTTTGTCTAACCCCAAATAATGATTGTAATTCAAGCCTTGATGGTCCAAAAGCGACACAATGGACCCTTCAGTCCTTCGTCATAAGCTAGAAGCATTGTAGTACATGGCAGGCCAGTTACTAGCCCTCTGCAGAGCCTGGCAGGGCCAAGGGTACCAGAAAGTGTGGGTCATGGACACTCCAGGCACCAGGCCAGTCTATGCCAATGACACACTGGACGAATGTTTGTGGGGGCCAGGGATGCAGCAGGAGGTGGTGAAGGGCAGGAGGAGGTAGGGATCCTGCAGCATTAAATGGTTACTTGCGCATCTGAGCAGCTCTCTAGGCAGTCTCTGCTCTTGGTAGTCAGTTCACCTACACTTTTTTGAGATGATGATGTTAACCTTTTCAATTTCCAGTGACGGAGTCTTTGGGGGGCTTCCTGTCACTCTCTATCAGTTCTTTTATTTTCTTTGGGCTGGCTGGGTACATCTTGGGAAGCTTGAAGAGGCCGATGACAGGACAGAAAGCTGCAATAGGGTTTCGGGTGCCACTTTTAGCTTTGTGCTACACTTGAGGAGACAGGCAAAAAGAAAAAAACAGTACTCTTCATTTAGCTCTAGAGGTCTCCAGCTTATGTTCCTAGTTTCTGGCAGTCGGTTTGTAAGCCCACTGGCAGTCAGATTTTCACATAATACGAGCTCTTTAAAAGACTCACTGCCAGGACAGGAAAAAAACAACTCCAACATGGAAGTTTATTTGGTTGGCAGGTTGGTTGGTATTCTGCACATTCCAGTATAAACCAACACAATGGGTAAACACTCTACTCCTGCAGACTGCACAAGAGGGTGGTAGGAGAATGAAACCAAGCCCTGTTGTTTCTGCATGTATGTATCTACCATTGGGCTACTCAGCAGCAATTAGATTTAAAAATCGTCATATAATCTGGCCTGCTTTTAACCAGTTTATCTAAATACAATTTTGACTTGCTCTATAGAGGAAATCCTACATGGTTGCCTCATAATTAAGTCAGGACCTCTCCTTTATCCCTGTCCTCCTTCCCACCTTGCGGACGTTGCATTCAATGGTGCCCCAGTTTAAGGCCACATGTTGAAATCCTCCCTTATATCTGCTGGCGTACGTCAATCGTTAAAGCAAGCCGTCATTCAGGTTCTTCTGAAAAGATAGATGCAGACACCGAGGAACTGAAAAGTACAGCCCTATCTTCTCACTGTTCTCTCCAATCCCCAAAGTTATAGAAAACTCGGTTTCAAACCAGGTATCTGCATTTTAAAAGGAGAAATCAGCATTGCATGTGGCCCAATCTGGTTTTCGGCAGAGGTATGGCCTTAGCACAGCTTTTGTAGTCATCCTCGGTGATGTCAGGCTGTTGTTGGATGGAGACAGTAGAACTAACGTGATTCTTTCAGACCTCTCAGATGCTATCTTTTACCGTCTATTAAACAACATTGCGCTAATCCAAAACAATAAGGTTTACTTTCCTAGCCCTTAAGTGGGTAGAGTCTTTTCTCACTAACAGATCACCTCATGTGCTCCTGCCTCCTATCATTCTGGGTTAAGACTCTTACAGCCTGGAGTGCCACAGAGATCTGCACATAGTCACACACTCTTCAGTGGTTATATGGCACCCTTAACTGCCCTTATAAGATCATTTTGTTTAAAAATCTTCACATGCACAGATACCGCTCTAATCTTAATGCCTCTCATCGGCCAACTATCTAAAGCTTAGTCTAATTTCCAACATTGACCTCTCCTGGGTAGCAAGCTGGATATCTGATAACAAATTTAAATTAAACTCTGATAAAACAGAAGCACTGATCCTTGGTAATCCTCCCTCAATCTACTTCTCAGCATGTTGGCCTGTCGAACTTGCTATTTTATAAACACTCAAGGTAAATTAAGTTGCGTCAACTTCCTTTCTACTTCTAAAGACACTGATGACAATTTTTCCTGTCCCCTAAAGGCAGAGGATTGGTCATTCATGTATTGACACCATCAAGGCTAGACTATAAGAATGTTAGATATCAGGTACTTCCGAAGTGACTACAGCCTTTTGGCAATTCTTCCACAACATAGCTGCCTGCCTACTTTTGGTCCTTACTAAACCTCACCTTGTAATATTCCATCTTGCAAAGACACGCTGACTTACAAACAAATCTCACTTAAAGTACTATGAGTGGCCCACCAAACTGTCTGTGCCACAAGACTCAGATACATTCAACAAAGATGTTGTTATGTGCCTTACCACCATCTTTATCTGACAGTAAATATCAGTCTTGCCCAGATGTTAAAAAAAAAATGCAAGGTAACCAGTATTTTTCACACGTTGAAGTATCGTTGTTATTTTTACTTTCGATACATTTACGCTTAATTTTTAACATACTAACTTTCCGCAAATCATTCACAACTTTCATGTTTTCAGCTTAATTGAAGATTTATGGTCACTTGCTACAGGACACCTTTGAGAACCAGTTCACTTTACAGGCTACAGATTAAATAATTTGTTCATTTATTTGTCCCCATAGAGTTAGGTGAGAGGTGCGTATGACCCCCATTACTGGAGCGGCTGTGACTGGTCGGGTACAGCCATTGAAAGACAATATAACTGCCACCAGCCAGTATTCTTACACTTAGACGGTCAAAGAAGCATGTCTCCTCAGAAATAATGGCAGGAGAGGGAATCTATTATTTTGGGGTGTGGTGTTTTCCCAGCCAGAAGCAGAAAAGTAATTGCAGGAGAGCACCAAAGATATGTGAGTGCCAGCCAGAAATGCCATGTAAAAAGTAGCTGCGAGCTTCACAGAAACATAAAAATAAGTCAACACACTAGAGTTGGTACACACAGCTGTTAACTTTTGTCTGTACAGGCTTTAACAAAGCAGCAAGGCCTAGCACTTACATCTTTTTGGGTTAAGTCGTCGAACACATCATAATGTGACACTGTGGGGTAATAAAACAATTAATTACAAATCTTTGGGGCTTGTTTAGTGAACACTTTGCAGGTTTCTCCACTCTACTGGCAACTACCACGTTTAAATTAAATTATCAGGTGTCAGTCAGTAAGGATTGCAACACTGTTGAAATAGGAGTTATTCCATTCCAGCACAACAATGTCTGTTAACTTCCGAGTACAGGAAAGCTAAGTGGTTCTTACTCCACATGCTGAGTTGTGGCGAAACGTTCAGTTGGGGCTTAAAACTGAATTCAAACATATTTCGAGGGTCCATTGGTGGTCCTAAGTCGCCACTGGTTGAGAGCTTGAGCTATCACTAATACTTCCAGGCCCAGTGCCTTGAATCTGGCTAGCATTTGTGGACTTTTCTGATACCACAAAGGTACAGGATCTTCTGTAGCCTTTATTTCATAACAAGCTAATAGTTGTCGAAATATGTTTGGTGCCCTAGATATTTGAGGGTCAAAGTAACCCAATTACTAATCATAAAGTGTGCCATGGAACATTCTGACTCCAATAGCTCTGAAACCACGATTCTTACTTGGGAAATGATTTTCCGATGGATCCATATAGGGGTGGACATCTTTTGAAAAGTGAGTCATCAGCATCCAAAGTACCTGGAGTTGCTCAAATGGAAGAGAAGCCTGAATTTCAGTGCAGGTGTTATCAGAAGGAAGATGTAACTGGGAATTTTAGGCATCTTTGCACAGTCTCACACCTTGTTGAGGTGGGATCTCAGCCCTAGCTGCCATGCAGCAGGGACAGAGGCATATAGAGTGGGTGTGTGGTAGAGAGTGGTGATCTAATTGGGAGTCAATACTTTTTTTTTGTTCGTTCGGGTGAGTATGGTTGGCCGGCAGCCACTACTTCAAACATGCACATTGTAGGTCTATGTCTATCTCCCTGGCTCATTGGATGCACCTCTACCACAACTGCTTGTCCCTCATTCAGCAGGTATCCAGGGCACCTGGAGGAATGACAGGTGGTCCAGGAGCCTACATCGATGCGAGTGCTTCTAAAACTCCATGCAGCTCTTCAGCAATCACGTAAATAGCCCTTTGTGCGAAACCTTTCGTCAGCTTTGCTCGTGTTGGGGACAGGTGAGTCGCATAACGTTCCAGTTCCTAAGGCTCAACACCACACGACCTTCGGGGGAAAGTAAAGGTCAAACATTTCTGTTTTACTGGGTGAATGAGTCAAGTACACATTTAGTTTGCAGGCTGGGAGTACACTAGACAGAGCCCATCTCCAATACAGAGCCCATCTCCAATCAGGTGTTGTAAGTGTTTAGAATATTTCGGCTAGGAACCTATCGGGGGCAAAGCTGAATTTGCAAGCTTCCCCGTGAGTTGCCACATTATAACCTGTTTATACAACACTCTGGGGCAGATTTACAAGCCCCATGCGCCGCCGGTGCATCACGTTGCGTGACGCACCCGTGGCGCAGCCTGCTAAGGGATATTTACAAGCACAGGTAAAGTCACCCTGTGTGACTTAACCTGTGCTTGTAAATACCCTGTTCACGCAGCACTTTGCGTGTTAGGGGCGGGACACGGGTGTTGCTGTGGGTGTTCCCATGCAACACCCATGTCCACTGATGCATTTCCAGATTTACGAGAAATCGTAAACCTGGAAATGCGTCAGTTTGCTGCGCCACCATAGGGGTGGCGTAGCCAAGCGAAATGAGGAGAAATGTTTTAATTTCTCCTCGTTTTTTTCCTCTTTCAATGCGTGCTGCATTCTACAGCACACAGTGAAAGAGGAAAATGCCTGCAGTGATTGCTTTTGTGCAGGAAGGGGCCCCTTTCTTCACAAAAGCAATCTCCCCATGGGGCAGGCATCCTTGCACCATGGTGCAAGGGTGCCTGCGGCGGCGCATGGCAGCTGTTTCTGCGCCAGTGCAGGGGAGAGCACAGGAATGCGACATATCATTGTAGATATGTCGCATTCCTGTGCTCTGAAAGTGCCGCAGCGTGGCGCAGCCAAAGGGCTTGCGGTGCTGCGCTGCGGCACTTTCTTGTAGATCTGCCCCCTAATATCGATTCTGGCTCCAAGTTCGTTTTTTTTTTGCACTTTTATACAGTGCAAACTCGATCCGAAGAAATTGGAGCACTTTTAATGAGCACCAGTTTGGTAACATGAAGACACATTCGTTTTTGGTAGGCACAGAGAGATTAAGTGATTTGCCCAGAATCACAGGATGCTGAGCCGACCTCAAGGCTCATACCCGGTTCCCCAGGTCCAAAGGTGGTAACTCTGGCCATTAGGCCACATCTTGAATGTTGGACTTATTCTCTTTCTGAGGCATTCTATGGGGGAGGGGCGGAGAGAACAAGTGGATGTTAGGGAGGTCACATTTTGCTCCTAGGGCAAACTTGCCACAATATGGGGACACATTCAAAGGACAGGGGAAGCCATACCATGGGACTCAAGCGCAATCCGTGCTATATTGGATTTTAGCCTTTGAAAGAGAATGCATTTTACAGAGGTGCACATGTACAAACAAGGTGCAGGGAAAATAGTTTGAAAAAGGTTGGACAGTTGGATGTACATGACAGAGAATGTACATCAAGTCTGCACTCAAATCGCACTTTTATCATCCAGCAGGCATCCTTATTCCCACAGTGGGATGAGACCTTGGCAGATGGCAGGCAGGAGAGATTTGAAAGCATCTCAACCATGCAGGGCTTAACTTTATCAGAAATCATGGCTTGCGGGTGTTCTGTGCATCAGAGGCTACCAGATGAAAAACTTTTCAACAGGTGAATTTACATGGGTGCAAGCAAAAAGTTGCAGTATAGTACAGCTGTATAAGAAGCTCTGGGCCATCCTCCAGGGTTGCTTTACAGGATATGTTGGTACTATTGTGCGATATGGTGTGGAAGCATGCAGCCAAGAAGCTTGTCCATGGATTTACATTCTTCCATTCGACGAGTAGCATCAGATCTGTGACTCCAGTGAGCTGCATCAGATCCGTGCCTTGTTTGAGCTCTACCAGGCATTGCTTTCACTGAGCTGCATCAGATCTGTGTCTTCAGGGAGTTTTGCCTTCAGCCAGTGTGCCCCCTCAAGGTCCTTCCCTTTCTTCCTGATCTGACATCCCCATGGAGGTGCACCGCCACTTTCGCCTGTCACTCAGGGCTCAACCTTTTGATCCTCGGTCTCTGGAGATGTCCGATGCTCCTCTCTTAACATCTTTGGTGCTTTAACCAGAATCCTTGGGATTCTGAATAAAACAGAGACCTCCTCCCCACGAGGCAGTGCTCCCCACACTGCCCCCCCCCCAAACCAGACACAGAATTAGTTGGGATTACGGTTCTCCTAAACCTGTTATGCCTGTCCATGAGAGCTTTTGTATTAGGATTATGGGTGCTTACAATGGAGATTGTATCTGCCAATAGAAACACGCACTGGTGCCTACGGCCGCAGTGACACCGCCGCAGCCCCCTTTCTGTCACCGCCTCGCTCCATGGGTTTCTGACTGCTACTTCGATGCCCCCTTCATGACTGACAAACAACTCCATAATGCCAGTAGAGCTAAGGCTGTTGTTCCATGACTGGTCTTTGATTTCCCTTTGCATTTTGGTAACCCTATACTTACCTATGTATACCTAGCGTGCCAATATTTGTGTAGTCGATATTTAAGCTACAATATTTTTGTTTATAGTTATTTTGGCCATGACATTCTGTTGGTATAACATATCCGAATGGCCTTAGTAATCGTCTAGTTCAGAAGCGTCCAGTAGAACCAGATCTGTAGTGTTCTTTATAAGCACCACCTCCCACAAATGTAGTGAGGGCCCCCACCCATTATAAGCTATCCATTATACCAGTGCCGGATTAACCCCTGTGGAAGCCCCGAGGCAGTCGAAATTTCAGGGCCCCCTCACAAATGACACAGTAATAAGTTTTTAATTTCACCTACCAGCAATTTTGATAAACCCATTTTATTGCACCAAACTAAACATTAACAATTATTAATGTTATTAAACAAAAATTAATTGGAAACAATTTAAGAAAGTTTGATTGTAATTTTCTTTCAAGATCAAATCAATATTATTTTGATCCATTGTTGCGGGCCTCTAAAAAGAGTGGGGTCCATAGGCCGGTGCCTACTTTGCCTATTTGGTTATCCAGAACTGGTTACACGCCAGCAAAGTTCTCATGTTACAAATAACCTTACATGGGTCCGCTGAGGGCATTTCCCCACATCTGTCAGAAGTACACACATGCAATGGACAATCACTAATTCTAAACTTTTGGCAAGCAAACAGGGCCGGACTGGCCATAGCGGGCACCGGGCAATCCCCCGGTGCGCTGCACGGGTGGGGGCCGGTTTTGGGCCCCTGGGGGCCGTTTTTGTTACAGGGTCATTTTTGCAGCATAGCTTCAAAATCGGCCCTGTAACAAAATCGGCTGAAAGCTGGCCCCGGCAAAGAGCTCGGCGGCAACTCAAACCCCCCCCGAGTGGGGGGGGGGGGGGGCGTACTCTTTGCCAGGGCCGGTTGTGGTTCCCAGTCCGGCCCTGCAAGCAGAGACATGCATTTCCATAACTGTGGGTACATGTACGTTACCCTTGAAATATCCAAGAGGAAGTGCGACTGAAAGTGTAGACATTGTGACAAATACCACGGATGTTGGAATGAGACATGTTAGGGAAATGCTTAAAATCTGAAAATAAAAAATATTTTGAAATCTGCATTTTATTTTGTTCAAATGTTATAATCATAAACGTGGGCAGTTTATGGCTTGCATAAAATATTCAAATGTAACTTAGTAAACCAGGACTAAGTTAGCTTTTTCAATAAATACTACGGGCAGATTTACAAGCCCCTTGCAACACATTTACGCCGCCCTTGCGTCACTTTGTGACGCAGCGGCGGTGTAAACCATGCGCCATGGCACGCCTTATTTACAACGTGACGCATCTAGGGAGAAGCGTCATGTTGTATAGCCCTGCGCCACATTAAACCTACGTCAGGTTTAATGAATGCAGGGTGGGCGTTCCGTCGGAAAAAGCCTTGGAAAAGGGACGCAGTGAAATCTACAAGATTTCACGGAGTCACTTTTCCGACGCCGCTGCGTCAAAACCCTGCGCCTGCTTGAAGCAGGCATAAGGCATGATGCAACATGTTAGGTATGGGCAGCCACTGAGCATTGTTAGAGGTGCGTCGCGCTTGCGACACGACTCCGGCAATGCACCGCCCTTACGCCATCAGATGCGTTCAAGCATCTGTTTATCCTTGCGCCAGGATGTGCCACATTGTAAATGCGCCGCATCTGTGGTGGCGCAAGATTAAACCTGCTTGGCGCTTGGCGCTGATATGCAGGGATGCGCCAGTCCTTGTAAATCTGCCCCGAAATTCTTCCAACATGCATTGATAGGCCATGTGAAAGGATTTTTCAGCAAGGGTGTAACTTACGCTTATGCAAGGGCATAACTTATTTCTGGCATATATTTCACGTTTCCCGCCATCAGCTCCATAAAGTAACGCATATAGCGCATGGCGAGCGCTAGGGGGCTGGTACAAATAGAATGATGTGAGAGAGCGCGCATCGTGAGTTTATCCTGCTCTAGGGAAGAGGTGTGGCGCCGCGGCCAGGGCGACTGACTCCGGAATCTGGGGATCAGGGTTCGATCCCCGGCTCCGGCGGCAGGTTAGCCCAGCACCATGTGACTCTGGGCAATAGCTTGCTTAATCTTCCCGACGGCCCCCAGCGCCTAGAGACCCTTACGGGTGAGTGTGCGCTTTACAAATGTGGATATTATTATTATAGCTTCTATGACCCCTGTTCCCAGGCTTACAGGAGACCGTGAGATATGCTTCTTTAAGAATCTGCTTTTGGGGCGAGGATCTGAGCCTTGGAGTCCTGCCCCAGCCGCCCCGAGCTGTCTGATCTAGGACCCCTCTCTGAATGCGCGGGCTTCCAGTTCTGAGCGGTGTCGCTTCAATGCCCAGGGGCCCCCCCAGGGGCACGAGGACAATGGGAGAGTCATGATTCCTCCCGCCACACACGCCCCAGATATCATGCCCCCCCTGGCTGGCCACTGCATCTGCCTGCTGCACTTGGCTAATTGCCCCAGCTGAGCCTGCCGCAGCCTGCTGTCAAGTGCGGCTTCGCTGGCTTTAAGGGTACCCCAAGGGGGTCAAAGGTTAAGCCGCAGGCATAATGCGCATTAACTCTTTTATTCCAAGGCGGCTCCCCCGAGGAATCCCCCATGACTTCACTCATCATTTCTGAGGTAGGGGTTGAACTGGAAGGTCAAAGTGCGGCGCAGGGTTATGATCCAGTCTCACAGGATCCCCCCCTGCTGATAATATACCCCGCCCCTCCCTCTGCTATCTCAGGATCTCCCGCCTCAATTTCCCTTTCTTTCCCACTTTCATTCCCATTCTCGCTTTAATGATTGTCTGTTCCATCCTCTTTCCCTCCTCTGCCTCATCCCCTAATTTCCGCTCTTTTTACCTCAGTACCTTCTCAGCCCTTCTTGTTCCTCCCTCACCCTTTGCTCCCCCTTTCTTGCAATTGTGTCACAACTTTCTTCCACCAGGACTAAGAGGCTATGTAAACAATGCATGCTTTGCTTTTCACAACACTTCTATGAATGTTGTGGGAGAGGTGTGGCGCCGCGGCCAGGGCGACTGACGCTGGAATCTGGGGATCAGGGTTCGATCCCCGGCTCCGGCGGCAGGTTAGCCCAGCACCATGTGACTCTGGGCAATAGCTTGCTTAATCTTCCCGACGGCCCCCAGCGCCTAGAGACCCTAACGGGTGATTGTGCGCTTTACAAATGTGGATTATTATTATTATTATTATTATTATTACCGTGTTAGCTTATGTTGGGTTTACAAGGCACTTCTTGATAAGAGGTGGATCCCACTGTCAAGGAAACTCTTGCTTTATGTGCCCGGACGCTGTGTGAGGTCACTGAAGGTGCATCCAAATTATCTGGGAGGTTGGGTGTTCTCTGTTGCAGCGGCTGGGCTATGGAATAGTCATCCGCTTCAACTGGGCGTGGAGCCTGTGTTGATACAGTTCCGGAAGTTTTGGAAATCTTGGCTATTTCCCATTTTCCAGTAGAAGGGAATATCAGTAAAATTATATGACAAAGCAGACAAGGTTCCCCTGGAATGGTTTGCGGATGATTATACATTTTCCATGTATTGCGCAAGCTTCTGATCCAAACGTTTCTTAAGAAAAAGTTGATTGTTCAACTGTATTTGACAAAACGGTAGAAGACATGACTATGTGTATAGAAAGCTAAGTCATGTCTTCAAGTTTTATCAAATTTCGGCATAAAATACGATTTTGATGTGAAAAAGATGACAGATTGCTTCAAAGTGGCACATATACTATAGCCTCAGAGACAGACGTAGCAGGCTCTACCGGCCACTAAAGGCCCGCTCCAGTTTTAAAAGCCGAAGGCGAGGGCCTTTAACAAACGAAGCGGGCCTTTAATGGCCGGTAGAGCCCGCTACGGAGGGCTCTAATGCTATTAGAACATTCCGCCCCTAGAGGGTAGAATGTTCTAATTTGTAAAACAAAGGCCTCATGCCTCACGGAGCCTGAGGGGGTTAAAATCCCCTCGGGCTCTGTGAGGCCTTTGTTAAACATTGGAATGTTGATACTCCGGGCAACTACCAGCCATTATAAGCCTGGAACACTCCATTGTTTTCAATGGAGCGCTCAACATTCCAATGTTCTAATATTTATTAGTGCAGTAGAAGGCAATGCGGTGCATCAGTGGCTTTATGGTATCTGTGCAAATAGGCAAACAGCAACAAGGCATACATCTCTACGTCTGACTACATATGAAAAGCCTCCAAGAGGAATACAGATCTTTTGGTGTCAGACCATCAGTTTATTTATATCAGTCCAAGGGAGCAAAGATGTTTGAAGCATTGTAGAGAAATCCGGGGGTCTTATTAAGGACAGAGGCAGTGTGTACAGTCAGCATCATGTAAAATTGCCATACTTGTGGCAAAATGTCCACTTATATTAAGAGAACTAAATAAGAAGATTAGCTAAAAACCCTCTGAATCAAAAGAGTCTTTGTCAGAAGTGTCAAGAGAGGTGATCTGGACAGTGTCACATGTAGTCTGATTCAGTAGCAAGCCGACGAGCAGGTCAAATCATGCATGACTATAGTTTGGGCCAAAACTGACTCTCATTCATTGGCCAGAGATTTTCTGGAAAAAGTTCAATCAGGTGCAGAGGAGTCAAGCCTTGGCACCCGTAAGAAATGCTGTGTGATTTGCATTTTGTTTAACCTTTTAAAAATCCTGCACCAGAGATGTGGAGCCTGAATTGAAAAGAGCCTTCTACGAGTTCTGATTTTCAAAGAGGGGGTATTTCTAGCAACATGACACCTGATGAGCATGTAGTTTTGTGGCCTCGCAAAGAAAAACGCTGGTCCAGTTTCATAGTGCACCCTGTGGATGATAGGGATAGCCTTGAATTCACGTTATTTTTCCACTGGTTCTCAGTGGAGGCTGATGATAACAAAAGTGATATGCCCCTTGCTTTGATCCTGGATACTACATTTCAGAGTCAGGACTGAAGTACGGCGTATCATTGGCACGGAGTTATGAATCTAGGGAGAGGATGTGGCACAGCAGCCAGAGCTGCTGACTCGCTAGCTGGAATCCCGGTTAGAGTCTCAGCATCAGCGCAACATCCTGTGATTTTGGGCAAATCACTTAGGTCCATATGTATCAAGGCAAAATGGGTTCGCAAACGCCGAAATTCGCAGAATTCCGGCGTTTGCGAACCCATTTTCGCTAAATGGTATGTATGAAACAAATTATGGTGCAAAATAAGGAATCGCTAAATTTGCCATTCCTTATTTTGCGATTGCATTTAAGGAATTGCAAATTTTGCGATTCCTTAAATGCAACGTATCAAGGGAAAAAAACATTCCAATATGCCATTAAGGAATCGCAAATTACCACCAACTTCTAGTTGGTGGTAAGTTGCGAATTCTTTTAAAAAAGATTTTTTTTTTAAATCAAAAGGTGCCATGTGACGCTCATACATGCCCTTAGGGCATGTATGTGCGCCATATGCACACACATGTCATTTTCAGGGGTGCAGCAGGGTGTTCTTGAGACACCCCTGCACCCTTGAAAATATTCACAATTTTCGATTAGCAATTTGCGATTCGCAAATTTCCCCTTCATTCCTATGGGCCAGGATGCCCATAAAAATTAATGGGAAAGTATTCCTTAATTGCGAATTCGCAATTTGCGAATTCGCAATTAAGGAATATCAGGAAATCGCTAAAAAAATGCATTTTTCTTGATACATACCATTTTGCGATTCTGAAATAGCGATTTCTTAAAAATCGCTATTACAGAATCGCAAAATGGTTCCTTGATACATATGGCCCTAAATCTCCCCGTGCCCAGGGACAGCACCTAGATACCCTCATGGGTGATAAGTTGCGCTGTATAAATCTACAAACTAACAAAGGCAGTCTGAAGTGTGTCGAACGTTGGTAAAACATGCGCACTCACTAGCTGCACTATATGTGGATAGGTTATGTGGGGAAAGAGACACTCAGTGGTGTTCAAATTAAATACAAGTTTTTTTATCATGTGGGTGACTTGAGGGGCCAGTGATCACTCAGGGTCCATGTGTAAGCCATAGCTGCTAGCTACAAGGGTGGGCTTTATGCGTCCTCCCTGTGTATGTCATATCGTGTGCGGGGCAGGAGAGGTGTCTTGACACGCCACTGCAGTTGAATTTAGTTGGGCTTGGCTTCTGTCATTTGTAACCCACCCAGACAACTTCTCAAACTAGTAGGGCTCTCTCTCTTTAGTGATTTAACTCGCAGGATGATCTGGGTGCTATTTAAAAAAACTGTAACCCTAGAGATGTCAATCAATTTAGCTGGGAGCAGATAGTATACACTAAGAAGGCACAATTGTGACAAACCCTGAGGAACCCTCCAGCTCATCTTTCAGGCTTCAGAGGCAAACGACAGCAAGACCACCACTTGGACATGGGCCCGAAATGCAGAAAGGATGTTTCAGATTATACAATGTAGGTGTAAGATTATTGTATTGAAGGCATCACAGGTTACAATTGTTGAATTAATTATGTCAATCAAATAATCTCTAAAACATGGGCACTGAATAGTGCAAAAGAAAGAATAAAGTAATTGGCATGACTGACAAGTTACAGTATTTTCATTAAAATGTAAAGTATGTTTTTTTGCATCAAAACATAGGTGGGGGTGATGCTGCCAGGATTTCGTGTAGTGCAGAACCTGGTAACTTGTTGACGTAGGCACCGTTCCTTGGCACTACTTTGAGTAGGCTATCATTACACAAACAAGACGAAAAATATACCTGGCTACCATGGTTCTGGTCAATAAGAAAGCCCAAAAACATGCAGAAAGACACCCTTGGACGGGCGACAGCACAGCAAGGATGTCCAAATTGAAGAAATACTTCACAGTGATGCTGCTATTATAACATTGTTGAGAGGTGCCGGTCTGAGACATTTCAACATCTTTGAGCGATGCTAACATTACTGTTTCCTCCCACACCCTTACACACAACTCATCGCATATCCATGTAAGTGACAATGAGATACCCTTTAACAAAACAATACAATGTAGCAGGCAGTGGCGGCTGGTGCATTTTGTAAATGGTGAGGCCCTTTGAAGCCCAAAAGAATACGCCAGCACCCAGCCTTGGGTCTTGCCAACCCCTATACAGGCTTTCACATCACATGCGCACATACACTTAAACACATGCTAAGGCATACACGCAAACACACATACACACAAAGTTGCAGGCAAGCACTCAAAGACAGACAGACATACACTCCCCTCCCCAGCACACAAACACACACTCAGGCTGCTAAACACAAACACGTATCTGGGGCAGACCCACGATTTCTGACTCCCCGTTCATCTGCAGCATACCAGAGGCAGACACACAAGCTTCCACCCAATCAGAAGCCGGAATAGGGTTGAAGGTATCAAGGGAGATCTTTTTTCTCTATTCCAGCTTCTGATAGAGCAAGATGTTGACAAGCACTGACGCTCCATTATATGGCACGCTGCACTGCGTGACACTTGTGCAGAATGTCAGATATGTATTGTGTCTGTGTGAGGCTGGACTGTAACAGCCCCTGCCTGACACATGTGCAGTACAGCTAGTGGGCCCTCTTCTGCTGGTATGGTAATATTGAAGCTTTTATATGCAAACAATCAGTGCAATTGTTTGTTTTCATGTAAAAGCTGTAACATGGCGAGCAGTAGTGGCAGAGCCAGGCAGTGGGTCGACGCCCTGGTGCCCCCTAGGGGCAGTCGCCACGGCCAGCGGGCAATGGACAGACATTCTCTTTTGTTACTCAAGAGACACAGCAAAGCTCTACAGCTCTCACTCAAGACACATAACACATAGGGGCAGATTTACAAGCCCCTTGCGCCACTTTTGCGTATCTTTTCCCATGTTAAAAGTGACGCAAAAGTGGCGCAAGGGGCTTGTAAATCTGCCCCATACTGCATAGCTTCAGCGCAATCTGATGCACATTAGGACCACAGAGGGCTCCCACTTCCAATCACAAGGAATGATTAGTTAGTGCTACACCTGAGAGACCCACCCACACAGGCCACACAAAGAGTACTTCACTACTTTGGCTTCTCTCATATAAAATCACAGAATCTTGTTTACAGGCAACTCTGGATTTGCTGAGACTGCATCAAGTCCTACAAACAGCCTAAATGTGCTATACAAATGCTGATAACACATCTAAGTCTGATATCAGAGACCGCTGTGATGTGAACTTAAATGGCAATTGGGCTTTCTCAATATAGCCAACGAAGGGCAGCCATGAAAGAAACTTTCAAAACATGATGCAGGCTTAAATAAAACCTATTTGTTTTCTGTTATGGGATCAAGAACAATCATTTTAGTGATGTAAGAGCAGAGGGGAACCAAGCTCTACAAACTTGTTTGTCCTCATAAATATTAAATATAAGAGAAATACCATTTTATAAACAAGTTTTGGTTAAAGCTAGTAAGTCTGGTGTTTAGCATCAGCCTCTAGGTTTTGTCAGTGTTTTATTTTTTTGTTTGTCATGGTTCATGCAATCTTTTATTGTTGGGGAAGCTAGCGGGCTCTCATCAATCTTTAAAAAAAACATGGCTAAAAGCAAAACGTTTTTTTGGTCTAAAAAAACACACACTGCCATAGTTGTACCTGACCCTTAAGAATACTACTGCTTAAGTATATACTCCTTGTGAAAGGGAAAAATGCAGTCATTCACATTAAAGTTAGCTAATGCATGAAGTGGGCTGCCCAAATGCCCCAATATGTTATGCTGTAGTGGGTGGAAGGAAAATGTTAGTGACACAACAACAGACCAATGAATGGATCGAACAAATAATTTTAGTAATGTCAAAAGGTCTTGGCTAATGTCATACCTACAAAGTATATCAATACATTAGTTCTAACAATTCTAGGCAAATAAGATATAGATATAGATATTAATAACAAGACACTAAAGTAAAATCTGAAAAAATATGTAATTTGTATAAGGCCCAAAAAAATTCTAGAAAAGTATAGATCATTACCATGAGTTCTAAAGTGAATTATATCAAATATAAAACGTAATAAAGTACCAAAGTAAATTCAGGAAAATAAATTTCACATACATGAGAGCAAAGCTATGTCTAGAAAAGATTATCTAACATGAAATGAAAGTACTTAAAACATAAATTTTAACAAGAACCAAATTGAATATCTCACTCTATTTCACTGCTGTGAGCCTCCCTTCTGTTACAGAAGCAAAGGTAAAATAAAAAAAACATTACATGAAAGCTAAGTAAGTTATTAAAACAGATAAAACCTAAGGAACATTTATCAGTGGTTTGAGAGCAAAGTTAATTATCGAAATATATCACTAGAAAGAAACCATAGTATATTGGAGAATAATGTATTACTGATGTAATGCCAAGGTGAATTATGGAAAACTGTTTGACATGTGAACCGAACGTAGATTACCAAAATTACACCATTGATCAAAAGTTAACATGAGTTTTAGAAAAACAAATCATGTGTGAAGAAAATGTCTGGTACAGTGAAATATATTTCTACTGTGACTATAAGGTGAAGTATGGAAAATAAGATGAGACCGAAACAGAATTTAGCAAGAACATTCTCAAACAAAAGCCACATTTTCTTTAGCAAAATATATCAGTAATGTGCCTCCAAAGTAGAATTTATCAGTCACAAGCAAAAATGAAATGAACGTGAATAAAAATAAAGCATGTCTCCGTCATTGTAACAAATTGAATTATAGATACAGATTTGTACATGCGAGACAAAATTGAATTTCTGAAAAATCATATCACTGATTTCAGATTAAAGGGAAAGAAGTAATTACCAGGATACCAAATTGAATAATGTAAAGTAACAAGCAGCAAAGTGAATTATGAAAAATGTATTTCTGACATAAGACCAATGTTAGTCATGGAAAATGTACCACTCACAAGAGAACAAAGTGCATCAGGAAAAACTAACCAGCTAACTTGATACCAAAGTAATCAATCACAACAGTACACCAGTAGAAATATTAGGAAAACATTAGTAACATTGAAAACACATTTAATTGGAAAGAAAGGATAAATATTACAGGTTTGGCACTCATGTCTCTGTAGTTATGGTTAGGTCAGACTTTCCATTGAAAAAGCATAGCTTTGGCTTAGAAGTCTTTGCTCCTCAATGCATAGAAAATAGTTTAACAGAATTATACCCAACGAGGCATATTAGTAGAACTTTACTCACGGAAGTGCCTTTGCTTGATTTAGCCTAAGTCTGTTCAATAGTTTTTGAGAAATTAACATTTAAAAAGAGTTCTGGTCTGGGCATAGAAAGGTTATATTTTACAGATATCTGGACCTTTAATCTCCGGATCCTCCACTGATTAGCAATTCAACGGAGGATTCAACAATCCATTAAAAAAAATGAAAGGCACATAATTGGCCGGTAGAGCTTTTTCTATCATCATGCCTTCCCAGTTTGCAAATCCGACTGTGGATTTGCGAATCCAGCTCGTTTAGATTGGTTGGCTGACAGAGTGCACTGAGCATTTTGTTGTGAAAAATCTAAACTAAAAGGGCAGAAGGAGGCAGAAGGACCGTACCTGACTCTGAGGCCAAGGAGGGGTTTCAAACACCCCCTAGCATTAAAAGAAAAAAAATTGTAGGAACCATACATTCTCTGTTGGATTTTCAAAAAACCACAGAGTATTCCTGGGTCCCTCAGATTCTCCTGGGGTCTCAAGATGTATGATTCCAGCACAAGCGAAGGTTCAAACCTTGGGCTAAAGAACATGTGCAGCTGGGTTGGCAACTGTGGAATGGGCTTGCCCTCTTCCCCCTTCCGCACTGCCAACAGCCAAAGGCCATTCGCTTCTGGTGTTGGCCACCTTCTGTGGTTTGGGCACACTGGCCAGACCTTGTGCCCAAACCCTCTCTTTGCATATACGAAAGCTGCGCACTTCTGATGTTGGTTGTAAATAGGAGAGGCGAGTAATATTTGGATGTGGTTTAGGATCAAAGGTAAAACTGAAATTCTCTTTAAAAAACTACGGTAGAAGTAAAGGAACAGGACCTCAGTAAATGTTTAAAAAACCTCAGAAATTCCCTGAAAAACATAGAGTTGAAGTGCAATCACGGTTACAAAACAAAACATGAGCCATTTAAATATGGCAGTTAGGATTAAGTCAAATAACCATAACTTGTGTCCCCCATCGTGCACTGCTTATTAGCTTACATATAACATCCCTCATGACATGTTAAATAATATAATTGATGATATCACTCATGACATGTTTAACAGTACTGCAAAAAAATGTTTAAAAATGAAGAACGAAGAGCGGCATACAACCAAGTGCACTATAAGTTGACTGCAAGTGGAGGAATAGGTGCAGATCCTGGCATAGGGCCAACACCTATGGCCAACCCCTACTGTGCATAGGGGAAGAAGTATGCAGTGTGTGTTGGCTACCCACACACTGGGTCCTATCTGTAGACCAGGCTCGGCAACGAACCCCGCTTTGCAGGCTGATGGCTGTATGCACCAGGAGCTGGCTGCTCACAAACGTTTTGGTTGTGTTCTTGGCTCTGAGACAAATCACAAAGATGAAGGTTATGTGCAGAGCGGATTGACTACTGATGGAGGGTTGGGTACATGGCTTGGCCACAGAAGAGGTTCTGCAACCACCTATCCCACTGCATATGGCTAAAACACATGTGAACTGGGGTTTGCTTGCCCGTGAAGGGTTGGGAGCTGGGCCTGGCGAAAAGCCACGCCCTGCACGCAATCCTTGCTGCACTAGGCTAAAGGATGTGTGCAATAGGTGCTGTTCACCTGTGGTAGGTTGGGCCTAGGGCCTGGGAGTTGGTCAGGCCCTGCATCCTACCCCCTGTTGCGCACAGCTGAATGCCATGCATAGTTGAGAATAGGCTGGCTGCGGAGTGTTGGCTGCAGGCTCTGCGCACAGCATCTGCTGCACACAGCGAAAAGCTGTGTGTAGTGGTGGGTAGTCGCTCCCAGAGGATTAGGCAAGGATTAGGCACAGAGTCTGACCCAGTGGGTAACCCCTGCTGCGCACCACCAAAGCGGTATTGATACCGCTGGATGATGTCATCAGTGATGTCATCAATCATGCCAATGGAGGCATCAGCGATGGTATCAGTTATGCCATTTAACATGTTATGATTGATATCACAAGTAAGGTCATAAGTAGGGCGTGTTAGGGGAATGTGCTACTGTTAGTTTACCTAAACATAAATTGACAAATTTGAGGGTTTTTAATCTATGTGTTTTACTTTTTACCCCTAACAGTGTTGTTTTCACTGATTTTCTGAGGTTGTTTTTAATGTATTTTAAGATCTCATGCAAAAAGCTTACCATATGTTCACTTCAACCTTTGTTTTTTGTGTGAATATATGCATATAGATCTCTGAGGTGTCCTTAAAGTGAACTTTGAAAACGTATCTACTTAATGTGAGATAGAAAAGGGGCATTTAAAAAATCTAACACTACAGGACAGCTAAGTGAACAGTAGAACATTTTCAAATCATATCATCAAATTAATTTATAACAAAACAATTTCCTAACATGAGATGAAGTGTCATAGGACATTTCACTTACAAGACATCAAACTGAACTGTAGAACAAATATAAATGATGTGAGATCAAAGTGAACTACAGTAGGATTTATCACTAGTAATAGACCATCTAAATATATCTCCAACTTAAAAGCAGAGTCGATTGTAGAAAAATATATCAACAAGAAACCAGTATGGGTATAACAGAAAATATATCAGAATTGAAAACAAAGTTATTTAGAGAATGTGTGTGTGTTGAAGTAAGAGCAAGATCCATTGAGACAGAATAGTACAAACATACAAGTAGAGTGAATGATAGACAAAAGATGACTACAAAGTCACTTACAGAAAATATCACTGACCTGACAACAAAGGATATGATATTGATATATATATATATATATATATATATATATATGTATGCGCATTGTGGGATGGTTTCTTGAAGAGACAACGCGTCGCCCCCCAGATGGTTCAACGTACTCACTGGAGTCCGTGACTGTGTGGGGAGAAAGCATGCAGCGGTCTGTTGCGGTCCGCTGCGTGAAGGTGGTTCAAGTTGGAATTAACATCACTGCCCCCTGCCAGAACGGCCGGAGGAAAATGCCTGCCACAGCCAACAATGTTTTGGACATCACCAGGTGTTTGAAAATGCAGATCACTGTATCTGCACACAAAGTGGGAGACAAGACAACTCCGGCATGGACTACTGCAGGAGAGGCGGAGGGAGAAGCCGAGGAGGTTGGGCGAATATGATGCTCCAATCAGAGAAGACCATTCTGGACTTTAAACCATGAGCCTCCTGGCATTACATTCTTTATAGTGAAGTGGGCACTAAGGAAAGCCGCAAGGCTGAAACGCGTCTGCCCTAGCGTTTCGCTATTTTAGCAACAGACCCTCATTGAAATAAACATTTTAAACTTGAACCACGAAGCATGTGTCGGACCCGTTCCTTTGGGATGGGATTTGGTTTGAATATATATATACATACATACATACATAAATAAATATATATATATATACACACCATCCAGCTCCCAAAGACAAGTCCCTGGAAGAAGGCATGGACACGAGGCTGTCAGGGTACGGCATTGATTAATTTTTTCAGGACACCTTCAACCCAAGAAGTAGGAGAAGAGACGCATTTCGGCTTACAGAAAACCTTTGTCAATCTTAATGGCGCCATTGCACACCCTTCCTATATAAACACTCCCACTTGAACATAATGAACATGGAAGACATACTTTCAGGTAAGTCACACATACTGTGTAGCTCAAATACTAAAATGACATTTTATGGAATGCTGAAAAAGCAATTCCTAAGTTATAAAAAATGCACAGTGCATATTCTAGCATTTCAGTGGGAATAATTGTTCAAATATAGATGCATTGCCAGTCTAATTCATCTCGCGTTACCTGAACTAGTAAAGTTAAAATTACAAAGTATAAAAGTCAAGCTGCTAAAAGTCATTGAATTATTCCACAGAGACAATCTGCCACAATTTGAAATCTGCCGTTGATCACAGCGTCCCTATAGTGTGCCCTTTGACCTTCCTTCTGAATGCCGCGAGAACTCCTGAAGTGTTGAAAACGAACACATTGCAATCGCCATAAAACAGCACGCATGGAAAAGGGATAACAGGAGTCCCACTACGAAATTAAATAAAGCACAAAATGTGCAGAGGCAAATATCGGCATGAAATAGCACATCACCGGTATGAAACATCACGGGACTACCACTCCCAGAATGCTGCATGACGTTCCAAACATTCTCACTAGGGGTTGCCGACAAAAATTCAGTCTTTTTGAAGGTCAAATGAAGAATGCAATTTGGCCATGGCCAGGGCCAGGGCGAGAGTTTCAATGTCCAAAAAATAAACAGCATTGAAAAATAATTAACAGGCACAAACTCTGGGTTGAAGTGGGCCAAATAGAAAAAAATGGTGGGTATGCCTGACAAACCTCACCGCAGCTGCCATCCTTGTTCCTCTTCCTGGATATCCAACTGGGGGCTCAACCTCTAGCACTCTTGTACTCCTCCAAAGAAATTGCGGTCAAAAGGGGAGAGCCACAAACGACTGGTGTTCCGTGAAAAGCGTGACGACAGCTCACGCTGCATCAAATGAACACACCTATGTAGAGCTATCTATGTATGTGATGCTTGTGAAATTAATGTGCTTCAATAACACAGGAGGTTCTCCAGGAATGTGTGTTGGCCACCATATTGTTTCTGCTATATATTAATGGCTTAATTAGCCATCTGCCTTTCCTAGGCAGGTCTATACCTACAGTAAAAAAAAATCTCCTGTCCCGGCTTTATTACATGCAGACGATGCAGTGCTTTTGTCCCATACCCCACTGGCCTTATAAGGATTGATTGATAACTTTGTAGATTATATATACAGCTAGACCTCGAGAAAACGTTCTCTAAAATGGTTACATGTCTTTCGGTGCTAGGATGCCCAAGATTAGACCGATTTATGCCAAGGGCAAGAATATCGATAGAGTATGTTGTTTTCTGTATTTGGGGATCGCCTTTGATTCCTTCGACACCTACAATCCCTGTATCCTCAAAAAGTTTACTGGATTCAATCATTCGATTGGGGTGCTTTTTAACTTTGCCAGGAGAGTTGGGAACAAATTGATACCTGCCTTGTTGGAAATTTTTAGATGTAAATGCTTACCAATACTAACATATTGAGTAGTAATCTGTAGAGGCTTTTTGCCGATCCAGGTAGGACCTGGTCTGGCAGTTTGGGTTGGATAGTTTCCTGGGGAGCAGGCTCAAGACTGATTTGCATATGACTGGGCCTTAACACGAATGACACGAAGAGCAAAAAAACTATGGATTTAGGCCCAGATCTCTGTATTGGTGTGAATGCTTGATATTGTTAAAAATTCTGACTCTTAATTGTTCGCTTTGAGTCTGGAGATTTCAGCTTAATAAAAACCTTTACGATGAGGAAAACAGATTTTACAGGTGCATTCTAATCTGTCATCCAGCAGTCCTCACTATTTTCTTCACAAGGAGCTAGGACAGAAATATGTAAAAGATCACATTAAACTAGCCCCTATGTCAGTGCAGTGTCGATCTGAACTACCAAACTGAGGATTGCTTTGTATGTGATTTGGGGCACAATACTCCTTGGTTTATGAACATCAAGCAAATATCCAATGAGTCAGGAAGGCCTGAATTGTATTATGTGCTCTCCTAGATCACAAAGGGTAAGAAGTCCTGGGATATAAAGTCTAATAGGGATAAGATTTCACTGAATTGAGAGACAACTGCAATGAGCAAACCCACTTTGCGTGAGTATTCTATCATCCAGACCACCTCTGACCTTGAGCCCTATCGATCAATGGTAAACAATGTGTGGGAAAGATCACTTTTGATTAGATCTTTCCTGGGTATTTTTAGATGTTACGTGTGTTTACCTTTGTGACAATACAACCTGGC
This sequence comes from Lissotriton helveticus, assembly GCF_964261635.1. NCBI lineage: Eukaryota > Metazoa > Chordata > Amphibia > Caudata > Salamandridae > Lissotriton > Lissotriton helveticus. Next base: position 583,457,102 of record NC_136070.1, on the reverse strand, counting down.
TTTGACCCAACTATGCCTGTGTGATGAAACTTTGGTCCAGTCAATCATGCATTTATTTATTTTTTGTATGTTTTACAAGCTTATTATGCGCTGATTATGTGATTTATGCGTCAATGTTTGATACTTGTCCTAAAAACGGTTGTATGATGTTACAACGCATGCCATTACAACGCATACCTTTACCCCAACTTGCTGTCAGGGGTGCGCTGGAAGTTGGAATAGTATAATTTACTATTCCAACTCCAGTGTGTGCAACAGTAGGGAAGGTGTTGCGAGTTAACTCCAACACCTTCTACCCCCTGCAAAAGCCTTTTGCGTAGTAATGACATGCGTTGTAATGGCATGCGTTGTAACGCTTTCGTTGTAAAGGCTGTTTCCCCCCTAAAAACATACAGTTTAAAAAAAAAAATCACCAGTACTCTATTTTTTACAAACCTAATGTAATCATGCTGTTTGCCACACAGTTGGTCGTTTTCTAAAGTCCACCGTCGATTCTAAACATCATCGCTTTTTTCTCGTAATGTTTTTATATAACAATGGCAGTCCGCACAATTATAAACAACAGCAAAACCCCTTAGTCTACCATCCCTTTTGTTTACCGACATGCTTCTGCAAGTTAGGATTCTGAGTTCATTTGTACATTGTTTTGTAAGATGTTTTAATTAGTTTTATATTTACTGCCAAGTTCTCTGTATCGATTCGGGTACTTTTATGGCTAATCTAGTAGCCAAATAAATATATTTGATTGATTAAACACACTATTTAAAGCAAGTATAGTAATAAATGCACATCCACAAATGTATTAATCGGTGCAAAGGTCAAATTCCATATTTGTAATATATTACAGTGATGAGAAAGAACAGTTTATTAGCACACAGATTATATTTTACAACGATGTTCCAGAGGCAAACCAATATCTCTGCTAGCAGTCATGAGGCCTATTCACTGATTTTATCTAAGTGCATGGAGTTCATCCCTTGCCTCCTAGTTCTAGATTTAAAACAAACGTTCTTTGTACATACTACGCAGTGTAAAACTGCATGTGCAAGCCATGTACGCAAATCCACATTGAGCAATATGCTATTTATTTCCATTGTTAATGGAGGGGTAGGCCATCATGACCGAATCAAGACTTTGCCTCTTGTGACTCACGGGCACTTCCCACACTCAACCATGGTAATACATAGTTCTCAATGGTTTTGTGTCAGTGTTATATATTTTACATCATTTCACATTTGTTTCTTGTCACTGACATATTGGTTGAAATTCACTTTGGTTTCACAATTCTAATATTTTCCAGCATTCACTGGTCCCAATTCAGCAAACAATTTTCCATTATTTCTGTTGATCTCTCTTCACTAATAAAATACGTATTAATGTCTTTTGTTTGCACACCTGTGATATACCTTTCTATAAATCTCTTTAGTATCAGTTTAGTGATATTATTTTCCATATTTTCCTTGGGTTTTATGGCTTGTATATTTGTTACTCTTTTGGTGTCAAATCAATGATATGTTGTATCATCAGTGTCAGTCAAGTCAAGTCAAAGATACTTTATTCGACAAATCAATGCCATAAAACTGAACATATAGGAGGAAACGTTTCATCGAAAAAAAGAAGAAGAAAAAAAAGACATTACTTTACAAATGACAATTAAAATGTAAGGTGTTGTAAAAATAAAGTTCAAATTATTGGATAGAGCAGAGGGTTTCATATAAAGTGCATAGTGCCAAATTCATATTACTATATACAATAAGAGGACAAGTTAAAATTCCTGGCTGGGGCAGATGATAACATATAAAATACCGGATACTAACTGATGGAGTACAAAATTTTACATTCACGTTATCATAAACAATTGGACAAATATTAATATTTAAGAAGTTGATTTTAGTACTCACAGTATAGTAGATACTGCAATTTAAAATTACAAAATAGAACAGGGGGTATCCAGTGACGTGCAAAATGCTGTAGTATAAAGTGCAACGTGCTAAATTTACAGTTTAAATAAAGGTAAACATTCAAAAAATCATGTTTACATACAAAAAGGATGATTTGATGATGATAGTTAAAATAACAGCTTTTTTCTACATCTGATGGCTCCTGATAAAAAATCTTGCAACCGCAAGACAAACCATCGGCGAAGATAGCATTTGGAGGTTTAGCAAAGCGGGCCTAACTTTGAAAAAATGACAGTCTTTGAGAAGGGGAAGTATAAATCTTTTACGCAGCTGAACATAAAAATCACAGAAAAAAATATCATCAGTGATATATTTCCATAACTTTCTTGGATTTGTTGTTAATAATATATTTTTCTACAGGTCACTTTGGTGTCATTTTTTGAGTAATTCGTCTTGGATTTCCGCCACTGATATATTTTCAAATGTCACTATATTATTTCATCCATAATTGATTTAAATCTCACATTAGTGAAATCCATTTTGTTTCTGCATCTCAAATTTACTTAGGGATCATGTTAGTAATAGAATGTTCTATGATTCTTATGGCCTCACTATGGCAACACATTTTTTATTATTCACTTAGGTTTGATGTTAGTGATATGTCTTCTATAATTTACATTGAGCTAACCTTAGTGATAATTGTTTCTATAATATACTTTGCCCCCGGCAGTGATGAGCAAAGTGATGTATGCTATTTATTGCTAATTCAAGACTAACATGACTTTTATTATGAACAATTTATCAATAAGGTGTGACCAAAATCAGACTAAAGTAAATAATAAAAAATATAGCACAGAAGTGAGAACAAAGTGAATTATGAAAAACAGTATCACTGATGTGAGATTAAACTGAATTTGGGAGAGAAAACTGAAGTGAGTCATAGAAAAATAAATTACTGATGCTCGACTGAAATTAAGTATAGCGATAACACCAAGGAGAATTATGAGAGGCAAACCACATGGGTAAGTTAAGGTGAATTACCGAACATATGTCACTAATATGAAACCAAAGTGAATTGTTGAAGCATATATAGCATTGACATGACACATAAGTGACTTGTAAAAAGGCTTACCACAAACATGATACCAAAGTGAAATATGGAAAATAGTAGCAGTGAGTTGAACTGGAAGTGAATTATAGAATAATATATCGCTAATGATACCCAATGGAGGGTGATGTAAAAATAAATCACTAAAGTGAGACCAGAATGAACAGTTAAAGATATATCACACACTAACTGACATTCCCATGATTCCAAATTGAATTACAGAAAAAGATTTCAATAACGTGAGACCAAAGTGAATTATGAAAACCATATCAGTATTACACACTAATGTGAATTAGTTGTGTTGCGCAATTTGAAGCCTATTAAAATATAGCACCAACATAAAACCTCAGAGCATTTTAGAGGATATATCACTGATACGTGAAACCAAAAGAAGTTATTAAAAAATGTATTACTTAATGTGTGACCACAGTGAATTCATGAAAAATATTTCTGTTGCATGAGAACAAAGTGAGTTATAGATTAATATATCACTGACGACAGGCGGGATATAATTATAGAGAGCTATGTACTGAATTGAGACTAAACATTGAACTAGCAAGCATAGATCACTGTGACATGCAATCACAGTGAGAATTTAAACATTTAAAAAACACCCCTCAAGAGGAAATGTAACATAAACGGTCCATACATATCTAAAGTTATGTATTCAACATGATTTTTCATTGGTATGAACGTGCCTAATCGACCGTCGAACCCAAAAAGAACCTGTGCGTTGCTCCAATCTTATAGCGAAAGAAGAAATCACTACTTGGGGTGGCGCCTGTAGACTGTTTGTCTTTATTGGTGGTGCACTGTATTTCAGTGTCAGGTTGCCTTTCTTGCAGTGCCTTATTGTTTGTTATCGCAGTGCTCCTGAATGTGCATCCTTCGGAGAAGGATTAAACAATCCGACAGAGGGCCTTTGTCCACCGAGTAAATCTTCGCGTGCTATTCACACCGTCTCCAAGGATGTCTAAGCTCATTAGTAGGTGTCATGGTAATGCTATATTGTGCTACTGTGAAATGCAGCAGTACAAGATTTCTGAAACATGCACTAGGAAGAGGCGCTAAATCGTACATCCAGGTTTATTGCACTTCCTCTCCCCAGGGCTGCTCCTCCATTATGGCGGAGAGGCGTCGCCCCACTGAAAAATAAACGCATAATAAAACCACTATATTATAATTTTATTTTTCATTAGTCCCAGTTGGGGTTAGGGCTGGGCCATCCAGTCTAGCATCGCGGCCATGGAGGAGTATTTGGGCACTTGTAATTGTGAGTGTCTGTTTGGCTGGCCATCTCAGGCTTGCCCAATAGACATGCGCACTCATGTTTCTCCAACCCAGCTGTGTTGTACAGTGGGGTTGGAGAAAAGCCCCAGGCTCCCAGGCCTGAGCAAGCATCAAGTCAGCCCGCTCAGGCCAATCACAGTGCTGCTCTCATGCTGATAATACTAGCATGAGAGCAGCGCTGTGATTGTCCCATGGGGGCCTGTGCAGCGTGACCAGCGTCGGAGGAGGAACACCGAGGCAAAGGCGGCAGGAGCAGGTATGCTTTAAAAAAAATTATTTTCCCCTCACCCCAGTTTCCCGTCCCTCCACCCCCGCATTGCCTCACCACCTCAAAATTGGAGGAGCTGCCACTGTCCTCTCCTCTCTGCGTTAGTAGTTTTCGATATGCTCCGGCGTTCTGCTTTGCAGTGTATTGTTCACATTCTTAGAAAAGAAACACTAATAACTGGTTAAGAAGGTCAAGTATGATCATCCTAACAATTATCCAGCCGATATGAACCCCTCCCCAGCTTCCATTGTTCCTCTCACCAAAACTGGCTGTTTACGAATAAGAGACAAATATCTGGTCTCAGGAAGATATTCTAGTAAGGAATGAAATTACAATATGGATACCTTTCCATTTGCAACTACAAGGTTAAATACCCTCTTTTACCTTTCTCCTGTGGTAGATAAAGATAATAAATAAACAATATTTTAAAATAGTGGTGGAGCAGGTCTGCTCTCCCTAAACAGAGTAATGCTCCCCATTGTCTTTGTCGGAAGGTCGAAGGCAAATATTGGATATATAGGGCCCGATTACAAAAGAATTTATAGCTGCGGGAAGTAGTACTACTCTTTATTTCCTCTTATATGTCTTAGTGAATGAGACACAAAATATCCAACTCTCTATTCATAAAAGTGCAAAGAGGATAAACTCCTTTCTATTGGTAGTAATTCTATATGCATATTCTCTGCATATCCCTATTGTATCCCCATTTTAAATGTTTTGGAGGCTATTCACAAAGCCATGTAAGAGTACATAAAAGAGTACTACTTTACATACTTGAAAATGCCTTTGTGCATAGGGTCCATTGAGCAGAGCTTTACAGTATTGCCCCATGTCAAAACCAAGCCATGTATCCAGTCCTGGTATTTCCTCTTACAAATTGTCAAATTTCTCAGCACATAATCTTTGTTTACTTCAAATGATGCAACTCCATTAACACACCTGATAAAAATGATTTGTAAAAGGAAAGTACTGAACTGGATTCATGGGACTCAATTAAAAAAAAATAAGTTGCACCTCAGTAATCAGTAAAAACACATTTCAATGGTGCAACAACCTATTTTATTTCTTTAGAAGTGTTATTATGCAATTAGGACCAGGGCTATTGAGATGACTGGACCACAACCACAGAAGCTCCACTCGAATTTTAGCAGTGGCACATACGAAAATAGACTGCATGCCAACATAAGGGTACTTGCACCATTATGATGCACTGCCTGTGACCTCATATATTACATGAATGATGACATCTGAAATCTATAGCAGTGCAAGTTATACTTATGTAATTTGTATATAACTGCTGAATTTCAGTGTTTGTTTTAAAACTCTAGTTTTTATTACAAGACCTACTTATAAATCCACTTTAACCTATGTATGTTTCAGTAACAATCTATGTTTTTTTAACATCAGTTAAAGTTTTACCACCTTACTCATGTAAGTTCCACTTTAAAATGTGTCTTTTTCAGTGAATCTGACGGTAAATGTTGAGACCACTCCCTTTAACACCTGTTTATCAACTCTTCTTTTCTTGCTCTTTCCTTTTCTCTTGGGGTTATTATATGAAAGGGGTATTCAGCTAATTCAAAGTATTAATAACATTGTACATAAACGTCAGAACAATAATGCGTATAAAACAAAGTATAGCTAATTAGAACTTGACATATGGTAGGCCTAGCTCCAAGGATCAGGCTCAATAATCTAATCATGTATACACTGAAAAAAAACTGAAAAACGATTTGATATCTTCCTAAGATCCCCTACGTTATGTGCAATGCATACACTTGTTCTACCCTAATAAGTGAAAAGAACTGTGAGGACTGTGAGGTGGGCTAGCAAGATTCAGTGACATTTGTTACCTATGTGAGGGATCTGTATGATTGTCTGGCAGTCACCAAGTTTTATAATCTAGGTAAGCAAAGCTTGTAGGTCCTCAGGCAATAAGTTGAACTTAAAAAGAAAATAGAGTAATTGAAATGGTGCTCGGAATGTTGTAATTGTGGGGTATTCAGATTTCATTGAATTATAAATGAATGCATAAATTATGTGTATATTTGATTTTCCCTTTAATGGTTTTTGTTAGTCGATAAAGGAGAAATGATACAAAAGATAGCAGTATTCAGCTTAATAAAAGGGAACTAATGCAGGACAATAGGATGCATCCCACAGTTGAAGAGCTGGCCTAGAACCCTAGTATTAGAGATCGCAATATCTGACCAGAATATGTGGTTCTGGAGGCATTTTAAAACAAGCACTGGCAAAGCCAATAGGTCTCGCCTACGTGAGATCTATCTTTTTTTAGCCATGTTGTACAGAAGTGCGGCTGCTGAGCAGCATGGCTGAATGTAAAAAAAAGTGCTATGATGTGGTCAACACTGAGTGCATCCTAGCACTTTATTGTATTTTTTTACTTTCAACTATTCTGCACAGCAGCAGCAGAACATGGCTAAAAAACATTGGTATAAACATATAGCTCTCTTGTATGCAAGAGCTATTTGGCTTTGTCAATGTATTTTCTTGTGGAGGGACGGGAGGGGCATGCAATGCAGGACACGTGCGGAAGAGTTAGAGGGTGCAAGCAACAACAAGGCAGGGCACCGCAACATAAGTTAAAAAAAAATTATGTTTGGTTAAAAAAACGTGCTATGCCGCAGACAGTGCATGGCATGTCTTAGTGCTTTTTTTGGGTTATGCGGAGCGGGCCAACATGGACAACAGGAGGGGGTAAGCAACATGAAGGACAGTGGAATGAGGGGGCTAGGAACATGTTGGGCAGTGGCAGGAGGGGCCATAAGCAAACAGACAGCAGGAGGTGGACTGGTGCAAACTGCAACGCAAAACAGGGGAAGACAGGGGTAGGGGAGAGATGGCCTGCAAACACTCTTGCTTAGTGCTGCTACTGAAAGAAGAAAAAAATCTCCAAAAGCAGAACAGCTCAAAGATATTGGGAAAGGAAAAGAAGAGGTACTTGGGCAATGCTCCAAGGGACAGGCAAACACATAAAGACGAAGTGAAGCTGGTACACACTGACCAAAAAGAAGCAAGGAAATGAGAGTGACAATGAAGCAAACCTGTCGTAAGCAATGGGCATGAACTTGCAAGCGAAAGTGCATGGGCAGTCTCAGGGGAGACCTAAAAATGGGCAGTGAACACATTTTAAAGCCTCCAAACGAAGTGCTGCAGACAAGGGCAGGGATTTGGAAATAGGACAGGTGTAAAGCTGGAGATTTGTACGGTCTGTCTCTCAGTACAAGCAGGAGCTGGACAAACTGGATGGACAACAGTGCCCTGCAAGGATGGTTGCACAGTTTGTTCCGCAGTGTTTCCTGTTAATCTCAAGATGAAAGGCATAGAACATCCACACCCTGACACACCTGCTGAAAAGAAAAAGCACCAACTTGCCACCCCCTTTGGTGCAGTTTACCCAGATGTCATCCTTCTCAATAGAATTGGAATATGTCATGCCCAAAAGACCGCTCTTATGGTGTCCTAGTAGAGTGAATACGCGAGGTGGGGCAGGGATTTAGGGGTATTTATTTTAAGATTTTCTATAGGATGTAATTCACCCAAATAAGTAACACATCGCTTTATAGAAATATGTACAGTGGTGATGATACAAGGAGGGTGAATAACTAAGCATATCCTACTTGACAACAAAACAGTAGAGTTCTAGAAGCAAGATGGGTGGCGGCACTGTATAACAAGAGTATAAATATAGACTGAGGCCTTAGAGGCATAGTCTTCCTGCCGCAACAGTTGACACACATATGAATATTTGTATCAACAATACATCCAACTACAGAGTGTTCAGATTAGCAGTAGCATTGGAACAAAAGGTCTTATAGCAGCTTTTTAAAAGTGTTTCATGTGAGCGGATTCGTTTGTTTCTTCTTTCCTGCAACTGATCAGCCTTATACTGGGCTTTGTGTAATGAGGCGGATATAGATGTGCAATAACTGGACAAATAGCACATTTTAGCACACCTCTTACACTTATATTGTTGCTTCTGAGTCAGTAAAAACATACTTACAAAAAACTTACATTGAGGTCCTGGGATGAAATTCTATGATCAAGCTTGGTTGAATGAATGATGGAGTTTGGTGCTTACTTTTTGACAAAGGAACCAAGACACCAAAGCTGCATTCTTTGCTTCACCCTTAAATTTATTCTATGATCCTTAGGAAATGTATTATTTACCTAAGTTACCAAAGATGGGTACACTTGCAGGAAACTATGAGAAAAAAAAGGTCAGCATTTCCATTTCAATTGGATTTACAGCGTCATAGGAGCTAAAATCTATTTCTGTTGGGCAAACAATGAAACCCGTTCATTTTTTTTTTACCCCAAGCTCTGCAAAAGTCTAGCACCCGGTGATTAATTCAGGCAGAGTAAAATGCGACAAAGCCGTTTATTTAAAGCAATCATGGAATCACGGAGTGTGGGTCAGCGCCTGACCCTGATCCGGGAGAGAGGCGCCGTGTGGCTGACAGCACTGATGGAGGACATGGCATTTGTGCCAGTGCGGGCCTGGGGGCACAACTCCTGAATATTACTGAGCGCAAAGTAATCACTGACGGGTCGCGCGACTGCTTTACATCAACCCCGGGCGGCGGCGCGTGCTGCTGTTTATGCGTCGAGAGGCGCGCTGGCGCGAGCGCGCACTCACGTACGCACATTTTCTCTCGCGCGCTCTCTGACTTAAAGTCCTCCAGCTACTCTTCAATGCAAGTGCTGTTTATGCGCCCCATTTCCGTCGCAGAGCCCCTCCATTATCCCAATACTTGCCCTACAAATAACTCCACCAGCGACCCCCTTGCTTTTCTAATCCTTTGAGCCACACTTCAGCCCTCTCTTCCATGCACCCCACACTTGCCTTTTCCAGGCTGAATGTCCCCAAGAAGCCCTTTATTTACCATCTATTTTCCAAGGCGTTACCCAGTTTTTTATTGGCTCTTTAGCCCAAATATTAAAAATGCTCAAGACAGCACGCAAATCGATGGCTCTAAATAGGTTTCAATAGCACCGAGAGCGATATCGATTATTATCTCAAAACGGCGTTTAAGCCATGTCCCTCAGGCCGGCGTGATCTCCGCGCCTTTCCTGACGACACCTGTAGAAGTTGCCTATGCCCCAGCCTCAGGCACGGTACCGCGGACACAAATACGAATATATGCGATTTTTTTTATTTTTTATTATTGTGTTGCAGGACAATTTGGAAGTGATCTTTAGTGTGTTACAATTTACAAACTTCAAGAGCTGACCGGTTTAATGGCCCCAGGCTACAGAAGCGGAGTTCCTCCACGGGAAACGCAGATGTCACAGGGTCAGTCTCTGACAGCAAAACTACCCCTCAAAATACAGAAATACCGCAGGCTCAAGGTTCAGGCGAAAGGGTTTAGCCTTAAGGTTCAAGCCTGGGACAGCCGAGGTTTCTATCGAATTACACAGATCTTTCAGGGTCTAGCCTCAGACAATATAGATTGGCTCTCTGGTTACACAGACCCCATAGGCTCCTTCCTCAGGTGTTATGTTGGTCGCTTGTGGAATGCTCACTACAGCTCTAGGCTGCCTCAAAGCACTAGCAGGAGAGAGAGGCAAGGAGAGGTTGCGCGTAGGGAATAAGAGGATCCTTGTGAAAGAATGCTCTCCCCAAAGCACTTTCAACTGCATCAGTTGGCATATTGGTTATGAATTTTTGGTAGCCATCTTTAGATGGCTAGACAGGAAGGTGGTGGTATCTAACATAGAGTAAGTTTAGAAAGTGCAAAGAGGGCAGAGATCCAAGCCATAGAGAATGGCTGAGGGTAGAAGACAGACACGAGGTATAACAGCCTCATTTCCCAAGTTACACAGACTTTAAAGACTTCTTCCTCAGGTAGTAAAGCTGCACCAAATCTCACACATATCTGACAGGTTCTGAGTCAAGGAGCAGAGCAGCCTTCAGATCCCAAAAACATTTGAGGATTAGCCTCAGACAGCAAATCTATTGGCCAAGTGGCATGAACCATACATGTTTAGTTCTGAGGCACCAGAGCCCTCCTTCAGTATGCACAGATATTGTTGGTGCATACATCAGCAGGGATATCCATAAAGTTACAACTGCATCACAGCCTCAGACCATAGAACTATATTTTTTGTAGCAAGTCTTACAGGCCCAGGCCTACTCTACATAGGTATACACCATTCTTAACAGAACTCAGACAACATGGCGGACACTCAGGTTACATACACTTTACAGCCCATAGACAGGGCAGCTAACCATATGTTTACACACATCTTATAATTTCAAACAGCAGAGGCATTTCTCTGGTTACATGGATGTTACAGGCATAGCAGCGAAAATATACTTCAGATCTTACAGATCTCACGGGCCTCTGGTGAAAGAGAATATTTATCCGGTTACACTGATCTTATAGGTCTCATAGATGAGAGGCACCATTCAGGGCAAAGATCATACCGGCCCAGACAGCAGAGCCACTAACCATTTAGGTTAAAGCAGTTTTGTAGATAGATACAGGCATCACAAGACAGAAATAAAGTGAAACTTTTTTTTATCTGATGCAGGTGTCTAACAACCAAGCTGTCTGTTGGGTTTTGAGTTGTGTATATCATCTAGGTTCAGGGCTCGGACTGTGGTTACCTCACAGGGTTACACACATGTGACAAACTAAGACTTCCAACAACAAAGTTACTATACTTCCCTTTCACCCCCAAGCTGAGACACCTGGCAGTAGACCTGTTCCTCACGATTCACAGAACCCAAAGGCTCCCTTCGGCTTGTGCTTAGAGTCTTGAGACACTGATGAATTTGGTGTTGAACGACCACATTCTTTCGTTGAACCGATTCATGCTATAGTGATAAGCATACTGCGGGCCAGGTGCAAAGATAGGGTTTATTCTCTGCCTGAGCTTTGTGAATGCATCTCGCACTAGCAGTTGAGCCCTGTGAGAATTAAGTGCCTGGAGGCCTGGACCCTAGCAACATTGCAGAGGATGGAAAACATCTCTTAAAGAGTGAGTGCATTGTTGTGCTGCGTTACATCATCCAGCCGAGCAGGTGCTCACGGCAGTGGGAGAGAAACTGACAAACATAAAGGATACAGGCCTTTGTTCAGACATCCAGCTCGCCACATAAGAAGAAAAGCCATTCATAAACACAGCACGCAGGTCTTTCTGCAAAATATACCAGCATCAGTGCTTCGCTCACCAAGCTAGTAATGAAAGCCCAAAAAACGTAGTCTTAACGGCAGAGCAGTCATAGAGGTCTCAATTCATCCTAGGTCAGGTCAGGTGTGAATAGTTTATCTCAAGTAGTGTCCGGCTTGCAGGATTAGAGGGAGACCCATTGACAAGGACACACACAGGACTTTCAAGAGGTCTCAGATCATCCCAGGTCTATCTGACCTCAAGCGGCATCTGGCTCAGATCATAGTGAGAACCATTGATAAAGACAGCACAGAGGACTTTCAGTAGACCCTTCCAACCACCAATGCTTACCACACAAACTGGCAATTGAACTCTGCAAACTTAAGGTCTCATTAAAAATAGTAGGTCAAAGCGGTATCTAACACATTTATTTGCACTTTGTTACGCTGCTGGTACTTTTATGGCTACAAAATATCCAACATAGCATTGCTCAATGGAGGCAGCACGCACCTAAGTGAACCGCATACCTATTATATTTTTTTCATTACTACTCAATAAAATCTTGTGAAATAAAAAAAAAGAATAGATCGTAGGGGTTTCAGTTTGTTCCAGGTCAAGCACATCTCGAGCATCTTATTCCTAACACAACCAGGATGCAAGTTCAACATGGACATTTCTTCTTTTAACTTGTCAAACAAAAGGCCCTTTCCTCTTGTGCCAAGGTTGAGCTCACCCTTTGGGCCAGATTGGAAACCCCTGTAATGCCAGAAACCGGTCCTCGGAAGCTTGTTTCCGGTCCAGGGAAGGCATGGCTTGGCAGTTCGGGCTGGACTGTTCCCATGAGGCACAGGGTCAGACTGATTTGCATATAGCCATGTCTGAACTGGGGTGGCAGAGTGGGCTAAAGAATGGTGATGGGTCAAACCCAGATCTTTTGACTGGGTGTGAGTGTTTGATTGGTTCAGATGCTCCGTCCATCACCACCCCCTTTTGTACCGCTTTTGGCCGCCATAAGTGTGGCAGGGTATGCTCAGACGTGAGTCCCTTGCTCACTTTGCCACTAGATTCAAGCAAGCCGGGCTGAAGACGGCTGTAATGCCAGAAACCGGTCCTCGGAAGCTTGTTTCCGGTCCAGGGAAGGCATGGCTTGGCAGTTCGGGCTGGACTGTTCCCATGAGGCACAGGGTCAGACTGATTTGCATATAGCCATGTCTGAACTGGGGTGGCAGAGTGGGCTAAAGAACGGTGATGGGTCAAACCCAGATCTTTTGACTGGGTGTGAGTGTTTGATTGGTTCAGATGCTCCGTCCATCACCACCCCCTTTTGTACCGCTTTTGGCCGCCATAAGTGTGGCAGGGTATGCTCAGACGTGAGTCCCTTGCTCACTTTGCCACTGGATTCAAGCAAGCCGGGCTGAAGACGGCTGTAATGCCAGAAACCGGTCCTCTGAAGCTTGTTTCCGGTCCAGGGAAGGCATGGCTTGGCAGTTCGGGCTGGACTGTTCCCATGAGGCACAGGGTCAGACTGATTTGCATATAGCCATGTCTGAACTGGGGTGGCAGAGTGGGCTAAAGAATGGTGATGGGTCAAACCCAGATCTTTTGACTGGGTGTGAGTGTTTGATTGGTTCAGATGCTCCGTACATCACCACCCCCTTTTGTACCGCAGATTGGAAACCCCTTCAGCCATCAAGACATAGTATGATTTTCATCTGTAATATATACTGTAGCGTCCTCCCCAGCCCGGGAACAAGTAACAGACCACGCCACACACAGAGGTCTGGTTTTCATGTCTTTATTCTTCATGCAACCGTTAACTGAATGCACGGCGTTACAAACTTAATTGACCACGTCTACTAGATTACGTAATTGTAGAGAGTCTGCTTAGGACATCTAGAAGCCTCATACACACTAACACTAGACATGACATTTCCCCCTTTGTTAATGAACAAATACATACACATATACACAGGGGTGGCCGGCACGCCACGCGGGTGGTGGGGTGGGTGCGCAGCGGGAGGAAGGAAGACGGGGGGTTGCAGACTGCAACAAAAATTAAAATACCGCTTACCTTGCCGCCGCTGGGTCCCACGTCTCTATTTCTGCTCTACTGTGTCCGACTCCAGGTCGGAACAGGAAGCAAGCAGCCAGGCTCCCACCCCAATTGATCTGAGCGCCGTGACACAGCACTCAACCAGGGGCTGGAGGGGTGGGCATTTTCTGCATGCAGGCTGTAATGTAGCCTGCATGGAGAACAGGGGAGTGTGCATGACTGTTGTGGGTGGCCCGAGAGGGCCAACCAAACAGGCATTGCTTGCGTAGGAGGGCTGTACCCTCCTCCCCTGCTCTGCAGCCCCGCCTCGCCCCCTCACGCAAAACTGCCCCAGCAGGAGGAAAAAATTAAATTATTTTTCCTTTCTTTTCCTGCTTGAAAGCAGTGGGGCAAACCTCCTCTGCTAACGCCACTGTTGCATATACACATTATAACTCCTCGTTTAGTTGTCTTGAGACTCAGACCAGTCTTCCAGATCTAGTTGTATGAGTGAGAGAAGGGGACCCTTCGGGAGGAGGGGACCTTTCATCTTGCTTCTCTGGAGAAGAGTTGGATCTTGACTTAGGCACTCAGGTGGACTGGCCTCACACATGAGGTCTGCAGCAGACGAAAATTGAGGCAAATGGCTTAAAATATGATGAGTCCCTGGTTATGGATTTTCCAGCTTTTTGGGCAGTTACCATATGTCCTTTGCTCCCCACAACTCTTAGCATTTCAGCATCATACAAAGCGTCTGCTTTTGTGCGACAAGAGCTCGGTCTCCTTTCTCGACCATGCCTGGAGGGCATTAGTGCTTATTGGTGTAAACCTTCATTTTGCATTTGTGAGAGGTGTCGGTGGCACGAATCTCGCTAGGGTCTATTGAACGACTGGTTGTCCATTGTGACATCTTTGTCGCAAGAGCTCTCCCAAACAGCAAGATGGCCGGACTTTCTCCTGTTGTGTAATGAGGAATTGAATGGTAGGCACAGAGGGCTGGGTATAAAGCTGGCTTGAGGTCGATTACTTCCAGTGCAGCATGCTGAACCACTCTTTTCAAAGTACACATAAATCTTTCAACAATTCTATTTGCCTGTGGCCAGAAAGGTGTACTTTTCCTATGTTTGGTATTCAAATGATTAAGAAAGTCTTTGAGCTGTCTGTTATTGAAAGGTGGACCGTTGTCAGATTTGAAAATGGAAGGGGCACCCCATGCTGCAAAAATGTCATCCAGCCTCTCAATTACTTTGTCATGTGTGGTTGATAAGTATTTCAGTAAAGGAAATGTGAGTACTCATTGACAAATACCATAAGATGATACCCATTATTGAGGGGTCCAAAGAAGTCAACCGCAATCCTCACCCAGGCTTCCTTTGGAAGTTCAGACACGTGTTGAGTCATTTTTGGAGACAGAGAGTTGCACAGATGACAAGCTTTTAGTTCCCTTACAACAAGTTCATCAAGGTGCTGGAACCACCCTGTATCCCTGAGAGCTTTTTTAGTTGCTGCAATGCCACAATGTCCTTTGTGTGCCATTTCAATAATCTGTTGCCTCAGGCTTTCAGAGATAACTATTCCTGTTCCTCTTAGTATAACACCATCATGTGTAACAGAAAGTTGTTCCCGGACAGTCTTGAATTTCTGGGAACTCAACATCATCTGTAAAAGGTTGAGTCTATTTCCTCCATGATTGCATTGCAATGATTTCTTTAAGTTAAGCATGTCTTTGATTATACTAGTAGCTGTCAAAATCTATTCAATAAAAAGAGCTGCAGATGCACTCGACTTTATTATGAAATGTATGTAGGCCTCAGATTCTTTGGACGGTGTACTATGACACTGTTAGCTGCACTCGTGAAAAGTAGTCTGTGGGGTTTTGATCCTTCCCTGGTTTGTGCACAGTAGTGTAATCATACTCCCGCAAACGCACCCCCACACTTCTCTATGCAAGGGGGCAGCTTGGCTTTCGTATTTCCGAAAATGGTGAGCAGCGCCTAATGATCAGTGACAAAGGTGAAATGCTTCCCATGCAGAAACTCATGGATGTGTTCACACGCCCAAACTACAGCTAAACTTTCTTTCCCAGGTTGAGAATAAGCAAGTTCGGTATGAGATAAACTCCTGCTAGCATAGGCCACAGTGTGTCTCTGAGCATCTGGCTGTCCATTGTCCTGAGCAAGGATCACGCCCAACCCTACCAGGCTTGAATCTACCATGATCTCTGTATGCAATTTTGGATCAAAGTAAGCCTTTTCAGTTACATTTTCAAATGCATGCTTTATTTTCTTGAAACTTCGGTCACATTCAGATGACCATTCAAACGGAACATCGTGCTTTGTTGATTCTCTTAGAGGGCCACTCACAGTGACAAAAATAACAAATGTACCTGTAGCAGTAGCTGGCCATGCCTAAGTAGAGCAATCAATGATGTCATGCTTTAACAGAGTTTCTAGTTCTTTCTCAATGACTTCCTGTAAGTGAAAAGAAATTCAGTGATGTTGCTGTGCAACAGGGCGAATGTCTTCATTAATGTGAAGCTGCACCTTATTTGTTTTAAGCTTCCCATGTCCATGAAACAATGGCTGGAATTGACTCACTATTTAAGAATGGGCATTCAAGTTGTAGTTAAAAGAGATCAGTCCCATGTCAGCAGCAGTATCGAAACATAATAAGCATGCACCTGACAATGTACCTTGGAGGAAATGAATTGGCGCTTGCACTGTTGTTTTCTTGTGCTGCATGGTCGCTACAAAGGATCCTTGACTCTGTAAGGGTGTATAAGCTGCCCAGGTGTACACTTCTGTTCTCAAAGGTGTGAGACGTTGTATCGGAGATAGTTCTTTGTACTTTTCTGCCGGCATGATGATAATCAACGCACCACTGTCTATAATAAAAGATGTAGGGAAACCATTCACCATGAGCATGATTTTAAGACAATGTGCAAATGAACTTTGTTGCATCATGTAGCGATTCTTTTTAGCTTTGTGTTCTTTGCAAGCAGCCAATCCTACATGCACAAGTCGGTCTGTGATTGACATCATCATTGCACATCCATCTTCTTCACTGTCACTCGATGATAATGTTAACAAACCTTTAGAAGATGAATTTGATAACGATCAACTTTATTTAGTTTCCACTTTCCTTAGTCGATGTTGCCGTTTGGCCTTGTGGGAGTGGCTAGAGTGCATCTGGAGCTTTCGGGCATCCATCTTCTCATCTCTCTGTGACAAATGTAATTTCTGTATCGCTTTGTAAGCCACTATGATATTTTTTTCTTTTTCGTAGCCTTTGTCCAATGGCAGGACATTTACCTTCATGTGGAAAGGAGAAACCACAGCAGAAATACCATTTATTTTTCTTTGGAGACATCACTCTGTGGGCCTCTGTCTGTTTCGGCTTACGTTTCATACTCATGCTGATTAATTTTGGGTTGTTCCAGATTCGATATCAGCAGCCTGTCGATCAGCATGTTCCTCTATTCTTGCAGGCATGAACACTTTCCCCAAACTGAGTGTTTCTCTCAGCATGCATCACTGGAATTTATCGAACAGGCAATCATCGTTAACTCTAGGATGCATTGCTTCTTCATCATTTAATTTACTGAACTTCCAGTGCTTTATGAGCGTATCAAGTCACTCAACAATCTCATCCATCGTCTCTCCAGGTTGCTTTCTTGCTTGGTTGAAAATGTACCTTTCATAGTCGACATTCGGCATTGGATTGAACATGGTTTCAAGCGACTTTTCGATTTGACTGTATGATACTTCATCAGCTTGTGATACCTTCTTTATCGGTGACCGTCCTGCTCCCAGGAGAAGCGGTCGCTCCACAAGCTGCTCCACGCCCTCACCTGCCCGGGTACAGTAGCGATCTCGCACTGCACTAACTAAGCCTGCAGAACTTATTGATTTGAATACGATTGCCTGCATAATTATCGGAACCGACTTGATAGCCTGCATAATTTATCTGCTTTCCGCTAAGATTCACATAATAGCAGCGCTTTTTGCCAGGGTGCGCTAGTCCAGCTGCCTGCTGCTTTAAATTGCTGCCTGCTGATTTAAATTGCCGAAACCACCACCATCAGCCTCGTGCACTCGCCTATCGTACCCCAGCCCGAATTGATTATTGGCTTGCAGCCATTTTGTTTGGTTTGTTGTTGTCTGAGCCTCCCTGCCCTGATCTCCACCCCGCCCCCCGCCTCCCACTGACCCTCCCTCCCACTGATAGTGACCACTACGCTCGGCCATAGTTCGCGCTGTGACCGTCCTGCTCCCAGGAGAAGCGGTCGCTCCACAAGCTGCTCCACGCCCTCACCTGCCCGGGTACAGTAGCGATCTCGCACTGCACTAACTAAGCCTGCAGAACTTATTGATTTGAATACGATTGCCTGCATAATTATCGGAACCGACTTGATAGCCTGCATAATTTATCTGCTTTCCGCTAAGATTCACATAATAGCAGCGCTTTTTGCCAGGGTGCGCTAGTCCAGCTGCCTGCTGCTTTAAATTGCTGCCTGCTGATTTAAATTGCCGAAACCACCACCATCAGCCTCGTGCACTCGCCTATCGTACCCCAGCCCGAATTGATTATTGGCTTGCAGCCATTTTGTTTGGTTTGTTGTTGTCTGAGCCTCCCTGCCCTGATCTCCACCCGCCTCCCAGCTGACCCTCCCTCGCCCCTCCCCTTCCACTTTCCACACATGACAGATGATTTTGCGCGCAGCGTTCACGCGCAGCGATCGCGCCCCAGTTGCGCCGAAGGTGCGCCAAAGGTAAGCCCGTCTGCGCCCATCCGCGCCTGGACCGCGCCCAGAGCCCGTCCCCCTGCCCTATGCCGCTCCCAACCCCCCAGAGTAACGTATGATGCCGCTACTCTCCTCGCCCTCAACGCCGGACGCACCCCACTTTGCTGCGCTGCAACCCCAGGACGTACCCACGGCCCATTCTCCTGCCTCTCCTGTAAGTTCAACTGCTTCAGGACCCTCACCAAACACACTTCCTCCACACTCAGCTCCGAGCCCAACGACTTGAAATGCATCCTACTGAACACCCGCTCGGTCCACAGACACGCAACCGAACTCTGGGACCTAATCGACACTGTGTCACCTGACATCGCCTTCCTCACTGAAACTTGGATGAACGCATCTTCTGCCCCCGACATCGCCATAGCCATACCGGACACTTACAAGATCATTCGAAAAGACCGCACCACTAAAAAAACTGGAGGAGGCATCGCCATCGTCCATAGAAACACCATCAAAATTACAACCAGCTCTGACGACAATCTTGCAACCGCCGAACACCTCCACTTTTAGATCCACACCGACCCCAGGACCACCCTTAGAGGAACCCTCATTTACAGGCCCCCAGGCACCCGATCTCAATTCAGCAACGACATCACTGACTTCGTCAGCCCGCACGCCCTCGCCTCCGAGAACTACATTCTTCTAGGAGACCTCAACTACCACCTTGACAACATTCTCGACAACAACACCACCACCCTCCTGGACAACCTGTCCAATCTCGAACTCAAACAACTTGTTGACACCCCCACTCACACAGCCGGACACACGCTCGACCCTATCTTCACCTCCAGCAAGCACATCTCCTTCGATCGCACTACAGCTCTCCACTGGACGGATCACAGCTGTGTTCACTTCAGCTACAAAACAACCATGACCCACAACCGTCCACAACCCATTCCCCGAAGAAAATGGAACAAAATCACCACCGACCAACTCCTCTCATCCCTCAGCCAAAACCCTCCCACCCTAACAACGGACCCAGACCAAGCGGCCACAAACCTCAGGCAATGGATTACACACAGTGCGGACGAACTAGCACCCCTGAAAAAACACCAGTTGAAATCATTCAGCAAACAGGCTCCCTGGTTCAATGATGACCTTAAAAAATCCAAGAAGACATGCCGCACCCTGGAGAAGAATTGGAGAAAAGAACCAACCTCAGACAACATGACCTCCCTCAAGACAGCCACCCGCAAACACCACCAACTGATTCGATCCGCCAAGAAATCAGCATTTAAGGACCGTCTCGACAACAATTCTCATAACAGCAAGGAACTCTTCAATATCGTCAAAGAATTCACCAACCCACCCGCAGCATCCAACGACATCACTAACTCCCAAGACCTCTGCAATGCGCTATCCTCCTTCTTCTACAACAAAATTGCCGACATCCACAACAGCTTCAAGAACACTCCCAATGACCAACTCACCCCACCCCCTTCTGATCCCACCCCTCCAACTAACTACCTCAATTCCTGGAACCCAATCACCATTGAAGATACCATTCGCCTCATGAACTCAATCCACTCTGGCTCACCTTCTGACCCCTGCCCCCACTACATCTTCAACAAAGCTGACTCCATCATCGCTCCCCAACTCCGCGATGTCATCAACTGCTCCTTCAACTCAGCCACCTTTCCAGAAATATGGAAACACGCCGAACTCAGCGCCCTTCTGAAAAAACCAACAGCAGACCCCTCAGAACTGAAAAACTACCGACCCATCTCCCTCCTCCCTTTCCCGGCCAAAGTCATCGAGAAAGCCGTCAACAGCCAACTCGCAGCCTTCCTTGAATCCAACAACTCCCTGGATCCCTCACAGAACGGATTTCGAGCCAAACACAGCACCGAGACCGCCCTCATTGCGGCGACCGACGACATCCGAGCACTCCTGGACAACGGTGAAACAGTGGCCCTCATTCTCCTCGACCTCTCCGCCGCCTTCGACACTGTCTGTCACAACACCCTCATACAACGCCTCAACAACATCGGCATACAAGGAAAAGCCTTGGACTGGATCATCTCGTTCCTAGCCGGGAGAACACAGAGAGTCCGACTCCCCCCTTTCTACTCAGAGCCCACCGAAGTCATCTGCGGCGTACCTCAAGGCTCCTCACTCAGTCCCACCCTCTTCAACGTCTACATGAGTCCCCTCGCCTCCATCGCACGTCGACACAACCTCAACATCATCTCCTACGCCGACGACACCCAGCTGATACTTTCCCTCACCAAAGACCCCAACACCGCCAAGGACAACCTTCACGAAGGTATGAAAGAAGTAGCCGAATGGATGAAACAGAGCCGCTTAAAACTCAACTCAGACAAAACTGAGGTGCTCATCCTTGGATCCTCCCCCTCAGCTTGGGACGACTCTTGGTGGCCTTCCGCTTTGGGATCAGCGCCCACACCCACTGACCATGCACGTAACCTTGGCTTCATTCTAGACTCCTCTCTCTCAATGTCCAGACAAGTCAACGCCGTATCGTCTTCCTGCTTCAACGTCCTTCGCATTCTCAAAAAGATCTTCCGCTGGATCCCCCTCGAAACAAGAAAGACGGTCACCCATGCACTGGTCACGAGTCGACTAGACTATGGCAACACTCTCTACGCCGGAATCACAACAAAATTGCAGAAAAAGCTCCAGCGCATCCAAAACGCATCAGCGAGACTCATATTAGACATCCCGCGCCAAGAGCACATCACCGGTCACTTAAAAAACCTCCACTGGCTTCCCGTCAACAAAAGAATTACTTTCCGCCTTCTTACCCACGCACACAAGGCCCTTTATAATCTAGGACCAGAATGCCTCAACTCCCGACTGTCCTTCTACTATCCCACCCGCCAACTAAGATCATCCATTCAAGCCCTCGCTGCAGTCCTGCGCATCCGAAGAACCACCATGGGTGGCAGATCCTTCTCCTTCCTGGCTGCCAAAACCTGGAACTCACTCCCCACCCACCTCCGCCTTACTCAGAATCACATCTCCTTCAGAAAAGAACTGAAAACTTGGCTATTCGATAAACAATGAACCCCTCCCTCTAGCGCCTTGAGACCCTCTGGGTGAGTAGTGCGCTTTATAAATGCTTGAACTTGAACTTGAACTATCACTTCTTTTACTCTGTCACCTGCAATGATCTTTAGGTATATGATTAACATGTTGTCATCAGCTTCTTCTATAGCATCTATGAAGTCATCAAATGTTTCGATCCAGGCAGTCCATTTGGCACCAATATTCTGTATTTTTAGCAGTATCGAATGGAGGTTGTGGTTTCAAGTACGTGGCAGCACTATATTTGGCACTTTTGTCAACAGCCATTGGAGAGCTTCAAAGCTTGAACACCTTTTGAGTTGCGCTGAGTATCACCAGCCACTCTGTGGTTGCTACTGCGGTGATCCACAGCTTCACGAGAACAACCCAGTGCTTATGCTTGGGTTTTTGTGGATGTCCACATGCTATTTTGAGTGCACCGGCCCCAGCCAAGTCTCGATTGGCGATCTGGTGGCACTTTTCCTGTTTGTTCCAGTGAGAACAGTTGAACTTTCAGTATCTGGCTGTCTCTGCCTTTAGCGTTTCTTTGTGCCTGGTCATCTTTGCCTTTAGCGCTTTTGTGCACTTGACTGTCACTGCCTTTAGCACTTCTTCGTGCCTGGTTGTCACTGTCTTTAGAGTTACTGCTTTGTATCTGTGCTGGCTTTGTGTTATGCTGCGGCGCAGTATCTCTTCTTTCAGCTTTATCAGTAAAGTTGTGGCATGCTTACTGATTGTGCGTCTCCGTAGGGCCTTCACCTTCTTCGAGGGCCTCTCAAAAGGAGGAGTTGTGCTTTGAATCCACATACCCCAACTGTAGACTACTTATTGGAGCGCACGTGGCAAGCACACGCAGTTTGCTGGACCACAGTAAACTCTCAGGGAGAGCAGTCTTGTATACTTGGGGTTATGTATCCCCTATCTTGTCGCCAGCTGTAACATTCTCCCCAGCCCAGTAGCATGTAGCAGACAAACTCAAACATGGAGCTCTGGTTTACACATCTTTATTCTTCACACTGTGCACTCTACAAGGGACTTACAAGTGAATTAAATTTGACCATCATGGATAAATCAATCACCCATACAGTTTAGACAGAGAGCATATGCGCTACATTCACGCTCTCACACGCGCCACAAATCAAATTGGAAAGTATATTGATTACAAATCATGTTGATTTAAGTTTATTTTGACATTCAAAGATGGCACCCAAACTTAAAGTATATGCGATACATAAAGTCCGCTTTCAATGTCAATGAATTACTGCATGTAAGGACGAGGCTGTGTATTCAAACACTGTGTGAACAAGCCACTACGGTGGCGAAACGCGTTACAGCTGGTTTATAATTTCAATAAACCCCCAATTTGCTGCACCTTTCTTGGATGTCATTGTGTCAGTCTGACTCTGAGAGCGTGAATGTAACTGCGGTCTTCTTGAATAGGGATTATCGGTTTTCTCCGCCGGTCTCACGCCACCCCGAAGATTGGGAGCGGACAATGGAGTAACTTAGATTAAATAAATATATGTATATATATATATATGTACATACACATACACATATATATATATATATATAAATATTTGTGTGTGTGTGTGTGTGTTTGTGTGGCTATAAAGAAATATAATATATATATATATATATATATATATATATATATATATATATATATATATATATATCCATACTAATATTATAAAGAGAGAGCCCAAACCTTTGAGGCGGGTAATCTCAGTAACCACAGCACCAATCACAACACCCAATACAGCGTTGGAAAGGGCAGTTGCAGCAGAAGGACATAGGCTATGCAGACGGCCACCATATTTATTTATTTATTTATTTTTTTTTTTGCAGAGTTTTATATAGCGCAAACTTGACCCGAACTGAATCAGGTATCAGAGCGCTTTACATAGCACCAGTTACGTTACATGAGGACACACATTCATTTTTGTTAGGCACGTGGAGATTAAGTGATTTGCCAAGAATCACAGGATGTTTGGCATCGCTACCAAGACTCGAACCCAGATCCCCAGGTCCGAGGTCGAGCGCCTTAGCCGTTAGGCCAACTCCTCTATACATTTAAAAGGTAAAAGAACCATGCCAGCAAAGTAATCCCTTGTGGGCGTGTCTGCGTTGTGCTGTGGGCGTGGGCTGGGGGCGTGACTAACACTGGGGGCGTGTGGTACGGTCATCACATCGTGGGCTGTGGGCGTGTGCTGGGGGCGTGACAAACGCTGGGGGTGTGTGTCCGCCCTTCATGCCATGTGAGTCGTACATACAAGCGCCAATTACGTTGCTGCGCAGCATCAAGGGGCATGCTGGGGGCGTGAGAAACGCTGGGAGCGTGTGTCCGGCCTTCATGCCATGTGAACGCAATTGCGCCACATCAAGGTGCACGCTGGGGGCGTGAGAAACGCTGGGGGCGTGTGCTACGTTCCGCCCTTCATGTCATGTGGGTTGTACATTAATCAGAAGATCGTCTGCTGTGGCCGTGTGCTGGGGGCGTGACAAACGCGTTCACCTGGAGGCCTGGTAAGTAACGTTACTGCAGCCTCTCCTGCGCGCTGTTACTGAACTCTCTCATTCAACGAAATTACACGCGCCTGCTACCATCAACCAGGGCTCTAGCCGGGCTCAGGCGGCGGATCAGTACACTAATTACGCGCGCCTGATAACATCAACCAGGGCTGCAGCTGGGCCTCAAGCGGGGGAACACGCGCTTGCTAACATCAAACAGGCCTGCATCTGGGCCTCAAGCGGGGGAACACGCAAACGAGCGTGTCTGCGGTGACAATCACTGCAGCCTCTCCTACTCTCTGTCACTCAACTCTCTCATTAAACGGATTAACCCGCGGCTGATAACTCTCTCATTCAACGACATTACACGCGCCTGCTAACATCAACCAGGGCTGTAGCCGGGCTCAGGCGGCGGATCACTACACCAATTACACGCGCCTGCTAACATCAACCAGGGCTGCAGCTGGGCCTTCTCCGTCCCTATTCTAATGAAACAAAAAATGTTGTCTACCGCAAGATTTTAAAATAAATTGCCTTGCCAAATATACACATTACACACATTCTATTTCATACCCGGACAACGTCGGGACGGGCTGCTAGTATATATATTATATATATATATATATATATATATATATATATATATATATATATATATATATATATATATATATATATATATATATATATATATATATATATATATATATATATGTCTAACTGCTGGTTCTGGTCAGAGCAGTGGCAACATTTAGTCCTATTTCTAAGTCAATGGCTGTCCTGGTTCTTTGTACTGAAAATCTGGTCACCTACAGAAAGCACATTGGGCTCCGAGGTAGGGCACGCACATACATGTGTTGTCACAGCGGCTCCTGTCCTGATCTGGGAGCGCAGGCCTTCATCTCCTGTCCACTGCCAGGACCAGCCACGTGGAAGCCTCAAACTCAGTCTGTAAAACAGGTTACACACTGGGCGGAGGATGCCTTTTCGGCTCAAAGAAGTCATGGTCGCTGTCTGTGTGTCAGTTCGAGGGTCATTGTGCCCCTGACTCTCAATGAAGCAGCCTCCTTCATGACAGGGTTGACTGACTGCTGACCTGGCAACCAGGCCATTTTCACGCAAGACTGTCAGTGTGAGGGTTGCCGTGCCTCTGGGTGTCAGGCAAGGGTCATTAAGCCACTGTTGTCATGGGTCATATATGCGGTGCATGTGTGTATACCTTGTGTTGTGCACCCGTGTGTGCCTGCACCTATGTGTTTGTTGGCATCGATGATAACACGCATCATTATCTGCTCCTTCACTTACTTTGTATGTTGAGTGAGGTGCATCTTCTGCTGTGTCTTTTCACGGTCATGTGGTTGCGGGTGCGCGTGCATCATTAATAATAAACGGAGTCTTTTTTCTATGCCTTCACGTTTTTAAGACGTTATGCGACACTTACGTGTGTGTGCTCGCGCGCCAGAGACCACTATGTACTGTAGCACTATGTTTCGTGAGTCTCCACCCTCCCCTAATGCCACACTTTTAGCTCTTCCTGCTCAGATCCTGCCCAGACCAGTGCCTGAAGCGCTCTGTGATGAACGAAACAAATGTGCAATAAATACAGCAAATAAGCTCATGCCTGCCATTTAATTCACTTTGCCAAAGTACTCTATGATTTAATATAGTGCCCTCGTTTTTCCTGCAGCGCATCTCCCTCCCTTCTCCCTTTGCACGAATGTGCCTTACTCCTCTTTCTGTCTCTCTCGGTGGTGTTTCTTTCCACCACAATCGCCCTGCGTTTCATCACCTCCACTCCCTCTCCTCATGCCCCCAGTCTTTCTCTCACTTGCTTTTTCTCCATCTGCATATCCGTCTCCCTGCCTCTTATTGTTGCCTTCCTCCAGTGCCTCTCTCTTTAACCCCTTCCATGCTGATGACGGCCCCCAGCTGTCATGCATCGCGGTGGGCATGTGCTGATGATGGCTGGGGGCCTTCATGAACCCGCCCACTCATTAAAACGGCCGCACATGCGCAGAATCGTGCCCGCGCCCAAGGGGTTAAGTCCACTCCTCCTGTTCCTCCCTTACCCGCTGCCTCCTTCGCCTTTTCCTACCTCTCCTATTCTTTCTCATTTGTCTCTGATCTCCCTCGTCTCCCTTCCTCTTTCTATCTCTTTCTTGTCATAAGGCTCTTGCCACTGTTGACAGCCTTGAAGATTGTATTCTGTGCCGCAAATCCGATCTCATCCTTGCTGATGCCATTGCAATGAAATGTGCCATCCCTGGACTCTGAAGAAATAACGGGCAAGGTAGCACACGTTCGCTTGCCTCAGGATGTAGCCCTGAATTAAGCTTTGCCTGGTTTCCTTTACTTTTATTCGTGGATCATTGTGGCTACAAGCCCTGTCCAGGGGAAAAGAAGATGGGTAGAATAAATGTGGTCCAAAAGGACTTGGGTCTTGGTTTTCAAGTTTACATAACAAGAAGTTCATATTGGTGTGAAAACATGTCCGCATTCAACTGGGAGGCTTGTCTTGCCATTAATCATAAGTGAGGAAAATGAACCCATGCTACATATTATAACGGTAAACAACCTTTACAACGAAACTTTTACAACGCACTACCATTACAACGCGGTCATTACAACGCAAATCATTACAACGCATTGCGCTGGGGGGCGCTCTAGGATAGGGAATAGGTTAATTTACTATCCAATAACCTTCCCTAGTGTCCACGGGGACTGGAGTTGGAATAGTAAATTAAAGTATTCACTATCCAACACCCAAAAGCGCTATGCGTTGTAATGGTATGCGATGTAAAAACCGCATTGTAAAGGTATGCGTGGTAAAAGTATGCGTTGTAATGTCATACATCCATTATAACACACCTCTGCATTAAAGGGTTTGTGCTTAACACTACCTTCCGGCCCCAAGCACCACACCTTTGGATAATGGTCCTAGGCAATTGTAAAACCATAGTGCTCAGGCCCATACAGGTCCCCTTTGTCCCTGTGTTCATCCATGATTAAGAGAAATGCCCCAGGACACAAAATTCAGGGAAAATTATGCAAGTAGTGGACATTTTTTTACTTTTTAATCGTAATGTTTGTAAAAGTCAAGAAAAATTATACAAGTGCAGAAGTCTCCCTTCACAATTGCAACCACGGATTCAGTCAGAGTCCATTCCCACCAAGAACGCGAGATCCTGCAACTGGAAGAAGACTGACAATAAAAACCTCTAGTCCCTGGTCTGACAAAGGAATACTTGCTATAAAACAGAGCCGCCTGATTAAGCGGTGCACTATTGTTCTCAACCCCTACCTTACGTCAGTCATTTTCACCTGTTCTCTATTCAGATGTCTCGCTTACACAATCAAAGCCCTTGACCAAAAACCTGAACGAAACAGTTTTATCATGTACCCCCTGTAGAACCCAGATATAGAAAATAGACTGTGTCCTCTTCCCACACCTCCACCCTTGCCTGAGATATCTTCTGGATCTGAGACATGTGTCTAACTATTGATGCAAGCCCTGATCAATAGGTCGTCCTAAGAAGATAGTATACTATTATTCATAAACAAGGCCTTAGTCCAAGAAAAAAAGTCCCTAGGCCTATGTTATTTTGGAATGCTCCACCGTTATTGCATCAATGCAGCACCGCAGTAAGGAACTGAGTCTACGTGTCCAGAAAACAACGCATCACCTCCCCTGCCAGCAAGGAACCGACTCATCACCTCCCCTGCCAGTAAGGAACCGACGCATCAACTCTCCCCTGGCAAGCAGTTAGGAACCGACGCATCACCTTCCTTGTGTAGTACGGAACTGATGCATCTATTTACTTTTCTATCTCCTCCCTTATGACTTGTACCATCTTTGATTTTTGACTCACCTCAGATACTTTGTACCAAAACGAACATATCCATTTATTTCGATGGACAAAACCTGTTAATCTTTTACAGATATTTCGGCTTGTGTATGTTGGATTTTTGTCATTTTGGTCTTGTTTTATTCAGATAAATATTGGCTATATTTCTTAACTGGTGTGGACTCCTTTTGTAGCTTTTTCACTGTGTGTGTATGTTTACACAAATACTTTACACTTTGCCTCTGAGATAAGTCTGACTGCTAGTGCCAAGCTACCAAGTGAGTGAGTAGGAATTATCCTAGCTGTGTCACTCCCTTACCCTGACTAGAGTGAGGATCCCTACTTAGATAGGGTGCAAACCACTGCCAACTTAAGAACCCATTTCGAACAAGGTCCTTTAATCAACCATGTGATAAAGATGGTTATTTCCTTTTTTGGAACATTTCTCGATTGATGTAGTTGGTGGAACATGCTATCTAAGCTAATTGAATACTTTATTGCCCTCAGCAAATTTACTAGGAACCCAGGAGTTACTCTAGGTAATAATATAACTCTATGCTACAGTGCAAATATAAGATCCCCTAGGTGTGCCTTCAAGCCTGGAGAGATCTCTATGATCAGTTCCTTTCCACCTCCTCGCCGTATGTATTATAATCTCATATTCAACTCTGAGAGCTGTTAATCAGCGTCCAGACAATAATCATACTCAGTATTAGTCCATCTATGGCATCACTTTGAGGTCACAATAACACGACACACAGACTTTTTTATGTACAAGAAAATTTCTTTTAGATTGATGTATATTGTGAAATATGTATTGTTGTAAAAGGTATAAGAACTGTATGCAATTATATTATGAATAATGTATGTAATCAATTTCCTATTGGTTTGTGAACAAATATGCATCTACTTTTAATCCTTTTTAATACAAAATAAAAAACTATTAAGATACACACAGGTTTATGTTATGATCATAATTCTATATAGGGCTCTGTATAATTATGAAATTGGTCTAAACAAATGGTTTTCCGTAATTAATTTTCACAAAAGAGTTTAAAACACACAGAAAGGAATTTCTCTTTTTTGACTGCACAATAACACCTTTACAGACAGAGCATCATAGATCATAGGCTGTAGCAACAAGACTGTGTAAATACTTCTTTATTATCAATATTTAATGTATAAACCCTGCGGTACAGCTTTAGTGGTGCTCTTTCTTAATGGCAGCACATCGAGAAACCAACAACAGAATATTTGTCTGTTCTGTAATGTAATGTTGTCATGAATCACCTTTTTAAACTAGAAATCCACATGCAAATAGTCCATAAGACAGTAAATGCTACAAATACTGGGCGTCAGTGGGTTTATGATGTACACGTTAGCACCTCCTGTGTTTTATTCTCGTTTTCTAAACCAACTTGCCAAATTTATCATTCTATAAAACAATGGTACGCTGCCACAGCGGGAATCTGCTCAGTAATGCAGAGGCATTGTGTTCTGCGGGGTTTAAGAGTAATGCACACCTTTCTGCCCTAAATATAAAATGTTAACGTTTAATACACACACTGTCTCTCTCTCCCTTTCTCCCTCTCTCTCTCTCCCCCTCTCTCTCTCTCTCTCTCTCTCGCTCCCACCCTCTCTCCCTTTATATCATATACAATTTCACCACAAATAGCAACCTTGATGGTTTGTTTCTGAAACAGTTGTTGTTAACCTTAGTGTGGAGGGGAAACGCCACATACCTCCACTGAGCGACCCCCGAGGGAGGGTACCTCGGCCTCTAATCCTCCTGTGTCTCTGACGGCCAGGAGTCCTTTTCGTTTGTTCCCTCTACAGGTACGCGACCAGAGAACCGGACCAAGACCCGTCCCAGAAACGGAGCATCACGAACACCCTGACCCCGGAAGTCCCGACCCGGAAGCAGCTTACCGTGAACCCGGAAGTCCCGCCCCCATCCCAGAACCCGGAACTACAAAAGACGACGACGAAGAGAGGAGAGCGTTCCCGATAACCGACTCGTGGCAGGAGACAGCGCGCAGAGAACCATCGAGAGAGAGCGGAAGGAGTGCGAGGATCGACGACGGAGAGTTGGAGGACGTCTGGACCGAGGAGTGGTGGAGTCCTCAGGAGGTGGCTGGAGAGCGGCCGTAACTCGAAGGGAGAGTTACGGCGGGGCACGTGAGTACCGCGTTACCGTCTCCGTGTCCCCCCCCCCCTTTTGTATAATACCTGTATATATTTGTATATAGCTATAGAGCACCATTAAAGCACCATATCACTGTATATACTAGACCTAGAGGCACGGCACTGATAAGACCTGTATCATACTCCCTACACCCCCCCCCATCACGTGCGCACCTTTCTTCTGCCCTTCCCACACCTCGCTTGACCCCCTCCCGTTTGCATCCCTGTCCGCCCCCTCCTCACGGTCATCTTTTCCCCCCTCACGACCTGGTGTTGGTACCGGTGCTAGAGACGTCCATATTGAACGGACTAACCCCGGCTTCTCTGTTTCCCTCCGAGGTCCTCCCAACGCCCGGAAGACGTGAAGACCTCTGGACGATCCACTGGCCGGAATACCCTGGGGAGTCACCAGCAGCCACAACCTTGAACACTGTGTCTACGCCCGTGTACCCTTGTCAGACCGAACGTTAATAAAACAGCTACCATAGCCAACTATATACGGCCTCCACGCCTGTTATTCCGGTCCGCAGCCACCCACGATCCACACCTGGTGTCAGAAGTGGGATCCGGAAGCATGGAGGCCGCCGTGAAGCAACTTGCAGAAAGCCAGGAACTCCTTGGGAAAATGATGGAGCGCTTTCTCAAAACAGCCGAGGACGATCGAGGCCAGCTGCACGATGTCCTGAAAGACCAGGGTACCACTCAAGACCGAGCCCTTGGGAAGCTAGTTGAAGTCATGGGACAAACGAGACCCGCGACGGCGTTACCCTCGGTGGTGTTGCAGAAGTACGTTCCGGGGGAAGACCCGGACTTCTTTTTTACAAACTTCGAGCGCCTGGCTGAGGCCGCCGCATGGCCAGCAGACCGCTGGAGCCACTATCTTGGGCCTCTGCTAACGGGGGAACTCCAGGCGGCGTTCCAACAGGCCAACATTCAAGGGCAAACCCCGTACCAGGACATCAAAACGTGCATCCTTGAACGGCTCGGGATAGACGATGAGACCTACAGGACAAGACTGCGACAGGCACGTGAAGGACCACAGGAAACCCCCAGGGCCTTGTCGTACCGCATCCAAGACCTCACCAATCGCTGGCTGAAGCCTGCCACCTCCACCAAGGATGAAATATTGGTTGAACAGAAAAGAGCAGGGTTTCAGGTGTGAGGCACTGTAAGGGCGCACTGCTAAGATGGCGCACAATTGGTTATATGTAGGCAAAAAGGTGCATGCAGAGGAGAGGAAAAGCCCTGTAACCCCTCACGATGTGTTATTGAGACACACCAAGTACAAGACAAACAAATACTGCAGCACACTTATAGGGAAAGTAAAGTTAAGGCGATGTCTCAATGGACATGAGGTGCAAAGTTCAAAGGCGAAGAAGTTGTCCACCAAATTAAAGAGTCTTCTTTTATTGTTCGTACATGAGCCAGCCGACACGTGTTTCGTCGCAAGAAACCACACTGTTTCTGCGACTCATCAGGGCTGTAGGGGAGAGGTGTGAGAACAGCAGGTCGCGGTGCCGGTGATAATTCCGACCCGGCTCCGCTCGAGACCGGGTGATGTTGAAAACACGGGTTGCGTAAAATGGACGATGTTTTTCGTGCAGTGCTGTGGTGGCCCTTGGTAGTAAGACCTGGTTTCTCGAAATGTACGTAATATGGCTGAACAGGACCTCCGTGTCTTCAGAGTGTTAAGGCAAGGGGCCTTATAGGACAGTAAGTCCCCGTAGTGCGGGGATGCTTCTGGCGTGACTTCTCCGAGTCTGTGTTTCTGTTCCGGGTGCGGTGCAGAAACACAGACTCGGAGAAGTCACGCCAGAAGCATCCCCGCACTACGGGGACTTACTGTCCTATAAGGCCCCTTGCCTTAACACTCTGAAGACACGGAGGTCCTGTTCAGCCATATTACGTACATTTCGAGAAACCAGGTCGGAATTATCACCGGCACCGCGATCTGCTGTTCTCACACCTCTCCCCTACAGCCCTGATGAGTCGCAGAAACAGTGTGGTTTCTTGCGACGAAACACGTGTCGGCTGGCTCATGTACGAACAATAAAAGAAGACTCTTTAATTTGGTGGACAACTTCTTCGCCTTTGAACTTTGCACCTCATGTCCATTGAGACATCGCCTTAACTTTACTTTCCCTATAAGTGTGCTGCAGTATTTGTTTGTCAAGGATGAAATATTGGCCAAAATATACCTGGAACAATTCTTGGCCTCCCTACACCCGGCCACTCAGAAGTGGGTCCGGCAACACTCGAGACTCACCCTAGACTCCGCTGTCGAGATAGCGAGCGCCTTCAGCCGTGCGCAAGAAGTCCAGAAGAAGGACGAACATCCTGCACGTCCAACCCATGGGAATCATCCTCGACCCCCGAGGCCGTTTATTCCCCGAAAACCGGAACCTGTCCCTTTTGTTCCCTTTCCGGTGGCCCCGAGACCAACCCTTCCCGGCCCTCAGTGTTATCAGTGTGGGGGTTATGGACATATTGCACGGTTCTGTCCGCAAAAGGAAGAACCGATGGAGGTCGGACTGGCTCGTAACTATGTGTGTCTCACCCAGGAGACCAGTCCTCCTCCCTTCCGGTGTCCGGTACGGATTGATGGTCTTCCTATGATGGCCTTAGCCGATTCGGGTTGTCGGCAAAGTGTGTTAAGGCCGCAAGAGATGCCCAGACCTATGGGACCTATGACCGGCTCCGTGGATATACAATGCGTACACGGGGATACCCGGAGATACCCCACCACCCAGGTACAGGTACAACCGTATTCCGGAGAAAGAAGTCCCCTTACTGTTGGCCTAGTACCCAACCTGCCAGAACAGGTGATCTTGGGCAGTGATTACCACGGACTACCCCGTCTGTTACATGACGCTACGGCCTCTTTGGAGCAATGGTGGTCCGAGGCTCCCTTTTCCCGTGACCCTCCTCCCGTCGAGCCCACAACCAAGGTCCAGAAGACAAGAGGGCAAAAGAAAAAGGAAAAAAGGACACACACCACTGCCTATCCTGTTCAGGTGGAACCCCATCCATGGGAAAACGACCGGGAGTTCCGGGCCGCTCAACAAGAAGACCCAGTATTACAAGACGCCTGGGGAAGAGCCCTGGAAAACGAGGACCCCTTGCACGTATGTCCCTATTTCTTTAAACGAAACGGTCTGTTATATAGGAAAGGCGGACCCCAACAAGAGCCACAGTTGCTCGTTCCCGGTCCCTTTCGCGAGAAAGTACTGTTCTTGGCGCACAGTCATTTGTTAGGTGGGCATTTCGGGGACAACAAAACCGACCAAATGATACTAGAGAGGTTCTATTGGCCAGGCGTACACAAACAAGTGAGCCGATACTGCAAAGAGTGTCCTGTCTGTCAAAAGAACAGTCGATACCGGCCTCCCAGAGTACCCCTTCAGCCGCTCCCCCTCATTGACGTCCCTTTCACCAGGGTTGGGATGGACCTAATAGGCCCCATGTTGCCCTCAAAAAGCGGATGTCGATACGCTCTTGTTTTAGTGGATTACGCCACTCGGTTTCCCGAGGCCGTCCCCCTCAAACATCCCACCACACAGAACATAGCGAGAGCCCTGGTAACCATCTTTACCCGAGTGGGGTTTCCCCGTGAGATATTGACGGACCAGGGCACCCCTTTTGTGTCGTCTCTCATGCGTCAGGTGTGTTCACAACTGGGTATTGGACAAATCAGGACCTCTGCCTACCACCCCCAGACCGACGGACTTGTAGAGCGTTATAACGCTACCTTGAAGAACACTCTCAAGAAATTGCTGGGTCTGGAAAGCCGTCGCTGGGAGGAAATGCTTCCTTTGGCCCTTTTTGCTATCCGCTGCAAGGTCCAGAGCAGCACAGGGTATTCTCCCTATGAACTCCTCTACGGAAGGCCCCCTAGAACCCTCCTGGATATGGCGCGGGAGGCATGGGAAGCCGAACCAGACCGTACCCGACCCCTGCCTGAATATGTTGCCAACCTTAAGACACACCTGGGCCAGATTAGGGAGATAGTGAGGCAAAACCTATTGACCGCCCAGGCTACACAAAAACGGCAATACGACAGGGGAGCCAAACCCAGATCTTTCGTTCCTGGAGACCTTGTTTTGTTGCTCCTACCCTCTTCCGACCACAAACTTTTGGGACAATGGCAAGGACCCTATCCGGTTACGAGACAAATAACCCCTGTTACCTACGAACTCGAGTTAGACCCCACTCGTAACCAGAGACAAATCTACCATATAAATCTGCTTAAGAAATGGGAAGGCCCCCAACCCGTGCTGTCCAACATCCCCAAACCAGGGACTCCTCTCTTTTTGACCTGTGTTGACCCGGAACTACCGCCGAGCAAAAGGCAAGACCTCAAGACCATCCTGTCACCCATCCAAAAGGTGTTCTCCACTTCCCCGGGACACACCACGGTTATCGAACACGCGATCCATACAGAACCCGGAACAGTTGTGAGGCAACGCCCCTATCGTGTCCCAGAAGCCCGCCGTAAAGTCATACGAGAGGAAACCCAAGACATGATGAGAATGGGCATTATCGAACCATCAATCAGCTGCTGGAACTCACCCATCGTTCTTGTTCCCAAACCCGATGGCTCCACAAGATTTTGTATTGACTTCCGGGAAGTCAATAAGGTCTCGAGGTTTGACACCTATCCACTGCCCCGAGTGGACGAGATGGTGGAACGCATCGGCCGGGCTCGCTACATCAGCACGCTGGATCTCTGCAAGGGATACTGGCAAATCCCCTTGAAGAGTGAGGATAAAATGAAAACAGCGTTCTCTACGCCTGACGGCCTATTTCAGTTCAGAGTCATGCCCTTCGGGCTTCACGGGGCCCCTGCCACCTTTCAACGGGCTATGAACATTGTCCTGCAACCACATGCCCAGTACGCAGGCGCTTACCTTGATGATATAATCATCTACAGCAATGACTGGCGTGAACACCTGTCTCACCTGGAACGAGTGGTCACCTCTTTGGGAGAATATGGATTCACCATTAACCCTGCTAAGACCACTCTTGCTGCACAAACAGTAAAATACCTCGGATACCTCCTGGGGAAAGGGGTCATACGACCACAAGACAACAAAATAAAAGCCATCCAGTCAATACCCTTTCCCCAAACCAAAAAGGACCTACGAGCCTTTCTGGGACTGTTAGGTTACTATCGGAGGTTCATCCCTAATTTCTCCCAGATGGCAGTACCCCTGACCGATCTCCTAAAGAAAAGCCTTGGGACCGAATCCCTTCTACGACAACCCTCCCCTCCAATGGTGAAAGCTTTTCAGGACCTTAAAGATGCACTATTGTCTGAGCCGATCCTCATCAGTCCGGACTATACGCAGCCCTTCATTCTCCAAACGGACGCCTCAGAACAGGGACTGGGAGCGGTTCTCTCACAAAAAGACCAGGCAGGCATAGAAAGGCCTATCCTCTACCTCAGCAGGAAGCTCTTCCCCCGTGAGATGAACTACGCGGTAGTTGAGAAGGAAGCCCTAGCCATTAAATGGGCCATAGAAAGCCTGCGTTATTACCTGGAGGGGCGAGAATTTCTTCTATATACGGACCACGCTCCCCTAGAATGGATGGCACGCAATAGAGGCCACAATGACAGAGTGCTACGCTGGTTCCTGTCCTTACAGCCCTACAGATTCCGTACGCTACATAGAAAAGGGGCCGAGCAGGGCAACGCAGACTACCTGTCTAGACATCCCCCTCAGGCCTCCCCCACAAGAAAGATAGCTAGGGAAAGGGGATGTGGAGGGGAAACGCCACATACCTCCACTGAGCGACCCCCGAGGGAGGGTACCTCGGCCTCTAATCCTCCTGTGTCTCTGACGGCCAGGAGTCCTTTTCGTTTGTTCCCTCTACAGGTACGCGACCAGAGAACCGGACCAAGACCCGTCCCAGAAACGGAGCATCACGAACACCCTGACCCCGGAAGTCCCGACCCGGAAGCAGCTTACCGTGAACCCGGAAGTCCCGCCCCCATCCCAGAACCCGGAACTACAAAAGACGACGACGAAGAGAGGAGAGCGTTCCCGATAGCCGACTCGTGGCAGGAGACAGCGCGCAGAGAACCATCGAGAGAGAGCGGAAGGAGTGCGAGGATCGACGACGGAGAGTTGGAGGACGTCTGGACCGAGGAGTGGTGGAGTCCTCAGGAGGTGGCTGGAGAGCGGCCGTAACTCGAAGGGAGAGTTACGGCGGGGCACGTGACACGTGAGTACCGCGTTACCGTCTCCGTGTCCCCCCCCCCTTTTGTATAATACCTGTATATATTTGTATATAGCTATAGAGCACCATTAAAGCACCATATCACTGTATATACTAGACCTAGAGGCACGGCACTGATAAGACCTGTATCATACTCCCTACACCCCCCCCCCCATCACGTGCGCACCTTTCTTCTGCCCTTCCCACACCTCGCTTGACCCCCTCCCGTTTGCATCCCTGTCCGCCCCCTCCTCACGGTCATCTTTTCCCCCCTCACGACCTGGTGTTGGTACCGGTGCTAGAGACGTCCATATTGAACGGACTAACCCCGGCTTCTCTGTTTCCCTCCGAGGTCCTCCCAACGCCCGGAAGACGTGAAGACCTCTGGACGATCCACTGGCCGGAATACCCTGGGGAGTCACCAGCAGCCACAACCTTGAACACTGTGTCTACGCCCGTGTACCCTTGTCAGACCGAACGTTAATAAAACAGCTACCATAGCCAACTATATACGGCCTCCACGCCTGTTATTCCGGTCCGCAGCCACCCACGATCCACACTTAGGCAGTGACCCCTCTAATTGGAAGACCTCTTCCTTGGTAGCTACATCATCCTTCTGGAAAAGTAAGTCGTACAAAGACAAAGAGGGCTTGAACTCACTTTGAAATCCCATTTACTGATTTTTAAAATAATCGCTTGGTCCACCCCCCACCTACAAATTGACCTAAAAGTCATGAAATGCCAACTTATCTCTCCGACCCTAAAACATCATAAAGGAAATTGTTCTTTAACTAAGCACAAATATTCTTCTTCATCTATTGTAACACATTTGTACCAAACGGTACACCGCTTTTTTAATAAGTAGGTTTGGTTCATTTAAGGCAAGTAACAGCATGATTTCTATTCATCAGAAACATACATTATATTTGTGAAACAGAAGAAAAAAATACAAAACTTCCTAAAATATACTAGGAATCTAGGAAAGAGGCACAAGACAAGCAAAACAATGATTACGGTGAAACTTGCTAAAATGTCAGTTGGTACCTCTAATGTAATTAAATTTAGTTACACACCCCTTAGGTTTGTAGAACAAGTTTTCTATGGATGACAACTGAGACATACTTTAAATCAGCTATGAAAAGTACATTCTATCCTACTTTTTAAATTGCATAAAATACACCTTTACCCTCCAGCAATTCCTTCATGTACTATACTTTTTTGCTGTAAATTATCAGTTTTAGGAATGTCATGAAAATAATCTAATGTACATTTTCAAAGAAACTGGTAGACAAAGATCACTTGTTCACTGCTGGTAATCTTGCATAGGGTGGCCACTAATGTAATCTTGTCAGATGTGGTCATTGTTACAACATTAATATTAATGGCTCAGGAATATTTTCATTTAAAATAAGTTGCTCGTACTTCAGAAAAGGTTGGAGACCCCTATTGTAAGTCAATGTAACTGAGGCTTTGAAACTTAAACTAAGTTTGAGATCAATAGCCCAATCAGGTAATGGATTCAGTTCTTTGCATGCAATAACACAACTTACTAGAAAAAAATATTTCACTTTAGATTCATGTAAACATGCTTCATTTTGGAATACACCTAGGCCCTCATTTTGTTGTCGGTCAGAGGCTTTCCGAACGACATCTTTGGTTTCACTTTGAACTTCTGTATTACAATGATGGCAGTCAGAAGTAGAACTGGAGCTCAAGGAGCTCGTTGGCCAGACGGAACCAGCATGTAATCCATTGAGGACGGCGCTTCTGCAATCGGGATTACGATGTTGGTTTTCCGCAGGATTTTCATGTCAGGCTTTCTGACATGAAAAGCCTGTCAGAAAGCGACTTTGGAGGCCCCTCGCAGGACCCACTTGTAAAA
This sequence comes from Lissotriton helveticus, assembly GCF_964261635.1. Taxonomy (NCBI): domain Eukaryota; kingdom Metazoa; phylum Chordata; class Amphibia; order Caudata; family Salamandridae; genus Lissotriton; species Lissotriton helveticus. The sequence continues at coordinate 583,418,888 of NC_136070.1, read as the reverse complement.
GCGGCCTCCGGTTGGGGGCCTGGGGGGGTACATATGGTGCTCCCCTGTCAATCGGTGCAGGCACAGTGAAGTGCCTGCCACGCAGTGCAGGGATTAACGAAAACTCCAATTTTTCTATGGGAGTATGTGACCACACTATGTGCAGTCCCATTGAAATAGCATTGTTGGTCCTGAGACCAAAACGGTGTCGGGCGGATGTGAGTCTGCCCAACATCGTTATCAGGCCCCTACAGTCAAAAATGCTGATAGGATGCTTATTATAAAAATATGTCATTTAACCTTAATTAACTTCTTTATTCAAGGAACATCTGAAAGAGTGATACCTTTTGTTGGGCTCAACGCAGATTATTATTGACAAGTCTTGGAAATTAACAATGTTATACATTTGGAACAAAGCTTACAAACACGAATAACATAAATTAAGGAAATGTCCAAAGGGAATCCTTACTTTTTCATTGCATACCTGGGAATGATTTTCTATATAAAAAAAAGTACTATTGCGACACAGAAGCAAAGACCAGTTGTGAAAAACGTTGTTACAAAACACTAATCTCTGACTGCATTAAGCTGGTCACTGATAGAAAACCATTGTGTGAAGAGTTCTACTTTTTCTTAAACAAAATACCAAACTCCTGTAAAAATATTCTCTTAAACCAACATTATTCTATGACTAAGCAGCCTAAATCAATTCTGGACGACTATAAAAGAACTCACAGTATACAGGCCACATGAAGGAGAGCCCCGAAACCTTAGGCACAACCTTCAGTATGCTATTTAATAAAGCTTTTGAAGAAAGTGCAAAACCCCACAATTTTTTGCCTTTCCACATGAAGGCCTCTATTGACCCTGCCGCTCTGGATTCTGGGGACCGATGACCTATCTGCCAGTCCAATGTAAGCTCTTGGAGGACACTGTGGTAAACCAATTACAAACCCACTGTGCCTCTTTTCTGCCCTTGACTCAGGCCACATCTGTGCCATTCCATCTTTGTATAGTCCAAGCCAAAGAATGAAGACTGCTCTGCCAATGGTAAGCAGGGATGTCCTAGTAAAGACTGATGATAGGTGTTATCTCATTAGCCACATGGTTGGATTTCAGTGCAGTCGAATCATTCAAATTCTCTCACCTGGTTCACCCCACTTATATCAAAATTTCTTGTAACTCATGTTGGACCACTATATATCAGACATCCTGCATGGCCTATTGAAGTCTCCTAATGCCAACTATGCCCTTGTCTTTCTTGATATTCTTGCCTGGCCCCTCTGTAGTTTCTCAGAGCAGTGCAATGTGTAACATCACTCCCCTAGGGTGAAAGAAGGAACTCCCCGTACCCTGACTGTGGACGTCTTCCTTGGAGATCTTCCATATTCAGGTACAAAGTAACAGTTTTGGTAGGTTGGGAGCTCAAGTCTCTGTGTGTGGTCACTTCAATGGAATCTGATTTACCAAGGAAGATCAAGCCCTTGATCAGAATGCAAACTTCATGAATCCTTTCCTTGCTAGTGCCCTGCGCTCCTTGTTAATCATTCCACTTGTGCTCTTCCTACCACCCATCCTGGCATTTGACTGATCAACAGTAGTTGATGATGTAGTTAACTCCTAGTTATCTTTTATAAGGTCCCTGTATCTAGAACTGCGTTGATATCAAAGTTCTAACTTCTAAACCATACATAACTTGGAGGCCAGGGCTTTAAGTGGGATGAAAACAACTGGGATGGGGGTCTCTCAATGGGACGTAGCCAATGGCATTAAGGGCGTGGCTTAAAAACACGGAAGCTAAAAATCTGTGCTCAGCATAGTATTTTGCTGTTTCTGTCATTGCAAACAAGTAATATCATACCTACAACACGTCAGGACAATGGTTGTTAGTTGTGTACGATAAATAAGCAGCAACTGTGGCTTGTTGCATATAATATTGAAAAAGCTTCCACTTAAAGCCCTGATGACACCAAGACAATATTGCCACTCCTGAGTTTCAAGAAGAGATGGAAAATCCAGAGAGAAAATTACTCTCTTTAAAGGATTTCCCTTCCCCTACAACGTTCACCTGGCATGACCGCATGCTGCACCTTCTCCACCAGTGAGAAGAGAAGCTTTACATAAGCACCAGTTATGTTACAGACCAACACATTTTTTTTTCTTCGTCACATTGAGATTAAGGGCTAGATGTAGGTAAATCATTTTACCGATTCTAAAATACCGATTCAGTATTTTAGAATCGGTAAATCTGATGTAGGTAAATTTTCGGTATTTTTTACCGAATCGGTAAGATTCGGTAATTACCGCATCGGTATTTACCGATTCGGTAATTGCCATTCATTCCTATGGGCCTCCTAGGAATGAATGTCAATTACCAAATCGGTAATTACCGATTCGGTAAATACCAAATAATTCAAGGGTGGCAGGGTGTCACTTTGACATCCTGTTGCACCCCTGATTAGGGCTTGTGTGCCATGTGGCACACAGACACAGATTTGCATATACACAGGTATTCGTTATTTACCACCAACTAATAGTTGATGGTAAATAACGAATCCTTGAAGCCCTGTGACACTGTTTACAGTGCCACCTACATCTTAAAATACAGATTTGGTAATTTTACTGAATCGGTAATTTTACAGATTCCGTAAATTTACCGATTCTGTAAAATTACAGATTCGGTAAAATTACAGAATCTGTATTTTACGATGCGCTACATCTCAGTATCCAAATACCGGTCGGTTACGGCCGAAAATCTGTATTTTCGGCCGTTACCGACCGGTATTTGGATACCTATATCTGGCCCTAAGTGATTTACCCAGAATCACAGAATGTTGTCCGTCCCTGCCAAGACTCAACCCGGTTCCCCAGCTCCGAGGTCGACGCCCTAGCCGTTAGGCCACATTCTCTCCCTTGTGATGGGGTACCGAAGATCACGAGGTTAAAATCTTGAAATTAATATCTTGAAATTAATATCTTCTCTAGCAGTTAGCGAGGGATTGAATTACCCTCTTTCCTAATGATTTTATCTTCTTATCGGTCTTATCCCCACTTGTTCTCATCGGTGTTCCAGTGCCTCTTGTTTGTTACCACTGAGCACTGTCCAACTGAACTTCTCTTTTTCAGCACATCAAAGCTCCCTTTTAATTTGCCATGTGCACATTCCCATGATATTCACCTAGCACCCCTCCATGTGCATACATCAGCTGGGTGTGTGCCTTTAAGTACTGAAACAGCACCTGTTAGGAGCATGGAGTAGATCCACCAAAACCCCCTGCAAGAGCTTTCATACTGTTCAGAATTTCCCCAAAAAATGCCTACGGTGCTGGAAGTCACCAGTATGACACAGCAATGTGGGCTGTTCTCACTAAAACGAAAGTTGTGTCCATTGTAGCATTAATCATCAAAGCACTCTCTCCTGCACTCTAAAGATGGCTATGGACTTCCAGTTCCACCTCTGTTGATTACGTCAGAGCTCACTAAATCACTGCTGATGACATCATTACGCACACTGTCTCACTGCTGATAACATCGCAGAATGTCTGTCTCATTCCTGATTACATCATAACATTATTGCCTTATTGGAGTACATTATAGAGCATAAGCCCTCGCTGCTAATACCATCACATGGTCTACTTCTTCAGTACACATACATTTTCTCGCTGCTTATCAAGTCTCAGATCGCACTGTGTCACAGGGTACAAGACTCATTGTGGATGTATTTTAAACCAGTAACTTTCCATTTGCACCTGTTTAAAGATTATGATCTAAATAAACATATTTTTGACTGACTGACTGACATTGTGGATGTAATCAAGCAGCACACTGTCTCACTGCTGATGATATCACAAAGCACACATTCTTTTTGGTGGCAGCACAAATCGCACTTTCTCACTGCTTTTTATAACATAGAGTAAACATTTTCATTGCTCGTAGTATATAACACAGATGATGGGAAGGAAAGCTGAGCAAAGCAAACATTCTCCCCCAGTCACAGATCCGGGTTTAATCATTGTTCTGTTGCTCACCATGCACCCCAGTTTGGACCTAGCCATATGCAAATCAGTCATGACCCTGCTCTTCATGGGAACAGTACAGCCCGAACTGCCAGGCCTGGATAGGGAAAGAAGCATCCTGGGACCTGTTTCGGGCTCTTACCCCTCATCAGCCAGGCTAGCTTGGATCCAATAGTACAGTGAGCATGGGACCCACGTCTGGGCATACCCTTCCCAGTTATGGCAACAAAGGCAAAAAGAAAAGATGATGGGCAGAATGCTGAACAATGCAAACACTCACCCCCAGTCACAGATCTGGGTTTAATCCATTATTTTTTTGCTAACCACACCACCCCAGTTTGGACTGAGCCATATGCAAATCAGTCTTGACCCTGTGCCTCATGGGAACAGTCCAGCCCGAACTGCCAGGCCAGGTATTGCTGGGAGTATATACACATCAAAGGCTCCTAAGTGTCAGCACATAGCACAATGTTCCAGGTTATCGGCCTTTCACTGAATGTTCATGCCAGAGGCCTGCAAAAATCACACAGGCACTGCGCTGCCATTACATGGCTATATTCCTTACATGTCGTTTAACAGACCGTGCAACAGCTAGGCCCTCATTTTCTGTCTTGCTAAATGCCCACGTTATATACCACATAATCATAGAGGACTGTATCAGACGGATTCCTAAGTATTATCAGGCCACACTCCACCGCCCTTACGACACATCAGTATGACATGGAACGCACAGCAATGCTTTTACCAGCTTCTGTAAAGCGGTAGCGGCGTCCCTCAGTTTCCAGGCGGTATCACTATGAAATAAGACACCCACTCACATCAGACCTTTTTCTACTCTGAATGTTAATTTCATGATTCATTGTCAGCTCTCTTATATAATTGTATTAACCATACGTGTTATAATACACCCAGAAATAAAGACACTGAGAAATCACCTTGCCACAAGGCCACAGAGTTCTTTCTCGGTGCAGGTGGCATCATAGCGTACCACTTCCTACCTACGGCTGGTGACTTCAGAGTACAATGTGCTTCTGCTGATTACATCACAGAGCCCACCCGTTGACACAGGTCATTATAACCCTGCCCATGACATCACAGAGTTTAACGTCTCTCTGCTGATGACATCACTGGAAATGCTGTCCCACTGGTGACATCACCGAGCAGACCACTGACATCACAAGGCGCCGCCCATGTTGCTAATGACGTCACAGATCCTATCATTTCTCTGAAGACAGTTCTGAAAGTGAGGTGTCGCTTCTGTTGACATCACAGAGAGCGCTCTTAGGTTTATGATATGCAAAGTCTATAGGGCCTGCTTACATAAGTATAGGTGGTACTTAGCCCACCTGGCACTTAACGCTACCTTAGAGTTAGTTATTTACGGGGTGCACCTATTACGAGTTTCTGGGGGATAACATGCAAATGTTGGTGTTTCACTCACCAAAATCCGTATGGTACGGTAATTACGTATGGTTCTTCCCTGCTAACTTTAAGCAGGTTATTTAACGCTAATAACTCGTAATTCCCCTCCGTGCGTAAACTACTGTGGGTTTACGCACGTGACGGAATTGAAGTTACAACTGGCCATCGGGCCCTTTATTTTATTTTCAAAGAATGACTTTGCTCTTTCTTACATGACGCATCAATGTTTTACCGAGCATGTAAAGGCACTGGAAGCGGGAGAAAACTGAACGGAAATAAGTTGAAACACAACCCCTAATGGCCTTGAGCAGTACGGACGTCTAGACACGCATTTGCTCAACACGAGAACAAATTACAGGATGGTTGATCCCTTTTTACACAAACACCGCTCAAAGTAACATCATCGAAGACGAAAAGCTGCGTGTTCTTCCTATGAGTTCCCTCCGTGGCTTTGCTGAAGATCAGTCCGTGTTTCGAGTGACATCTCAACAGCCACCTGCTCGCATTGGCGCTATTGATCAAAGTGTGGGGTAGATAATGTAAGCCTGGGGGGAACTCGCATGTTTATTGATCAGAAGATGGAAAAAAGGAAAAAACAGGATTGCGTTCCAAAGAAATCCATCCAGTAGTCGGGACATCAGGACACAAGCCAGGGGTGTGAATGCCATACCCTGACGTCACCGTGTTGGAAACATACAAGAGAGGGGCGAGGAGGCCTATCTGGGGGAGAGCACTGCTAGAAAATATAGATTTACACAGCTGTGCACTGGGTCTCCTATTGCACATATTCACGTTTACATTTTTTTAACGTTACGAAGATCCCTCGTACAGCGCCTCTTAGAAGCAGAATTCATAAAAAGATGTGTGCAGTGACAGCAACAATCCCGTTCTGAGAGCAAAGGTGAGGTTGTGGACTAGATTCTGCTGTATTAATTCAGGTGCGGCATGGGTACTCGCTGTCCTCTTCTACAGGTAACGGCCATCTTGGGTGAGTACTGACATCCGCAGCTACCCGGGAAGGCAATATCTGGTTTGTGCGTCTGTCCTTACGCATGTGGTGGTCAGGCCGGGTGGACTCAAAGGGGTGTGTCTGTATGTTTATAGATAAAATGCAGTTCGGGCTGTAGCGTTGTCTAAAGTTTCCTATGGAAAATTACATGGGGAAAACACGTTTTTGGACCCCCCCTTTTTTCTCGGCCCCTGCTTGATGAATCACCCCGAAACTTTCAAGACAGGAGTTGACCAGAGCAGGCCACTATTTTTGAAAATGTTGCTGTGCACAAGCTCCCTTTCTATATGTGCTCTGTGTATGCAAGTCCTTATAGCACCTGAGTTCCACATTTATTGGAAATAGACAGACAGAATGGAATTGTTAGACACTGACTTCAATGAAATGGGTGGTCTGGCTAGACCTCATTCCTTTGTAATTAACTACCTGGTGGTCGACCTTGGGCAGCGCATGTGCTGCTCTTCGAGGCATGCTGTATTCGAGTATGGACTTGAAGCTAAGCCCACTCTCCGTACATATTTTTCATTGGCTTGTGTTAATGTCCTTTGTAAATGCTGGCTTCTGATTCGTTAATAGGCTTGTTAGTACCTCTTTAGTACCGCCTTGTCTTTATTTGTAACCTCCCATGAGGACTAGCTCTTTTACTTCGGTTGTTACACAGTATGTCTTATTTAGTCTATCAGCATTATTTTCTTTAATGAGTTTCTCCCACTGCAGGCACGACATGCTTTCCTGCAACATTCAGAGCGCCATGCGTGCTTTCAATTTCCAAGCAGCCATGGACAATGGTTGCCGCTTCTTTGAAATTAAATAGGTTAAGCATTTACAAGAGTTTGAGAAAATGCCTTTTATTTATGGGTTAATTATCAAAACATATAAATAAAAGGCATTGTCATTTACAATGTTGTCATTTACAATGCCAATAGCTTAAACTCTCACAAATGCGAGACCTGTTGCATTGCAAATGCTTGTTGTATGCGATTACAGAGGTGACAGGCCTCCTAGGTTCCGTTGTTAAGTAGGGCAGACCTGAGTCAACCCAGACCTTCGATTGAGCCGACGGGATGGAGGCAGACCTCAATAACATTTATCAACAAGAGCATGTCACAAGGCATGGCAGGAAATTCTCAGGTTCCAGTCAGTGATGGAAAAGTTAGAATGGCCTGGTCAACAGCCCAGACCTCTGGCAGCCCTGTGAAGCCATCGGACTGTACGCTATACACCCATAAAAAAGGTCTAGTTGGGGTAAAATGTAGGGTCTGATTTTGAGTTTCAGTCTGTTGCAAACAAGGGGAGTACCCTGCCCGCCAAGGTCTTGCTTGGTCTGTCCACCTGATTTAGAAAAAGTGGACTGTAAGGCTTCCCTCAACAGAACTCCTGCTGGCTCTGATGATGGAAACCTTCCTCTGATGGCCCGTAAAAGTAGAGGCCATCGGATGGAGAACACTACAGCACCCGCCCTTTTTATGGTGGACTGTACAGTGTCATTTTTGTTCCTGTGGGTCACTGTCAGTAAACGCTTGGCGCCGAGGAACAGAAAAAAACAATAAAGACACCCCCAAACGGCCTAGGAGAAAACTCCCCAGGTATAGGGGTGATTAGTTTTTTGATTTTCAACATCTGCTTTAGGAGTTTGCTTTCGAACAAATAATTTACTGAACGGCCGCAGGAGCCATGGTGGTCGCTCAGCAAACATTGAATGCATCCCTCCACTGAGGGGAGAGAGATCTCCTCTAAGCAGACTGAAAGCTCTAAATATGGCGCCTGGTAATCTGTGAGGGGGAGGAGTTTATGACCTGCGTCCTCCAGGACTGTAATAAAGGCCCCAGGTGTCTGTGTGCGTGCACTTGTGCACATGTATGTCTTTCTATCTTTTGTTTGTGTGCTTTTTCTTGGGCATTGGCGCTCTCGTGCTTTTGTGTGCTTCTCTGTGTGTGTCTGCTCGTGCTTGTATGCGTGGCGGCGAGGTCGCAGGTGTTATTTCTCTGCTGACGGGTTGTGGTGATGTGCAGGTTGGGGGTGCAGCCGGAGCGGCGCACTTGGCAGCGCGGGAAGCAAGGTCAGAGCATAACTAGAACTCGCTAATGGGAGAAGGTGCCGCAGGGCGACCCAGGCCAAGTGCGCCTGTAATAGGTACCACATCCACATTGCTTCTTGTCTTTGTGTGTGTGTGTGTGTGGAGAGGGGGGGGGGGGCCTGCGGGCCCAGAATGTGTGCGTTTTTGTGTTCAAGCGATATTTAGCTTAGTGTGCATGTTGTGAGGTGCATACGTACTGAAGTTTGTTCGACGCGGTGTGTATGTTGTGTCTTATATATGAAAGGAGTCTGTATTCTGTATTGTGTGTTCCATACTGTGCACATCATGACTTATATATAGTCTATGTCCTGCATGCTGTACCACATACTGTAGGTTCTGACCCCTTGTGTGTGAGTGTAATATGCTCAGCACAGAGTTATGTATAGTCAATGTACCTCACGATTTGTGTATTGACCGTCCTGTGTGTCCAGCAGTGTGTATATCGCTCTTTCGTGCGTGTTGTTGACAATCTAGCCGGTGCCAATACATTCATACTGGAGGTTGAGTGTGTCTGTGTATCTCTCCTATGACTCCTTTCCCTACCTCTGGGTGACATGGCCAGGTGCCAACTTGTGACTGTTGTTGTGGCGATGGACATCATGGTATTACTACTACAGCGGCGTAGCGTGGGTTGCCAGCACCCGGGGCAAGGCAAATATTGCGCCCCCTAACCCGTGGACCGTTAGCAGTTCCTGGCGCAAACTGTTAAAAAAAAAAAATTAGTAGTACACATTTGTTTTCTTTTAAAACTTTGCGCCCCCTAAGAATTTTGCGCCCGGGGCAACCGCCCCTGTGGTTTTGACCACGCTATGCCACTGTACTAACCTACTAGTTGCACGAGCAATGGGTAAATTCCTCTGGCCCTGTTTTCGTATCAGTAAGGTTGTTGAAAGTTGGGCTGAAACCGTCAACATTATCGGCGCCCTCTTGCTCTCCTTAAACCTTTTGTGCGCGTAAAACAGCCGCCATTTTGGGCACCATGGCTTCCCTGCTCTCGCCGAGAGCCAGCGCGCCTCTCTCTCCCTCCTAGCTTCGCTGACAACCCCCCTGCCTGCACCTGCCGCGAATCATAAAACCCCTCTTCGGCGCTGCTCTGCCCCAGGCCCTCGTCTTGTTCCCAGCGCAACACCTCCCTTCTTCCCATTTATGATCCCCGGCCCTTTGATGCAAACCCCTTTTCCCCGTGTGCCCGTTTGTCTTCCCCGTTCCCAGGCCGACACCCAGCTCTGCCGATACCAATCCCTTGCCCCTCCCCGTACAATAGAAAGCTTCCCTCCTCAAAGGACCCCCGAGATGATCAAAGCCCCCCCACCCCACGAGATCCGATCGAACCCCACACACTCCGTGAATCGGCGGAATATCCAGCTGCGCGATGATCATCACCTGTTGTGAACGGGGCGGGGACTTCCACTGTAACCTTGCGTGGGAACGGGCTGGGAAGGGGGGATTCTGAGGATGTCTTTCCGTACATCAAAGTATCGACGAGAATGTGTTACATGCAATAAAGAGATAAACGTGTGTATAAGAGGCCAGGCCTCAGGGATGCAGTTAGAGCACCTCAGAACGATACCTTCTGTCCGTTTCGTTGTGTTCTCCTCCGGAGAGAATAAAAACCTTGTTTCCTGCCTTCCAGTCTCCAGCGCCTGCCTCTTCAATAGTTTAACTTCTTTGTGGGTTCAAGAGGCGACACCGCCGGGCAATACTTAAGGATCTTATATTCTGGTTGGTAGTGCCCCCCTTATTTTCAACAATTGGCGTCCCAAGCGTGGGGCCCATCAGCGACCCATGGATCCAGTGGGAGAGGTCCTGACGACAAAGTGAACGACTGCAACGATCGGGAACGCGTCTGTCCGATAGACCCTCGTCTGACAGCCGATCATCCGAACTTCACTGGTTCCGAACAGACCTCTCTCGAGTGATCTACGGTCCTGACTGGGAACCATCAGGAGTGCCGCGAGGATAACGGAGAAGAGAGGACGATCGGGCGCTGGATTCGGAAGACAGGAAACTGTCCATGCGGTCCGGGTAAGGTCGTGTAACCACGACAAGTTGCGAAATGATTGCTTGATTGCTTGTTTGTTTAAAAATACTAGTATTGCTCTTTTTATTTATTTGGAGATTCACTGTCTGCAAACGGAGAAACAACGGGCTCTCTCTTTGCAAGCAGTGGAGGATAGGTAGGGCAGCAGCCGTGCTTATTTTTTCTCCCCCACTCAATAATCACTTGAAACTGAACTGTTGTTCGCAAAACTATTGTTTCCTGGAGATTCCCTGTCTGCAAACAGGGAAGAGACCACCCTTTTTGCAGATAGTGAAAAGGGTAGGTAACGCAGATCTTTGCGGACCTACTCATTCTCCCCATTGTTATTTATTGGTCTTTTTGTTATTTTGATCCATGAGGTATTCACTGCCTGCAAACAACGTAGAATAGAAATATTCTGTCCAGTCTTTGCACCTAGTGATAAGATAGGCAGTGCTGACTTTTTAGTCCCTCGTTACGAGCCGTCATGTCTGTCTTCTCCCCACTGATTAGTAGCCTGTTTAGCCCGGACCGCCTATTAGAGATGGACCATCCAGCCCCACTGGAAGGCACCCCTAATAAGGACATGTTCATGAAGCATGGATTGACCGCTATAGCCTATAGTAAACTATGGCATAAATATACAAAAAAGGGTCAAGAAAGTCAATGGCCCCTGATAGGATCCTTCGATGATGATAAAATAAAAACGCTAGAAACTGCCCTGGGTAAAAACAAGACAACACCTACTATGCTTGACAGCTTCGGCATGTGGCGAAAAGAAACTGAACAACGTAAAAAGAAAACTGAGAGTAGGTTGGAAAAAGAGCTGCGAAAAGCAGCCCACCTAGCTGCTCAGAAACTAGAAAAAGAGATAAAGGAAAGAGAGAAAGCTAAACAGAAACTAGAAATGGAAACGCCAAGCCAGTGTCCGGTTAGAACCCCCTCCATGCTCTACCCTGATTTACCCTCGAAACAACGAGCCAATGAGGACCTGCTGTTAGGTCCTCCTATCATCTACATGCCCCCTCCATATGCCCCTTCTCAACCCTTGGCGCAGCACGCGCCACCCCCAGGTACAAACGAAGGTACCGCCACAGCGTCGGCCCCAATGGCCTCTGTGCCAGCCGAACCCCTTGTATTAAAACCTGCATCAACAACAACGTTAGACGACCATGAGACTCGAGGGGCTGGCCCTGCAAGAACAAACAGACTAGACAAAGATGAGCGAGCGGGGATCGACAAAATAGCAAGGACACTGGTAGAAAGGAAGGATGATGAAGAGTACATCACAGATATGTTCAGCTCGTATACAGGGAGTCACAGACGACATTTTACCGTACGACTATGTTATCATGTCTTGAATGCATACGAGGACCGATATCGAGACAAAGGTCCCGAGAGCCTAAGGACTCTGTACCGGAAGGTCGATATCGGGGATGAGGGCGAGTGTGATGTGTCGGACCTCCTTACGCGTACGCTTGAGGTTTTCCGCCACCTCACTGAACGAAAGCCGGGAGCTAAATCCGCAGCCTCCGTAGTGACCGAACCACCAACCGAGCAATCTAACACCATGATGCCGATACGTGAGGCTGCCCCTTACTGGGTTCCTCCTCGGGGTACAGGGACTCACGATGATGCAAACAACCAAGATGCGAAGGGAAGGGTAGTGTACAACTGGGTCTACCAGCCATGGGACCGGCAAGAGATACTGACATTCCGGAAATCTCTACCCGACCTACGTAAAAACCCCACTGCCTTCTATACTGAATTGGGTACAGCCCTGGGTTCAACGATTATGACCCTGGCTGACATCGACTTGTTCTTCGGGTTATGTCTACCAGCTGATGTGTGGAAGCAAATCCGGAAAGTCGACCACCTTGAGCTGTTTGGACATACCTGGTCACAACTCGATGACCTGGACAAACAACGGGGACCAGGACAAAAGCCGTTGAAATCCATTCTAGACCTCCCAGATAAAATCGTAGAGAAATTAAAAACCCTAATCCCAGAAAAGAAAGTGGACTGGTCGATAGTAACAGCCTGTCGCCAAAAACCCCAGGAGGATGTATCGGAATACTTCTCCCGGTTTGAAACGGTGTTCTCCGATTACAGCGGCCAGGACATGACCACTGCAACCGGACACCATCTGTTTGTCCAGAATTATGTTAAGGGCCTATCATCGGAAATCTCCCAGAAACTACAGGCCAGCGAGAGTAGTTGGGCAGCCTCCAAACCTACAGCGATTCTCCAAATGGCCCAATATTATGAGCATCAGAAAAATGAAAACGATAGGGCGACAGAGAAAAAGAAGAAGGACTTAAAAGAGAGGGTGATGATTGCCAAACTGCAAGGGGTGACTATAGGACGAGACCAATACCGGGGAAACTACCAGACAAACGTCCCTAAGACTACATTTCCCCAGGACCGCACTCTGACTTCCTACAGTGGACGCACAGACCTTAGAGAAGACCAGTGCGCTTTCTGCAAAGGGACTGGCCATTGGAAATCCCAGTGCCCAGTTCTTCTGGAAATGATCAGAAACAAAGACCCCAGGGATGTAGCAAACGGACCGAGACCTAAGGGACAACAACGAGGGCCCCCAAATGACGCGACTAATGACAGATCAAGCAGACCAAATACGTTCGATCGACCCAGGCAGAACCAATATCAACAATCTGACTATGACGACACTCACACCTTCGCATAGGACAGCCAAGGGCGAGGGAGGGATCCAGTCGAGCTCTATGTTGACCAGCAGGGCCCTTATGTCACTGCTAAGGTCCTGGGTACCAAGTCTCCATTTCTGGTAGACACTGGCGCAACACGTAGTGCGTTATCTAAACGACTGATTCCAAGGGCACCCTTGTCTGGCTCACTCATAACATTGACAGGTTTCGATGGAACGCCCTCCACCAACCCTTTGTCTGCCCCGATTCTCTTTGACGTAGAAAACAACACCACCGACACCACGTTCTTGCTTTCCTCCAATAGCCCTGACGCCATTATGGGACTTGACTTACTGAAACACTTCCGAGCGACGATCAGGTGTTCTCAAGATGGAGTTCGAGTGTTTCTTTACGACAACCCCGTTCTGCTTAGACATTGCTCCCCCCGACACATGTTTTCCATCACCGACGTTGACGCGTCCCTGCTTGACACTCTACCTCCGTATCTGTGGGCCAAAGCGGATTCGGACGTAGGGCGTATGTTAATTGACCCAGTGCACATTACTGTCCGACCAGACGCAACACTCCCAAAACTCCCACAATATCGGATATCGCCAGAGGGCGAGAAGGCATTGGTAATGATTATCCAGTCACTGATAGACGCAGGAGTGGTAGAGGAAGTGGTTAGCAACGTTTGCAACAGCCCTATCTTGCCCATTATCAAGAAGCAGGGAGAGGGAGATGAGAAAGCATACCGTTTCATCATCGACCTCCGAGAGATCAACAAAGTGGTGGTACCCCAGTACCCTGTGGTCTCAGACATCACCACCATCCTGACCTTGATTCCATCCACTGCCACCACCTTTTCCGTCATCGACCTCAAGAACGCATTCTTCTCCATCCCCATCCACCCAGACAGCCGATATCTCTTCGGCTTTACCCTAAAAGCCCGCTCATATAGGTTTTGCCGAGCGCCTCAAGGCTGCACGGAAAGCCCTAGCATCTACAGCCAGGCCCTCAAAAGACAACTAGACCAAGTCCAGTTACCCGACGGGGTGGTGTTGGTACAATATGTCGATGACATCCTTTTGGCAGCCGACACCACCCCTCTAGCGGTTACCGCCACCATTCAACTCTTGCACTTCCTTGCGGAAAATGGCCACAAGGTCTCCAAGAAGAAGTTGCAATTCTGCCTACCCCAGGTCACTTACCTAGGCCACCTTTTGTCCAAAGATGGAAGAAAACTCACCCCTGATCGAATCCAAACCATTCTAGATACCCCTGTCCCTAAGACCCAGAAGCAGGTTCGCTCCCTATTAGGCCTCACCTCCTTCTGCCGACAATGGTTACCAAACTTCAGCCTCGTTGTAAAACCACTGCTTTCTCTGCTAAACAAAGACGTCCCTTTCCCACTCCCTTGGACTCCTGAGTGTCAAACTTCCTTCACAGAACTGCGAGATGCCCTTTGCTCAGCCCCTGTCCTGGGTACCCCTGATTACAAAAAGCCCTTCTCCCTTTACACTCACGAAAGGGAGGGGTGCGCTTTATCTGTCCTGACCCAGGCCATCGGCCCTAAGCAACGACCGTGCGCTTACTTCTCTGCCACTCTTGACCCTGTCGCCAGAGCCTTGCCTGCCTGCCTTCGAGCTGTAGCTGCTGCTGCAGTCTCTATCCGACAGAGTGAGGGGATTGTACTCTCGAATTCCCTCACGGTACTGGTACCCCATGCAGTCGACACCCTCCTGAACCAAACCAAGACGCAACATCTGACGAGTGCACGACTGACTGGATACGAACTGACCTTGCTTGCCCCCCATATCACCCTGAAAAGATGCACCACACTGAACCCAGCAACTCTGTTACCCTTGCCAGAGAACGATCCCAATGTGCACCCCGTACATGACTGCGTGACTCTTACGGACGAACAGACCAGGAGTAGGGTCGATCTCAGAGACACAGCTTTCCCTGACCCCGACGGGGAGTTGTGGGTGGACGGTTCTTGCATCAAACTCTCCGATGGTACCACTTCCGCTGCCTATGCAGTCACCACGGCTCGAACTGTAGTAGAAACAGCCCGCATCACCCAGCGATCTGCCCAGGCAGCGGAACTGATTGCTTTGACGCGAGCCTGCATCCTGGCAACAGGAACCACAGCGAACATTTACACCGACAGCCAGTATGCCTTCGGGGTGGTTCACCATTTTGGGCTCCTCTGGAGGGAGAGAGGATACTTGACCTCACACGGCACACCCATTTTGCACGGGGATTTAGTCTCCGCCTTAATCGAAGCTGTCCTCCTCCCCAACAAACTTGCCGTTATCAAATGCCAGGCACACAAGAAAGTGACAGACATTATTGGACAGGGAAATGCACTAGCCGACATCACCGCCCGAACGACAGCTGAAAATAGAACGACAACACATATGTACGTGACCAGGTCACAAGCAGAAAACTGGACTGACGCCAAGGACACAATTAGAGACATACAAACGGCTAGCACACAACACGAATTGACTGAATGGACACGGGTGGGATTGAAAGACGATGAAGGCTGCTGGCGGACAAAAGACACGAACAGATGGTTGCTACCTGATTCGTACTTGATTCCCATATTAACCATGGCACACTCCCCTGCCCACATAGGATCAGCCCCCATGATCGAACTTGTCTCCAGGGTTTGGCACAATGACAAGATCCCAGATTCCGCCAAACGCCTGGTCCAACAATGCTTAATATGCCTGCAACACAACCCCGGGAAAGGAACTGTAGTACCCCGGGGGGGATTTGGGGTCCCAAACCACCCATTTGAAGTCCTGCAGATGGACTACATCCAGCTAGACAGATGCCAAGGCCTGAAATATGTACTCGTCGTGGTGTGCGCATTTAGCAAGTGGGTGGAAGCATATCCAACCCGTGACAACACCGCTATGGCCACTGCAAAGGTTCTGTTAAAGGAGTTTTTCCCCCGTTATGGCCTCTGTCGTGTTTTATGGAGTGATAATGGCCCCCACTTTGTAGCCAAAGTTATCCAGCTCATCCTAAATGGGCTGGGTATTAAACAGAAATTCCACGCAGTCTTCCACCCTCAATCTGCTGGGCTTGTCGAACGACACAATGCCACACTAAAGCTTAAACTGGCCAAAATAGTGGCTACGACGGGCCTGAAATGGCCAGACGCCCTCCCATTGGCATTGCTATCGATGCGCTCTACCCCCACCCGACATCACTTAACCCCTTATGAAGTTGTCTTCGGTCGGCCCATGAGCGTCTGGTCTGCCCCGAAACCAACTTCCATTCATGACGTTCCGGACGTCCTAATGTCTGATTATCTGTACAAATTGACTGAAACTTTGTCTGTCCTTCATCAGCAGGTGCAGCAGGCCATCCCCGATGCTTCCAGGGGTCCGGGTCACGCCATCCAGCCGGGGGACTTCGTGCTGATCCGAAATTTTCAGCGATCAAAGAGTTTGGAACCCCGGTGGACGGGCCCCTGGCAAGTGCTGATCACCACTCGGACCGCACTTCGAGTGGAGGGGAAGAAACCCTGGCTGCACGCTCATCACTGCAAAAAGGTCTCTCCAGCCCTGGCCACGACAGACACCGTCAACACCCAAGAAGAGCTCCTGAACCAGGACCGACCATCGTTGAACTGCTACCCTGATACTGAGACACTTGAACTTTCAAAACATCCTGACCCCACTGTGCCATCTCGAGAAGGGTATTTCCTGCGTCGAAAGGAGGGAGCTTCGGCTAAGTAGGCCACGGACTAGGTTAAAGGATCTCAGAACGGTGACCCAAACTACCAAGGGTTACCTGGAGAGAAGCTAAAACTAAGTCTGTGGTCCTGCCCACTACCGAGCACCTTGAAGACGAAGATGATGGAAGCGCCAGATAAGAAGATGATGGAAGCGCCAAATAAGAAGCCGACGGAGACAGCAGGAAATACCCACTACAGAAATCCGAGAATAGACAGACTCCATAGCTCAAAGACAATTGCACTCTTCATCGTAATCCTCCTCTGTTTTCTCCTCATGACTACGCTCTGGATTATGGAAGAACACGCACCTGCTCACGAAACATTCCTAACCACTGCTCAGCCTACCACCATGAAGGAACATCATCTAATTTCGCTCTCTCCTCAACTAAGAGAGAGGCGAAAGGAGTTTTGGAACAACTCTTTCGTGCAGCTACTTCACCAGCACAATCTTGCCACCAACACCACCAACTGCTGGATCTGTGGGTTGCTACCCCATGCCACTGGACATTCAATACCATTCATCCCTTCACCCTTCTCTGTCCACGGCTCCTGCCTTGCCTGGCTGATCCTCCTGCAAGAGAGCTATACGGGCAATGCCACCTCCAGCAGAACTGCAGCACATTCTTCTCATGGGGCCGGGCGAAACAAGACAAAGACACACTTCTGCCCGCTGACCCCCAGCGACTCGATCCAAATGGACATCCCGGCTAAAGAACGAATCGAAATGCAGGTGTTCAACAATCCAACCAGACCCACCTTCTCCTATCTGCGGAAACGAACGGCTGCCACTCTGACTGTGGCCCTGTCGGTCATCAACGTCACAGGCCACATGTGTGTAGAAGGACTTGGGACACAGCTGGTGGGTCGCAGCGCTTGCCGCTTTACCAGCACTCTGGATTCCACGGATCCACCTTCCTTTGTGTCATCCCCAAACATGTATTTCATCTGCGGCACGAAGGCCTACACCTGACTCCCCAAAGGCTGGGGGGGCACTTGCTACATCTCCTTCGTCCTTCCTCCAACTTATGTGGCCCCAGCGAATCACCACAGGCAAAAACGAGCCAAAGACGTTGAGCAATCCGACTCAACAGGGGCGCAGTTCCTCGATGCTATGAAAGGACTCGTCCCCCTCTGGGGCCCGATGGCAAACAGCCGTGCCATCCGACATTTGACTCAGGCAGTCGAGACAACCATGAACATCACAGCGGGCATCTTTGCCAACAACACTGCCGAGCTCCAAGCGGTCCGTTTGGTGGCTCTTCAGAACCGCCTCGTTCTAGATGTGGTTCTGGCGGACCGTGGAGGAGCATGCCGCATTATTGGGTCCAGCTGTTGTACATACATACCGGACAACTCACCCTCAGTGTACAAAGCCATCGAACATCTTCACAGACTCTCTTCGGAAGTTCACCAAGAGCAAGAAGAATGGTCGCTTGGTGGTTGGTTCTGGGACACCGTCAAAAGCTGGGGCTGGAGACTGCTCACCATTATCCTGATTCCCGTAGTTGTAATATGTGGCCTATGCTTAGGAATTCAATGTCTGCCACCTATGTGTTCTTTATGTGCGAGTTGTATTTTTCCCAAAACTGTGGACATTGGAAACGAACATATGAGAGCATTGTATGATACCGAAGTTAGGAATTTGATGAAAATTGACATTGAGTAAAGCAAGGTGGCTAGATATGTTGAAAAGGGGGGACTGTTGAAAGTTGGGCTGAAACCGTCAACATTATCGGCGCCCTCTTGCTCTCCTTAAACCTTTTGTGCGCGTAAAACAGCCGCCATTTTGGGCACCATGGCTTCCCTGCTCTCGCCGAGAGCCAGCGCGCCTCTCTCTCCCTCCTAGCTTCGCTGACAACCCCCCTGCCTGCACCTGCCGCGAATCATAAAACCCCTCTTCGGCGCTGCTCTGCCCCAGGCCCTCGTCTTGTTCCCAGCGCAACACCTCCCTTCTTCCCATTTATGATCCCCGGCCCTTTGATGCAAACCCCTTTTCCCCGTGTGCCCGTTTGTCTTCCCCGTTCCCAGGCCGACACCCAGCTCTGCCGATACCAATCCCTTGCCCCTCCCCGTACAATAGAAAGCTTCCCTCCTCAAAGGACCCCCGAGATGATCAAAGCCCCCCCACCCCACGAGATCCGATCGAACCCCACACACTCCGTGAATCGGCGGAATATCCAGCTGCGCGATGATCATCACCTGTTGTGAACGGGGCGGGGACTTCCACTGTAACCTTGCGTGGGAACGGGCTGGGAAGGGGGGATTCTGAGGATGTCTTTCCGTACATCAAAGTATCGACGAGAATGTGTTACATGCAATAAAGAGATAAACGTTTGTATAAGAGGCCAGGCCTCAGGGATGCAGTTAGAGCACCTCAGAACGATACCTTCTGTCCGTTTCGTTGTGTTCTCCTCCGGAGAGAATAAAAACCTTGTTTCCTGCCTTCCAGTCTCCAGCGCCTGCCTCTTCAATAGTTTAACTTCTTTGTGGGTTCAAGAGGCGACACCGCCGGGCAATACTTAAGGATCTTATATTCTGGTTGGTAGTGCCCCCCTTATTTTCAACAAGGTCTCCAGCTGAGGTTTGAAAGTGGGGATTTACACCCTACTTTTAAAACTGGAAATGAAGTGGGTGTCTTTTAAAGAAGATAAGTAATTGGAAATATATTTTTAGTTTTAAACCATAGCAGTATTTGGCCGTAAAACAGGCTAGTTCCTTATTTTTGCATAGGGGATACACAGTGATTTCAAACTGCCTCTAAACTTTCTATAGATTATCCTGTTCACATTTTACTACATACTAGGCACAGCGTATAGTCCTATACGTGGCGAGGACACCTTAAACGGTAGAATGGCATGGACACCACCCAAGCTTCCAACAACACTATGAAGCCATACGAATGGCAGACTGTATGCTGTTAAGGTATCCATAACATACAGTTTGAACGATAAGGAATCTAAACAATCACGTTTGATATATGTGTGCAATCCATAAAAAGTTTATGCGATTGACATTAATATTTCAAACCTCATCTGTAGACGCTGTATCACCCAGGGCCAGTCCTCCGCCTCAAGGAGGTTTAGCAATAACCATCTTTTTTTCTCGGTGTTTCAAGAGCGAGGCCCAGGCAAGAAATCACATGTATCGTCTTGTGTGCTCGCTAAGAGTATGCCGCTAGCGTTGCATCGTTACAGAGTGCATAACGCTCTAAGGGGCACATGCATCAAAAGAAAAACCGGTCGCAAACGGGCAGATTCTCAAAATCTGCACCTTTGCGACCGGTATTTTCCCATCATCCCAAATGCAAAAATCGCAATTTAAGTAATCTCTAGATTGCGATTACTTAAATTGCGATTGCATTTAAGGAATCACACATTGAGATTCCTTAAATGCAATGCATTAAAGTAAAAAAAATTGCGATTTCGCTAATAGGAGTCGCAAATTACCAACAATTTGTACTTGATGGTAATTTGCAAAAACTTTAAAAAATGCGTTTTTCAAAGTTCCATTTTACACACACACATGCCCTTGTGGTATGCGTGTGTGCAACATGTACTCATATGCCGATTTCAGGGGTGAAACAGGGTGTCCTTTTGACACCCTGGCACCCTTGAAATTGCATTCTCAATTTGCGATTCTCAAATTGAGAATGTCTTCCCATTCATTCCTATGGGCCTCTAGGCCCATAGGAATGTCGCAATTAAGGAATGTTTAGAAATCGCTATTTTTTTTGCGATTTCTACATGCATAGGCATTTGCAATTCCCTAATTGCGATTTCTTAATAATTGCAATTAAGGAATCGCAGAAGCCTACCTTGATGCATGTGCCCCTAAGTGTAGCAAATGGTCCCATTTAACTGCTGGCCTTCCTACTATCTACAGTAACACCGAACATATCAACTGAAAAATAATTGGATAATGAACTGTAAAATTATTCTTTTGTCTCATTTAGACATATGATTATGCTGTTGTTGTATTTATGTTTTTAACAACCTCTTTAAGAAAATTAAAAACAAATATATTGCTGATAATAATTAAAAAGCAAACCAAAAAATAATAAATATGTAATTATTGGTACGTATCTCTTTCTTAATTTGTTGCTTTCTTTCCTGAATTAATGCCCATTTGTTCATTGTAAAAAAACAAATTGATTTGTTGCAGAGAATATTGTGTGGAGAGTAACACACTTTCTTACTTACTTTTTCCCTCACCCATTTTATGCAAACCAGTAGTCAAGTGTTTAGAGACACTGCATTTATAAATGTAGAACGAGAGCACAACTAAACCCATTTCAAGATCTCCCTAAAATTATGTGTAAATTTAGATATGGCTGCTGGTTTAGGATCTTTCTTCTAGCTTGTTGATTTGTTTTAGATAGAGATCTATTAATTTAAAGGTATCCGATTGTAGCTTGATGATCACCACTATCCTTATGGTTTTTGCTGTTTGTTCTTTGTCATACTAGTGCTTTTATAACTTTCCAAATCTTCACCCCCAGTTACACTGCCAAAACAGTTCTACACCACCCTCAGTCAATTCTTGCATCCACATACTACCTATATCAGCACCTACACCCTACATAACCATTGCACCATCGACGACACTGGTGTGATATCAGAATATTGAGGTCAATATGTTGTTTTACAAAATATTTATTGTGCCTTAACTTTCCTTTACAAAAATATTACCACATTGGAGTTAATAATAGAATATCTACATTCAATGATGCCAAATTTTATAAATAATATTTAGTCCACAATAATAATTTCAGACAATATTTTTGTTATCGATATTTTGACATACAGTCTCTAATCCGCCCCATCATCTACATCACCACACTACAACCTAAATCTTACACCACCACCTCTGCTCTTAATAGGTGTGTGCACTGTTTGATGCCATGTACATACTCTCCTCCATTTCGATTACTTACACCACATACACTCACACAGCAGTACCTGTGATTGAATGTCAGAATATCATGTACAGAAATATTGTGTCCTAAATATCCTTTACAAAAATATCGTCTCATTGGTGAACTTTTTATGTTATCTATCATTAACTCCAGAGGAGCAATATATTTGTAAACAATTTTGAGGACTCAATATTTATGTTAGATGATATACTGACAATACTATTCAGGTACCACATCCTGCTCACACTACAGCACATGATATACCCTATTCCCTGCATGATCGCCTATATTCTACATGACAGCCTACACCCTAATCCACATTCGTAATAAACCACCCCCTTCACCTGTTCCTCCATGTAAATGCTACATCACAAACCCTCTACAAAACTCACCCCACCACCTAAACCCCCAATGCATTTTGCTTACTTACATGTGTTTCCCTGGGCCTTCTATGTCCCCCTTAAGAATAGAAGCAACGACCATCGCTTTACCATTGTGTACCATATTGTCCTACTAGTGCTTGTTCATTCCTCCCCTCTGCACTGCCCTGAACTCACCTACACCTTTTCCTCACACCAGGGCCAGCACGTATACTGATTCTCTACCTCCTATATGTTAATACTGCCATTTGCACCATGCACCACCACCTATACCTTACACCCACCCCACCATCTATAAAATATAACTAAAACGATACCACCACATATATACCTACCTACACCATTACTAGTGCCACCTAAACCGCTTATGGCACTGTTTATACTGCCGAAGCCTCAAATGTATATTGTCAGCTACTCCCATTCTCATTAACGTATAAACTCTATATGCACACCGCTATCGGAATTCCGCCTAAACTCAAAGTAACTCCGCCCTACACCCGTTGTTTCTTACACTCATCTCTTTCACCTTAACATTACACCACCACCTACACCAGACAACATATATCCTAAAACCTTCTAACACCCTCTTCTTTGAGCACTAACTCCACCTTGCACTCTCTTCACGTAACATCATGCACCACCTACACTCTAAACTGAAAACAGCTTATATCATGACCTATACCCATTCCACCACCTATTCACAACAGTGGCATCTACATCATAGACCATCCCTTACATTAATACATACTAAACTATCACCTACAAGCTACACCATCTAACAGGACCTATACCATTACCTACCTCACTTATATTATACAGGACCACCTACACCGCATACCATAGTCCACCACCTACAACAATCTCCATCCAATCTAAACCTACAGTACCACCTACTTTACAAACTACACCCTATTCATTTACTTATAGATTATAACCACCTCACTTACACAATGAACACCACATCTATACCTTGCCCTACACTACCAAAACACTATTATGTCATACAGCCTAGATCATCTATACCATGAACACACCTTACAACACATCTCTACTTTATACCACTATCTGCACCTTACACACATTTCTGTACCCTACAATGCCTACATACCCTATCATATACACTTCTACTTACGCAGCGTAAATCACTATCTAGATACTATACTGTCACCCACACTGTAATCTACACAATGCACAATCACACCCTATACCCTACATGGCCACCATCACTCCATAAATCTATACCACAACCTATGTCTACATGCTGGAACTCTACACCTAACGCTGCATATGCTTCATACACTACCAGTTCCTCCCTACACCACTATATACATTGCTTCCTACTCTCCATCTAAAGATACACCACCACCTATTCAATAGATAATCTACACCCTAGATCACCTACGCTGTTTGACAGACATTTGCAGAATGTATGGCATTTACCGTTTCATAGAAACCAATTCATAGACTGTCAGTTTTTTCGAAATTGGTTTTCGCATGCTTAGCTTTGAAGGTGTTAATGCATTGGTTGCAGGTATTACTCACAGAAATATTTCTGTTGGAGGTATTTATTTGAGTGGTTTATTACTGCATGGGACTTTTTGGGATCTATATATTTTATTTGTCAAATAATTACATTGGATGCTTTTAATTTGACGACTGCCCACCCCCCTGAACACCATCCATCCCTGACCCCCCTTCACAATCTCTAAACACAATACTTCACACATCCCTGACTCCTAAACACCATCCATCCCTGAACCCTAATAGACCTTTCTACCCCTAAATTCACCTTTCCCTGAACCCTAAAAACCCATCACTACATGGAAAATCCACCCATTCTTAACCCCTAAACTCCATCCATACTTAAACCTTAAAATATTTCTACCCCTTAACGCCATCCATCTCTGAACCCTAAAACCCCTCCTTACCCCTAAACTCTACTATTCCTGCACCCTAAAAAACTCTCACCACCCCTTTCCTCTCCAAACCCCACCCACCCCTGGACCCTAAAAACTCATCATCCCTAAACTCCACCCATCTCTGAACCCTAAAAAACACTTTCTACTTCTAAACGCCACCCATCGCTGAATGTTCAAAACCCCTCACCACCACCAACTCCACCCATTCCAGAACCCTAAAATTCTGTCTACCCATAAACTCCTTCCATCCATCTATCCCTGACCCCTAAAACCCCTTACTATCTCTAAACTCCACTGTAAGACCACAATCCTTGTCAGGGTGAGGCACAAGCGAACTCCAAATTAACGTATGCTCTCCCCTCTGATAGCTTGGCACAGAGCACTCAGGCGTAGCTTAGAGGCAATGTGTAAATTATTTATGCAGCAATTCGAGCAATAATAAAGTAAAACACAGCACACGGAAAAATCCTACACCAATTTAGAAAACTGGACTACATTTCAAAAAAACATAAACAAGACCAAAACAAAAACATCCTATCAGTAGAAGTGGAGATATGCAATTTTAAAGATTTCAGTGAAAATAGCACCAAAAAGCACAAAGTGTCAACTGTGGCAATCTGGTTGCACCAGACAGGGACAAAGTCACAAGTTCAGGCTGACCGCGATGGAGTGTGGGCCAGCTACAGGAACCCAGTTAGGCCAGCTGAGCAAGAGTGCCTTAAGTCCTGGTTGCAGAGCATTGCGAAGTCCCGCGTTGAGAATGAGTTATGCAGCTGAGGTGAGGCAACAGTTCTGAAGAGCTGCAAAGCTGTGATGCCAGGTCCTGCATCATGGAGAATCTCATCTATAAGGGTTTGCGAAGTGAAGTCTGACATTGAGGAAGCATTGCGCAGTCGAGGCTGCGACGCGAGAACCTGCATCATCGTCGAGTCTGCAGTCAACAAGAGATTTGTGATGCGAGCACCTGCATTGGTGAAGCTTCACACAGTGGCGGTTCCAAAGCGGGTTGCAGAGTTCTTGCGCTTAGCGAATCCTCGTCGCAGAGGCAATCCATTGGTTCTGCTGAATCCACAGATGGGCTGGCAGAGAACCTTCTGGCTCGCTTCCAAGGGTTCAGGACTGGGGTAACAATACTTGGCAGTGTAGGACTCACAGATGGCAAAGTCCAGGCGCTGGGTCCAAGGTTGGTGGAGCTTTCTTTTCCTGAGGCTCTAGTCAGGCGGACAGCCAACTAGACCTTGGAGTCACTCTGAGGTACAGAGTTCAACAGATGCAGGTCTAGTCCTTCTCACCAAAGCAAGAGGGCAGCAGGTCAGCACAGCAGGGAAGCTGTCCTTCAGAGCAGCAGTCCAGCAGACTGGCAGTCCTTTCAGTAGCATATCAGTCCTTCTTCCTGTACGATATCCACAGGTCCAAGATTGTACATAAGAGTTGGTGTCTGAGGTCCAATGTTTATATCTAGCTCCAGACTAACCGCAGTGGGTCACCAGCCCTTTGTTTAGGTCTGTGCCCAGCTCCGCCATCCCATCCTGCCAGCTATGGCCCGTCTAGTCACACCTAAGCTCTCTATTATTATGTGTGGCTATCTAGGAGGAGTACGCAAGGCTCACCTGTCAACTACACCCAGACATGTGACCCAGAGACAGGCTGCAGGCACTACATGGCTAAGGCAGGAAAATTTCAATTTTCTAATAGTGGCATTTTCTAAATTGTAATTTAAAATCTGACTTCACCGTCAGAGAGGATTTATCATTACAATTCCAAAGACACCAATTATGAACTAGGTACCTGTTCCCATTTGGAAGTTACAGCTTATTAAATGAAACAAACTAACTCCAGTGTTAACCCATGGGAGAGGTATGCCTTGCAGTAGCAAAAAAGGAATGTAAGAGTGTTTCACTACCAGGCCCTGTAAAAGTTAAGAATACAAGTCCGACCATTAAAATATGCTGCGTCCTGCCCTCTGGGCTGTTCAGGGCCTACCCTAGGGTTGACTAACATGTTTCTAAAAGGAAGCATTAGGCCTGGCAAATTGTTTAGTTTGCCAATTCGAAATTGCAGTTTAAAACTACACACATAGACTGCAATCGCAGACCTGAGACATATTTAAAGTGCTACTTAATTGGTTGACACAATCAGTGCCGTAAGCCCATTAGTAGCATTTGATTTAAGGATCTGGGCACAGGTAGTGCCACATTACTAGGGAATTACAAGTAAATTGAATATGGGTATAAGCCAGTTCTATCATTTTTAAAGGGGAGATTACCAGCACTTTACTGCTGGTTAGCAGTAGTAAAGTGTGCAGAGTCCTAAAGCCAGCAAAAACAAAGTCAGGAAAACAGGAGAGTTAAAGGCAAAAATGTAGGGGAAAACCCACACCAAGGATGTCCGGTCTAACATCCACACACTCCTGAACCCTACAACCCGTTACCACCTGTAAACTCTGCCTATCACTGAACCTTATGTGCAGAGTCCTAAAGCCAGCAAAAACAAAGTCAACAAAACAGGAGTTAATGGCAAAAATGTAGGGGAAAACCCACACCAAGGATGTCCGATCTAACTTCCACACACTCCTGAACCTTACAACCCTTTACCACCTGTAAACTCTGCCTATCACTGAACCTTAAAAACCCTCAACAGCCTTAAACCTTGCATGTCCAAGAACCCTATAAACCCCTCACCACCCCTACAGTCCACGTCCCTTAACCCTAAACACCCCTCACCAGCCCTAAACTCCTCCTCTTCCTGATCCCTAAAAAACACTGACCACCACTAAACTTCAGCCATCCTTGAACCTTAAAAAACCTTTCTACAACCGAATTCCACTCACCACTGATCCCTAAAACCCTCATCACAGCCCCAAAAACCCAGCATTACTCCTAAACTCTACCTAAGTTTAACTAATTTTGGATTTTTCTTTACAATTATCTTTCCCTAAAAATTTCTGTCAATTTTCGATTTGTTTGTATTTCCTTAAATTTGTCTTTCCTTAACATTGGCTTTCTGTGATTTGATTTCCTCTAATGTGGTTTCTCAGTTTTCATTTTTTTAATTAATTTGCTCACATCACCTATTTCCGCCTATTTACTACACTATAATCTAAGCCACCACTTACTCTTCACCCCATGCAACCAGTTACAGCATTGTCTACACCCTGCATAGTCATCTACATCGCACATACCCTTTCCACATGCTCATTACTATGTGTACTTCCTACTCTATTCACCTCCATATATACCTAAATTACCACTTGCACCCCATATTACCTGCTTAAAATTTACACCATACACTAAATGCATGCCCTAACCTCCTCCCACTCTCTACATATCACATCCACTACATTCATCCAACACCACCACTTGCACCAGTTTAACTAACATCAGCACTTTAAACAGTATACAGCCTGCATCCTACATCACAAACTATTCTACCAACTACCCCATACACAACCACTTTCACTGCCACCTACACCACTTATCAAATCCTACACCCTATACACCATTAATTGTACACCCATACACCCTAAAGCACCCATATACTACACCACTAAATAAACAATCTGCACAATATGCATCACCTTCACCCTAAACTATTTTCCAAACCACTCCTTTCACCCACTATGCCCTATACAGAGCCTACGCCATGTGCTACCTACCTCTTACACCACCACCTGCATCCTAAGCTGTCATTACAATCAGCATAACCTCGTTCCATGTCCCACCTACAACATTCACCACTAATACCATCATATCTGTCCTCCACCATCAACATCCAACATACACCACAATCAACACCTCCTACCCCATCATATACCGCTTCTTGTACCATCCCGAAGAGCCCTGACACCTCTTCTTGCCATTCACATACTATGCTTACATTTTCTTCATACACTGGCACTTATTTCAGCCTTTACACCAACACCGCCTCAGTCACCTAATCTTTTGAAATGCAAAATAAAGAAAGTTATTTTTTTTTACACCTTTCCAATTGCCGAAGTGTGAATACCATCTTTAAACAAGTCGAAGTTTTACAAAAAGTTTGCATTGAGTTTGTCTTGCATTGCATTGGTATAATGACTTTTCTAAGATGGCCAACAGTCGAATGACACAAAGGTGAGGGTTAATAAATGCAGCATCCCTAAAAGCCACTCCATGGTCTTCAGCTACTTTAAGTTTGCCTGTCTTGAATGTGTTGTAAGTGTTCAACGCGAAGTGCTGACCCACTATGCTCGATGCAGTGTTTTTTTGTATATTTTAGACTACTGTTAGTCTCACTCTTTCAGCATTTGGCAGAGTAGAGTAGTCTTGTTCTTTTGTTCACGTTCTTACTGTTATTAGGCTCTTACAGTGCTGGAAAGTAGGGGATCACATCGGAAAGTAAGGGGGTCCTGTCGGATGTTTGTTTCAGCAGTTATTTCCGCATTTAAATGTGCTGAATTTGTCCTGGTGTCATTTTCCGACACCAAGACATAATTCTGTAGCGCCTGCACTTGTCTTCAATATCCAGGCAGCGAAGGGGCTTTTTTATTTTAGCATCCTGCTGGGCCCAAAACAAAGGCCTGAATTAAAAGGCCATCAGCCCTCTTTTAGTTCAAGTATCATCCAGGGTGTCAGAGTGCTTTACACCACACACAGAGGCACAAAAAACATATGTATGTAAATCAATGTACAGAAAAAGTTACATAAGGTGATGAGGCTCAAGAGGTGTAGTAATCACATATCATTCATACTTGTAGACGTTATATTTAGGAGTGAATGGTCAGGAGAAACGTAAAGGATAAGAAACGAATGCAGTGATTGTTGTTGTACTAACAAGACTCTGGGGAGTAATAAAGAAACCCTTTTTTCTTAGAATAACTACAGATTGAGAAAAAAACAATAAGGATCCTAACCTGCAAATTACATTTTACACGCAGCTCTTTGATGCAGGTAAATAGATCACTGTGCTAGGAAAGATGGCTTGCAGTTTATGAACTTGAAGTAATAAAATGATCTCAATGTCAAAAGCAGTAGCCCACTTCCCTGTCTAAATAAAATACAAATCTCTGGCCTGCATGTTACACAAAGTGCTTTGCAGAGGATCATTAACCCTCTATGCTACTGTGAGTCAAAACTGTGATTGGACAACACACAGAACTTTATCTGAATGGCATTAACCACCAGAGTTATCTTACTGCTATTATAATCCCCTCAAAATTGCTGAGACGCAAAGATCTCTACAGCAGGTGTCTTTACCCGGCAAGGTATTTTAAAACGCATCCTCTTTGTGACCAATTAAGTAATGTGAAACAGATTTACTGGCACATATATCCAAGTTGCCAATTTCTTTGCAGCAGATTTGGTTTTAAAATAAATATAGGTTGCCTGTCTGACTCTGTTTTTCAGACTCTGCCCCTCATGACCCCACTCCCTTACTTCTGCCCTTCCTTGAACTCCAATGTATGGGTTCCCTGTGTAATTATTTTCCAATTCCAGCACTGGGCACTTATATAGCGCACCAATAAGCTACCTGTATGGACTTATAGCTCCTTTAGTACTTCAGAAATTACTTTCCTAACAGTTCAGATATTATAATTGCAAAGCAGAGTTTGAATGGGTGTGTGAAGATGTACCGTCAGAGGTAAAGCAGATGCTTTTGTTACCTGAGTGTGCCTACACTTCCGTATAAGAGATCCAAACCCCTTGTCAGCCACTATTTCAGACTGTGCTGCAACTGTCCTGCATGAGTAAAGAACCGTGTACTTCTTGTGCAATTACTGTTCATGTGTTATGTGGGAAGGAGGTTTGCGCTCTTCTTCTATGTACTGCGCTGGGTCTCTGGTGGTGGTAGCCTGTGCTGCTGCTGTGAGCGTTGTATCAATTTCTGCGTCCCTTCTGTAAGTGAGGGAAGCTTGCACTGCTGCTGCTGCGTGTGCTGCTGCTGTGAGCATTGTATCACTTTGCTAATGCGGTGTCACTTCTGAATGCGAGGGAAGCTTGCACTGCTGCTGCCGCATGTGCTGCTGTGAGCCAGAGACGTTTTAATGCATGGGCAAAGTGGGCTCTGGCCCAGGGCCCCAGCCTTCCAGGGGGCCCCCTGACAGAGTCAGCTCCATTCTCCAGAGTTTTGCCATAATGACCTTGAATATTTCTTAAACAGATTGTTTTAAATACTGTTTATCTTTAATCTATTTTTTATGTACCTGGTGTGTGAGAGTCTAGTACATCCATTTTGCAGAGAAATGGTGTGTTTATGTTTCATGCAATATACATTAAAAAGAGTTTATTTTACATCAAAACAAGGCCAAACATAAGAAATGGGAGGCTTCACAGAGATTATTTGCAGTAATATTGGTGAGCTGCTGCTGTGTTACAATATTGAACACACATAACCATCCCTGAATATTAGATGTAAACACATTTAGGGCCTTATTTATGAGAAATGATGCATCGCTGTGTGAAAACAGGGATGCGTCACCTCTTAGTGCGCCCCCCTTGCGACATGATGGATGCGTCATATTTACTGTATGACACATAATGTCGCAAGGAGTTACAAATACGTCAGTATTTCTGACGTATTTGTAGGCGCAAAAGTGATGCATTGTTAGGGTGTGTCTGAAAATAGATGCAACACCAGCAATGTGTCCTTGTACAATGGGCAAGCCCCATGTGAAAGGGCCTGCATTAGTCTTACGCCTGCTGAGAGGCAGGTGAAAGATATTGATACAATGGCATCCTAGAAGTGGCGCACTGAGTTCTCCTAGATTTCAATGCGCCACTTCTACAAGGCTTTTTGCGGGGTAACACCCACCCTCCATACTGTATACATGGTGCAGGTAAAATGTGGTGCTGGGGTTTACAAAGTGACACATCTGCCTAGATGAGTCACTTTGTAAATAGGGCGCAACATGGCACAATTTTTACATAGCCTGTGCGTCACAAAAAGTGATGTTCAGGCAGCATACAAGTGAAGCAAGGCCTTATAAATAAGGCCCATAGAATTTGGACGAGTGTTACTTTGCACTGTCAGGGACCTAATGAAATTAAATGAAATAGTGTATTTAATAAAGCACGCAGCTACTCAGACTAGAGTGTCCTGGTGCGTGACAGCGGGAGGAAAACGTGCGTAAAAGACCCATCAGTTATTAAAAAGCCAGGTTTTTAAGTTCTTCCTGAAAGAGAGTAGGTCTGTGGTTAGTCTCAGAGACTCAGGGAGTCTATTCCACAATTTAGCATCTAGAAGGCTGAAGGACCTGCCTCCAGTGTGGGCACAGCATATTTTAGGCATGATGGCCAGGTTGGCATTGGAAGATCTTAGGGGTCTATATGTTGTGTAGCAATTAACGCGCTTATTTAGGTAGCCGGCTCCTAAGCAGTGGAAAGCTTCAAAGAAGATGGTAATCGCTTTGAAGTCGATCTGTTCTTTTATGCGGAGCCTTTGTAGAGACTTAAGAATAGGGGTCATACTAGATCTGGGTTTAGATCTCAGGAGGGCTCAGGCCGCTGCATTTTGTACCACTTGTAGGCGCTGGAGAAAGTATTTGGGAAGACCGAGGTACAAGCTGTTGACATAGTCAAGCTTTGATGTCACCAGAGCCTGCACCACGATCTTTCTGCTCTCAAGCAGTAACAGTGACCGCAATTTTTTTGCATCCAGAGTATGCCAAAGCAAGCACCAGTTATATTTTGGATTTGAAAGCGCATGGAGGGTGTCTTGTCTACGACAATACCTAAGGTTTTGACATTTTCCTTTTCCGAAGGCGGGGGCAGCAGATCTTTTGGCCACTAAGAGCTCCAGTCAGGCGTTTCTGGATTACAAAAGAAAACAACTTCAGTTTTGTCAGGATTGCACTTCAGATGATTGATCTTAAGCCAGTTAAAAACCTTTGTGAGGCAAGACCTAATCATTGCCCTGTCAAACTCGGTTCCTTTTTCACATGTAAAAATAAGCTGAGTGTCATCAGCATAGGAAATAGTTTTGCCTCCCTCTTCGTCTACCAGAAATGCAAAGGGGGATAGATATATATTAAAAAGGGTAGGACTGTGACTGGAGCCCTCTGGGACACCTACATTCATGGCCGGAACCGGGGATGAGAAAGGGGGGAGCCAGATGTCCTGAGATCTATTTGCCAAGAAGGATGACATCCATGTTAAGGCGGTCCCCCCCAGGCCGATGTTAGCAAGCCTCTCATGTGGGACCGTATTGAAGGCCGCCAACAGATTGAGCAGTATCAGAACAGCCTTGCCTCCCTGGTCCAGTTTGCCCGTGAGAAATTCAGTCACTTCCAGCAGAGTGGACTCCGTACTGTAGTTAGCCCTAAAACCGGATTGGGACTCATGAAGGAGCTGCCCAACTTCAATGTGTTTTTGGAGGGCCTTGTTTACATGCTTCTCTAGTACTTTAGAGAGGGCTGTAAGAAGAGAGATTGGCCTATAGTTGGCAGGCTCCGTTGGTTTGGCGTTAGCCTTTTTTATCAGTGGGAGAATCTTAGCATTCTTCCATAATGTTGGCATGCTGCCTGAGGAGAGGGAAGCATTAAAGAGCTGGTTTACCGTGGGGTTTATGGTGGGAGCTAATAGGTTCCGGATATTCACTGTACATGGGTCAGTAGGAGAGCCACACTTAATGCTTTGGAGAAGGGTCAGTGACTCTTCAAGCTGAAACTCAGGGAAAGTTAGTAAAGATGGAGGATCCAAGAGATGAAATTTGCTATTAGAACTAAGGTAGGAGGTCAGTTCTTCCCCCGAGATGTTAGTAAAGGCTTGTTGGATCACAGAGATCTTTTTGTGGAAGAATTGGGCTATTTGCTAAGCCATTCTTTTGTGCATGTTCCTTCCTTTGTGCTGGCTTTCGGGCGGTAAAGGATTTAAATATGCTAAAGATTTCCTTACTCCTATTTGGGCATTTTCTATCTTGGTTTGAAAGAAGTTTTTCTTGGCTGCCTTCACAAGAATGTAATTAGCTTTTAAGGTGTCTTTATACACCTTCCTGTCCTCAAGTAGATAGGGTTTACGCGATTTCCGTTCAATTTTTCTACAATTTCTTTTGCTAGATCTGAGGGAATCGTTAAACCATGAAGTTGGTGGGGCCGACCTCTTTGAGGAGCGGGAAACAATCGGTACCACTGAATTATTGAGAGGGCTTCCGATTCGGGACAGCCAGACAGCTCCGGTGAGGAATGACCAAGGGCATCTGCTAACATCGGGATGGATTTTATGGAACGTTCTGTAATTAGGGACCCTCTGCCGTGCATTAGCCTGAGGGGTTGTGGTAGAGTTAGGAATTATTAATTTTAATAGGAGGTGGTCAGACCAGGTATGGGAAGAGGTAGGCTTACTGATATGTCAAAGTTGTGAAAGATTTGGTCTAGGGTATGGCCCTTCTCCTGGGTGGCCGAAAAATAGATGGAAACATGTTGCAGGCCTGCAGCATCTCCATCAAGGAAATTGTTTGAGGGCATTTTCCACTGTCCATACGTATATTGAAATCTCCCAGAATGAGGCAGCTTTTGTATTTTAAGTCCAGGGAGGCGGTGGCTGTATTAAGCAAAGTAATACAATTTCCAATTGCACAGGGAGTTCTGTAAATCAGAAAACTAGCTAGGCTACGATGGGGGAATATGGTACAGCGGAAGCCTAAGGACTCTGTGTCTTCGATGTTTTCCATCGGGATGGGAGAGCAGTCTAGTTTTTGATTATAAATTATGGTGACACCACCCCCTCTTCCTACACGGTTGGTCCCTCCTAAGGATTTTATAACCCCTAGGGTTGGCTGAGGGGATAGTAGGGTTGGAGGCTTCAGACAGCCAGGTCTCAGTGAGAAATAAAAGATCAGGCTGTTCATCTAAAAGTAGGTCATAAATGTGTGGTTAATGCTTTTGCATAGAGCGACAAGGGTGGCCTTTAAGTCCTCTGGTTTCTTATTTGCATGAGAGGTTCTTAAGTGGGAGTTTCCTGGGCTGGAGGAGAGACCAGTTGCACTTATTGCATTGAAAGTCTACCTCCAAGCTCGGATCACCCGCTGAACACTGACATAATGGTAGCCGCCTAAGGCTAAGCAGTTTTTCCCTATTGTAATATAGTGGAAGAAACTCACTGGAGGGAAACTGAGAAGCATGGACCACGCCGGATGCCTCAGGGATACTGACAGGTGCCGAGGGGCTTGCTTTTGGTGCGCCAGCGGCGTGCCCGCTGGGCACGTCCGTTTGCATCGGGAATATATAGGCTAATGCCTATGATGCAGATTGGATCGCTAACGCAGTTGAGGAAGCGGAAACTGCGTGGATGGAAATGAGGAGCCTGATAGTAGCCACAGTCCTCCGCACAATCGGTGTATCAGCCTCATCAGACCAGGACTGGAGGAGGTGAACCAGTTGCACTTATTGCATCGAAAGTCTACCTCAAAGCTCGGATCAGCTGCTGTACACTGACATAATGGTAGTCGCCTAAGGCTAAGCAGTTGTTTCCTATTGTAATATAGTGGAATAAACTCACTGGAGGGCAACTGGGCAATATGGCTGGCGCAGGACGCCTCCGGGCGCAGGCGGGCTTCCCTTTGGCAGGCCAGCAGCACTCTCCCCTGCGTGCGTCCTTTTGCATCGGGAATATATAGGCTAATGCCTATTATGCAAACTGGATCGCTAACTCAGCTGGGGAAGCGGAAACTGCGTGGGCGGAAGTGAGGAGCCTGATAGTAGCCCCAGCCCTCCACACAATCGGTGTATCAGCCTCAGCCTCAGCGGACCAGAACTGGAGGAAAAGTAAGATACAAATCGGAGCAGCTAAGGAGGTGTAGGCAAACAGAATAAAGTAAAGTGCAAGTGCAAGTGCGCGTAGGAAGGAGAAATTGTTAAAAAGCACAGAGTAATTCAGCCACACATATACAATTTAAAAAGTGTTACAAACCTAGTAGAAGGGCTGGAAACACTAAATCCTACCGCTGTCAGCTGCGCGTGTCAATTTACATCGGGAATATATAGGCTAATGCATATGATACAAACTGGATCGCTAATGCAGCTGAGGAAGCGGAAACGCATTGGGAAACAGGGGCTCAAATTGTACTATAAATTAAAAAATGTTCTGAACAGGGGCCCCCAAAATATGTTCGGCCCAGGGCCCCCAAAATCCTTAAGATGTCCCTGCTGTGAGCAGTGTATCACGTTGCCGATGCTGTGTCACTTTTGTATACGAGGGAAGCTTGCACTGCTGCTGCTGAACTGTATGTGCTCTTTGTGTGACTCTTGTCCTGCTCCTGTAGCTTTGTCAGTGCTTGTTTTGTGCATCATGGGGTTCAGATGGAGTGGCATGTCTACGTGAGTGTATAAACCCCTCGGCCTGAGGCTGGTGTGATACCCTACTCAAAATAAATAATTACAAATGTCTAGCTGGCCAGCAGGTCAGTATGTGTGGGAAGGTATAAGGAGTGGTATTTCTGTCTGGGGGACACTGTTAGTCCCTTTACTCCCCAGTACCATAGAAACGCAGATTTCCAACCAGATGATGCTGCTTCTGAGCTATGTGTCTCATCATGTTGGTTGTTTGCTCGTGAGTGATTGAATCAAACGGAAGCCATACACTGCACCGTGGGCAAAAATATCAATAGTTCAAAAATATTGTTGCCTGATGTGGAGTACCAAAATATCATGAAGATAAGTATATATAGTTA
This sequence comes from Lissotriton helveticus, assembly GCF_964261635.1. Classification (NCBI taxonomy): domain Eukaryota; kingdom Metazoa; phylum Chordata; class Amphibia; order Caudata; family Salamandridae; genus Lissotriton; species Lissotriton helveticus. The sequence continues at coordinate 583,383,085 of NC_136070.1, read as the reverse complement.
AGTATAGGTTTACTTTTATTAAGTCCATATCCATTCATCTTCTAGATGTATATATCATCAAGGAACATGTATGTGGAATTAAGTATAGCAAATGTATGCTTACAGATAAATACTTACTTAACAAATCCATTTTTAAATAGCATCTGTATAGTGTATACAGATGCTATTGTCATGGAGAGATAAATGGCTTGAGCCTTCTGGTTGCAAGCCAATGTTTAGCCTTATAGTACCTGAAGGAGTATAACACGCTATCGACTGAGGTACTGTGGCTACCCTGTCCTAAAAGTCTACAAGGCAGATTTACAACAAAGTAATGCAGCACGGTGCAGCAAGTCATTTTGCTGCGCCGTGCTGCGTTAGTTTGGAAAGCACAGAGAAGCGACATATTTACAAGAATATGTTGCATCTCTGTGCTTTCCCCTGCGCTGGCGCACAAACTGCAGCCATGCGCCGGCGCAGGCACCCTTGCACCATGGTGCTAGGATGCCTGCGTCGTGGGGAGATTGTTTTTGTGCAGGAAGGGACACCTTCCTGCACAAAAACAATAACGAGGCTTTTTCCTCTTTCAATGCGTGCTGTAGAATGCAGCACGCATTGAAAGAGAAAAAAACAAGGAGAAATGAAAACATTTCTCCTCGTTGCGCCTTTTTACGCTACCTCTAGGGTGGCGTAGCATTCACGCGCATCTCCAGATTTACGATTTCTCGTAAATCTGGAGATGTGCTTGTTCCATGGGTGTTGCATGGAAACGCCCACAGCAACACCCATGGAACGCCCCTTCCATGCACTGTGCTGCGTGTGAAGGGGCCATATTTACAAGGAGAGGAAAAGTCACGCAGGGTGGCTTTTCCTCTCCTTGTAAATATGGAAAGGCCCCCTGCGCCACCAGTACGTCATGAAAAGTGACGTACTGGTGGCGCAGGCGGCTTGTATATCTGCCCCTGCATCTCTTCTGTAACTTCACATCAGTTTCCCCTGCACATTCAGCCTGTAGTTTAATCAAAGTAATCTTAAGGCTGTCTAGCCCCATGGAAAACTGTTATTGATTTCAAGTCAACAGTGATGTCGTTGATGACTTAATTTCAAACTTGATGATTGTGATCATGATTAGTGTGTGGGGGAATTAAAGTTGCATAAATGTGGAACTTTTTGCTTAAGAAATATGCATAATACGTGTATGTCTTTGTATGTGTACCTGTTAATTGCCTGAAAACCTTCCAGCAGAAGGGTTTTCAGGGAATCGACATTGTTGTAATAAGCTTGAGCCTAAAAATCATTGTAGTTCCCCAATTTTTGTTGACCACGCAACCATGATATATCCTATGCAATGAGCATGACCTCACACATGGCATCTCTAGTGACATCACATAGTACTTAATTAGTAATATAAGTGGTGACATCTTGAATTGAATTGTTGGCTCCTCTCGATTGGCACATCATTGTGATTTTTTCACATATGATTCTGGTCATTAAATTGAATTTTTCCGGTGATTTTTGATGCCAGTTCCATGTCCTCAGAAACTGCTGGGAACAGTGATCAGCCCTACCTAGCTTTCATCGGGCATTGCTTTCAGACAGGCCTAGGCATGGTCCTGCCCAACTTGACTGGGAACACCATAATTCCTTCACCCGTGGCCTGTACTCATCACCTGTTAGACCTGGCAGCTTTTGGTGTTGTCTTCCCCCATTTTGCCTTCTCCCCTCCTGTTTGCTGAAATGTGTTTTGTTAGCTTTAGGACTCTGAACGTTACCACTGCTAACCAGTGCTAAAGTGTAAAAAAAAAAAGGGCTTGTGCTTGTGCTCACTCCTTAAAACATTGTAAAGTTAGCTTACAGCCAATTGCACATTTAGTTTACTTATAAGTCCCTTGTTAAACATTACTACATGTAGCCAGGGCCTGTAAATTAAATGTTACTAGTTGCCAATTTAACCTGGGAAAATGAACCTTTTGACAGACCCAAACCCCCCTTACAGTACATATGTCACCCCAGTGGTAGGCCCTAAACAGCTCATAGGGGAGGCTGCATTGTATTTAAAAGGTAGGACATGTTTTTTTTTTAAAGTTTTACATGTCCTGGTAGTGAAACACTCCCAAATTCCCTTTTCACTGCTGTGAGGCCCACCTATTCCATAGGATAACCTTTAATTGCCTTATTATATTTAATAAGTGCTAACTTTTGATTGGGAACATGTAGACATTTCATATTTGGTCTCAAAAGAATCGTAATGTAAAATCCTCTTTAATGGTAAAGCCAGATTTATTCTTGATTAGTTTCTAAACTCATTTTGATCCCTAGTTGTAAATGTAAAAAGTTAAAATGTGCTTAGGTAGTGTAACATCTGCCCAAGGTCACAGTTATTGCACTGTCCCCCTTTGTCTCACTGTCTGGAAGGAATACATAAAAACGAATTGCCAACTATTCACAGTCATGCCACCCAGGACACAGGCTACAGATACCACCAAATGGTTAAGACAAGAAAATGCCTACTTTCTAAAAAGAGGAATTTTCAGAATTGTGACTTAAAATCCGACTTTATGACGCCAATCATTATAGTCCCACGTCACACAGAAGAAAAGAGGCGAAAAGCCATGTAAGCAATTCAACTCTCTTAAATGTATGTTTTCTTCAAAAAGCTTTTAGTCTTCAAATTAGAGTCATTATATTATTCATGAAAATGTCCTCTGTTGTGTTTTCAACAATCAAATGATTGCTCCAATCCTTTAACAAAGTGGTCCCCAAAGCATTTCAGAGATAGTGTCCTTCAACAAGGGAATATCTATAATATTAAAATATGGACACTTACTAAAAAAATACCTAAAACTGCATGTAATTAGTTTTTGGGATGTGAGTGCTAAAAACGGAGTGTTCACCTTACAAAAATGTGATACTGAAACGAACAGAAATATTCACACAGATATTTAGTAGTACAACTTAATTTCGCCATTGAAAAAGGTTACTAGTGCAAATGCCAAAATGCATTTTCTCTAAAATAGTGTGGGATTTTTCTTGTGTTATGATTTAACTTTATTACTGGTTCTATGCTTCATAAATAAATAACTCAGCCCCAACATAGCCACTGTGAATTTTGTTTCACAGAATATTCACGAACCGATTAACTTAAGAAATAGCCCATGGAGCTAAAATATAACATCTTCACAACCAGTCAAATTCAGGGCTCTGTTTATGCACCATTTCAGGGAAGAAACCAACAAAATGGGTACACATTCTTTTTTTTATTCTTTCAAAACAGGCCGAGCTGATTTACATCAAACCGTACAAAATCACTCCCTTAACATGCACTCCAGTATCTTGCCTTGTTCTTTTCTTAATTTCACGTAGAAGTGTTTGCTGCAGTGAGGAAAAATTTTCAAATGGAAAGACAAATATGAAATGCATCTTTTAAGCTCCAAACTGTTAGTCCACCCCCACTCAAACTCCTTGATCAGTCTTCATAAAAATTACAGGATCAAAATTCCAAGGACATATACTTTTTAGAAGGTTTTCTGCGAATTTGTCAAATGTCAATAAAGCCATTAGCAATCTTAAAAATACAGTTTTCTTGAGGACCAATCATTTAATCATAACTAACTAGTTATAATCGATACCTCTGTAATAGATGATGATGGACCCTAAAAAATTGTTGATTGAATGTGGTCATTACTTGATGGCACATTTAATGTCCTCTGTGAGGTCATGGAAAATGCATAGGGTGTTATTGTCGCACTGCTATCTATAACTTGGGCCTTTCAGAGTCTCTTCATTTTTAATCGTAATGCTACATTGATAAGTTGAAGAAAGGCTTTTTTTATTTTGTAATATAGGTTAATAAGTGGTTTTGGTAGAGAAGTAGGAGATTCACTGACCAATTTTTATAAGAGATTATCTTGTGCTTTTTAATGATATACTGAGTGTGGTATTCCACCAGAATATCGAATACAAAATACTGTAGGGCCAAAATAACAAGACCTAAATATCGCGAACCAATATATTGTGAAGGTAGGTATATATAGGTAAGTATAGTTTTGCCATTCTTCATAAATATATACTTGGTTTAACAATATGAATATATCTTCAAGGTACTTCGTTGTGGAGTTAAGAAGAGTAAACCGATTCCTACCTGTATTGTACCTTCACAATACTTTGGATCTCAATATTAAGGTTTCTAGATTATGGTGCCACAATATTTGTGTCCTTGATATTCTGACATACAACCCTTTGACCACTATTCACAGTATCTGGGTGGTATAGGATGTGTCCTTGTTCTCCGGGTCCTGGGCACCGGACTTGGCTTTTTGATCTCTGCCCTATTACCTTTGCCAAGTACCCATGCCCACAGTTCTCTCTAGACATGCCTTTGGTCTTAGTCTGCACAGGACAGGGCCACCATTAGTCTGCTACCCTTGATCACTATGAACAACAGTCTATAGACATTTCAATACCTTTATGGTCACAGTGCGTGTAAAAGGGGAAACAAATATATCAATCTGCTGACTAACTCCTAAAAACAAATACTTTTTGTAGGTTCAATGGCATTTTCCACTCTCCCAGGCATGTACCGTGGTGCTCCCCTGTATGTGGCCTTCTGGTCAGACACCCGTATGCTCAGAGTACCCGACTGTGTTTGAAAAGTTCAGGTACTCTCCCTCTCAAAATAAAAAAGTGTCTGTACTCAGTACTGGACAGTACCGGCCCATTTAAAGCACTGCCTATGCTGCACATGCCACACTTTACCCTGCATGAAGAGCAAGCATACCGCAGCAGTAGCATGCGACAGAATGTTGAGGCAGCGGCACGCTTAAGCAGAGGTACAGGAGGGTACTCATTGTAAGAGCAGGAGTACAGGATGGACGTCCACCCATAAAGGCAAAAGAGGGACATGGACACAAGGAGGCATTCCCTGTTAAAAAAAAAAAAAAGATGGCCCATTGAAGCACGTAATCACAAAACAGCCACTCTTCTAAGGTAGCACAGAAGAGAGGCAAAAACAAAGCAGAAAGGGTAAACAAAAAGAGAGTAGGGAAGCAATAAGGTACAAATTCAGCAATATTACTGCGGGGCAAACATCAGTTTCCAGAGCAAATCTGTGTGAGTACTGTAGGGAAATGTCTGCAAATCTTCGCTACCATCCCGACATGTTTGCACAGAAAAAAGATTCTCATAAAATGGTCTGCAAATCTGACTTGTGGTATACAGCCATGTGTAACGGCTGACAGAGTAAAAACGTCCTCCTCCTTTTGAAGTGAACCATGCATATGTGAGTCGCACTAGGTGACTGTGACGTGTGTGTACACATATATTTATAGCAAACACAAGGAAATGATGGACGGCGTGCTGAAACTTCAGACACTAACCCCAAGTCAAAGATCTGGGTTGAATCCATCATCATTCTTTAGCTCAATCCACCACACGAACTGCCAAGCCAGGTCTTCCCTGGACCGGAAACCAGCCTGCTGGGTCCAGGGATGAATGTTTGAAAAGCTTCAGTGCTTCGTACAGCATTTCCTTGTGTTTGCTTTGTTCACCCTAAGTTGGCAGGGTATGCCCAGACGTGGGTCCCTTGCTCACTTTGCCACTGGATTCAAGCCAGCCTGGCTGATGAGGGGTGTTATCCAGAAACCTGTCCCAGGATGTTTGTTTCTGGTCCAGGGAAGACCTGGACTGTTCCCATGAGGAACGGGGTCAAGACTGATTTGCATGTGGCTGGGTCTGAACTGGGGTGGCGAAGTGTGCTAAAAAACGATGATGGATTCAACCCAGATCTGTAACTTGGGGCGAGTGCCTGAGAAATTTTAGCCCCCCGTCCATCATCTGCTTGTGTTTGCTACGTATATATTTATGCCATGCTTTTGAAAATAAATGCGACCTAATAACGCGTTATTTGGAACCCTTCTTGATAAACACAGGTTTACATCATTGTTATTACAATGCAAAGGTATCATTACCATAGTAGAGTGTAACTGAGTTGGGAAAACACATGTTAATGCCTCCTATATTCCACTCTAAAATCACTTAATGAAGAAAGGAATCAGGCTATTCTTATATATATATATATATATATATATATATATATATATATATATATATATATATATATATATATATATATATATATGTTCATGTGTGTGTTTTATTTTATCTAGTATCTGTATAAATTCTGCGCCTGCAGTGTATCCCATTTTTTGCCTGTGACTAGTTTATCTGCAGTTCCCTTTCCTGCTGAAGGACATCTCCTGTCAAGTGCTAAGAAGGCAGTCCCATGGGTTGTTCCTGCTCCAGGTCTGTCGAAGGCAGGACGCAAGATTCATTCATTGTACCAGCATCTGCCAGCTGCTACTGCCGCTACACACATAAAACAATCTGTTTACTCTCTTCTCTCACAGAGAAACAGAGACACACAGACACATGATAAATAGTCTGGTGCAAATAGACTTCGACACATGCTTGCACAGAAATATATACACAAACCACCTTCATTGATGTGAAAAACGCACAAACATGATTAAATTGGCTCTGTCAGAGACTTTGTACACACCATATGGAACGTATTTCTCCCTCATACCCATACCCCCGATCTGTATCTTTTGGTGGACATCAGGGCTCAGCTATTGACCTTGTATTAATCAATCTGTTTATGATCCCTTTTCATCTGTGGCCCAGTCCTTTGGCCACACTTGCTGCAACTTTGCAAATGGCACCCAGATCATCCTGAAACTTAAATAGTCTTCCATCTTTGGGTCAGGCACCTTAGGATCACAGTGAATGAATGTATGACCAGGACCATTTAAAGTTGAATACCAACAACTGAACATCTAACTTGTGTCACTGTTCCTCATTACCTACTAATTCCAACAGCCCCCTCTCCTCCAAAGGTCCACTAAACTGGGCTTCTTTCTTGAATCCATATAGAGCTGTGAGGTACTCGTGGAAGCCAAATTCACCTTCACGCCCGAGTAAATTCTGTTTTTCAATTCCTCAGACTCCCAATGGATCTTCCTTTCCCTGTGATTTCCTCACTGGATGAAAACCACCATCACACTTGCTCTGTCCCATCATGACTATGTCAACGGCCTCTAACCTGGTGCCCCACTGCACTTCCAATGCAGACTTCTGAAAATGTAAAACTTAGCGGCAAGTCTTCAACTTCATCTACATCCTTGGGAGTGCATAAGGCCAATCTTACATACACTTTAGTGGTTGCCAGTGGACCCCTTAGGGTCCTTCACCACCCTCTTTGTTTCACATTGTGCCCTTCATAGAATAGAACTGACATTTCTGCTGACAAAAGTGCACTGGTGTCGTGCCATATTCCGAGACCAAACAAAATATTGATATCACTCACTTTATCAATGCTCGCCTGGGATAAACATATCTAGTACAAGTAGCCAAACTATGGCTTCGCCTACCAGCTCACTTTTAAAAATTGTGACAAGGGTATCCTTTGGAAGGGCTATTAAAATGGGATCTTTGCTGCCATCTCAAGAAGTTGTTTTGGGTTGTTTCCCCTGCTTTCTCCCATGACATCATTCATTCACCCTCCAATTTGTTCTATGATGTATCAGATGTATGATGTTGAGCCTTGCCACTGCCTAATGCACTATTCTTTGACTCTAGCTTGCATAGCTACAGTGACAAGATCTCCGCACGATAAGAGCTCATCTTTGGCTCTGACACCAAATGCCAACTCTTTCTTTACAGGACACCTGCAATACATGTTCCATTCCATCCATAGAATAGATTAAACTTATACAGTGCAATCTCACTGCTTCTGGACACCATCTTAGATAGTTGTGGTGCCAAGCTCACTGCAACTCCGCTGGAGCACTTCCCTGGCCCTGACATAAAATACCCATCTCTCCCCCATGTAGGACACCTCCAGCCTATGAGCCTTTCCTTCTATAGAGCAAAGTGCTGCTTGTACAGTGTCATCTCACCTCTTCTGGACGCCATCACGGGTAGTCCCTGTGCCAAGCTCACTGCAACGTGACTGAGGCACCTTTCTGCCCCTGACACAAAATACCCAACTCTTCCAATGTATGACACCTCCAGCTCATGTATGTTTCTATCCTTCAATCAAGGTGCAACTTGCAAAGTGTCATCTCGCCTCTTCTAGGCACCATCACGGGTAGCGGCTGTGCCAAGCTCGCTGCAACATTACGGGAGCACAACTCTGGCTCTCACCTCCTATATGACATGCACTCGACCCATTAATTTCTGTTCACTCAAGTTTGCAACGGCTCCATTCAAGGTAGCTTCGCTGCGAGGAGACACAAGCAGCAATTGTCCAGCACATGCGTGACAATAAGAGACACAAGAAAAAAGGCACCCATTCCCCTGTATGGAAATAGATAAACAGGACGACTCACTAAAACCAAGTAACATACTTCGGTTTCATATAAACCATTTTACGATGAAAAGAACGGCAGACGCATTGACAGGTACAGATACAGTCTCATGGATGCAAACACCCTAATATAGACACTTGGACAATAGTCACAAAGACTTACAGAGTTTCCTCGCAGACAAATTAAGTCACAAGCACAAATACGGATGCAGGCATTGCTCACTCAGACAACAGAAGCAGAGCGGTAGCGTGAGAAGTGTGTATGTGGGCGCGCGAGCATGTGCGTATGTAGGTAGCAGGCAGGTGAGAGGGCTAAGTGGATGGTCTGCCTGGCTGATGAGGGCTGTCAGCCCGAAACCGGTCCCAGGATGCTTGTTTCTGGTCCAGAAAAGACATGGCTTGGCACTTTGGGCTGGACTGTTCCCATGAGGCACAGGGTCAAGACTGATTTGCATATAGCTGTGTCTGACCTGGGGTGGCGAAGGGAGCTAAAGAACGATGATGGATTCAACCCAGATCTGTGACTGGGTGAGTGAAGCTTTAATGCCAGTTTTCTTTGAGTGGAAGCATCAATGGGCTGCTGTACATCAGGGAGTGTAAGTCTAGGGTTTAGTGAAGAGACCGTGTGTGCTCACAGGAGACCTATCTGCTCCAGGTCAGCAGGTGCCCTTCAGTCCATGGACTTGGGCCTCCACCTGATGCTCTCTTGTTCCCATTACTAGGCCTGCCCTTCCCGGCGCCAGATGCTCTTCTCTTTGCTTTGCTTTAAAGCTACAACAGCCCTGTCCTTGTGTGCCTGATTTAAGGTGATTTATTAGTGTCATAGAGTGGGGCGGGATCCTTGGTAAGATACTCTATCCTGATATAAGTAGGCCTGGGCAAAATTTTAACTAGGCCAATGTAACTGGCGTAAATTTGGTAATTTTGGGTGGCAAAATGCACATAAATTTACCTAGATCATGCCATTATGCCCCACTCCGTAGCTTTGAGGGGAAATTTTAACGTGGGATAAATTGGTTAAATATTTTTTTTTTATGCCATTGACATTTCAGGTTACCTGGGTAGGCTGCTCGGGTAATTTTTTAATGTGAAACTACAAATACAAGCAAGCGGCTGTCTTTTGAACACAAGCGGCAGTTCTCTTAAGATGGGCAATAAACATTCCAGCTAGGTTTTTAAACCCGAACAGACCATTTGTGCAATTTTTGAGTGTAAAACGACAAATTCGAACACGAGCAGCAGTGCTTTGAACGCGAGCAGCCAGAAATCAATTTGAAATTACATTTCGAGTTCAATATTTACCTGAACAGACCTTTTAGGTAATTATTTGAGTGCAAAATGCATTTCCCATAATTACACATAATTTTGCAGTGATTCAGCGTATTTACCTTACAGTAAAGTACACGAGTTTCACACACCCCTAGATGTACAACACCCTCCATCTCTGTCTTGTGCCCGGGAGCTCTTCCGCTGACCCTGCACGCTTTCACTAATGTGCAGAAGAGTTTTTCTCCTGCTCCGAGCTTTCTCTGACTGCGCTGCTCTCTCCCTGCTGGCGTTTTCTTTTTTTTGGTACCCTGGCCTCTGTGGCCCTGCTGTGTGACGCTGCCTCCTTGTACGTGCCCCTTACTCTTTCATACTTAAGTCATCATCTGTCTCCCTGATACTCTGCTCTTTCTGTGATCCGAGGCTGTCCCTCCGATAACCCTGCAGCGGGGCGCATCTCGTGGGCCCTCCCTCTGTCTCATATAGCGCCTCTCCCTCGCCAAATAGGACTCCTCTTCCACGGCGCTTTCCGGTGATATCAGCCGCCGTCTGACTCATTCGACGCTGCGGCCGAGGTTCCTCTCCAGAGAAGGACAGCCTCAAAATAATATAGAAATGTACAATAAATGTTCAGACACCAGACCGCCAAAGATGTCTGTTTCCCTCCCATGGCTGCTTCACGCCTCACTCGCCCAGGGCCAGAATATTCACCCTTAGTGCCAAATTCGTGGTATTTATGGCCTGCGTGAATTAATATTATACTGACACACGGCTCCGACGTGTTCTGAAGCTGTCATGCAGTTCTTCTCCGAGGGAGTGCTTTAATATAAGTGCATGTTTATGGTCTCCCTGCTAAACCGCCCTACCCTCTATATTTTGTATAGAACGCCCCCCCCCCCCCCCCGCAGTATGGTTTAAATGTTAGTCCTGTGTTTATAGCGTAATATTTTATTTTTGCTAGATGCAGTATTGTTTTTGCCTTTCGTGGTTTTTTTTTGTAGGGAGGGGGCAGGCTGTAAATTGGTCTTGGCCTATAACGCGCCTTGAAGTATCTGAAAGGTTTCGGTCAAGTGTCGCTGTGCTGTAGAAACACGTGTGGCCTGCGCAAGTACAGGGGTGATCTTGGCCTGTGTGGCCGATGCCCATAGTTTGCTACTATCAGACCGATGCAATCTCTCTCTTCTCTCTTTACGTATTCACTTTTTCTTTTTCCCTCCTTCCTTCTCTCTATATTACTCATCCGAACGAGGGGGCCGTCATTGACCGAACATGTAAGATGTAAAGATGCCAACAGGCGGGTTCCCACATTGAGGCCACCCTGTTCACTGTATGTATATATGCAAACACCATAAATATAATTAAGGAAAGAAAAGAAACACGCGTGGCACGCCAGCCCATCTCCCCCTTCATTGTGAAGGGGGAACTGTGGAGGCTTCGCATGATAAACTGTTGACCCCCGTGAGGTCTCATTCGAGTGGCTTTTCTCTGGATTTTTCAGGGAAGGCGAGGGGTTCTGCTGTCTGTCGTGTCCCCTCTTTGCACACCCTCAGTGCAGAGGCCCTTTTGTCTCAAGGGGGCGGGGGTTACAGATCTGCTCAAGCAGCAGACTTGTCCTGCGGCTGGGCCTGCCCCAGACAAGGCCAAGGCTACAGGGGGATCTCTCCACCTCTCTCCTACTTTAAATATAACGGGGCTCCTGCGACAGCCCCGGAAGCTGTACTGCGCTTCAATACACGGACAGAGGCAGCTCTGGCAGCTGTGTGTTTGGGGGTCGCACAACAGTTCTAAGTTTGTGTACTTGAGATGAAGTTGCGAGTATGGTTGGTATCATGGTCAGGGGCGTAACTCGGGCCCAGCAGGCCCTGCGGCGCAGGGTGGAAGGGGGGGGGCACCTTTCAGCCCCCTCCCCAGCCCAACCCTTGAAGAGACCCCCCACTCAGCCCCCAGGCCGAGGAATATATATGTGCAGTATAAGAAACTCGGGGAGCCCTCGTCACATTCTGCAAGGGGAGGGGGACACCACCATTTTGCATTACGCCACTGATTCTTCAATAGTAGCTCGTATACCACTCACTGCCCCTCCCTGACATAGATGAGATGGAGCCAGAGTTACTGGAACCCATTTTTATGGTTCTCAAGTAACATTTGCTAAAATTATGTAACGAGCTGCATGCCGTCCTGTGTAAACTCGCATCCGTCACAGACATGCACTGAGTCTCGCGGTTGTGAGGGGTCTTGTTCTAGGCCCTCTCGGAAAGAGTGGCCGTCACGCGCATAAGACCAGTAGTGAGTGGCCCCTTCCCGCCCTCAAGGGTGACCTGCGGCTGACCCCGGAGAGCTCGCGCCCCTCTATCCAAAACATACTGCCCTGGGGACTGATCCCAGCTACAGTGCCTCGGGCGGCGGGAAGCAGGCCGGCGGCCGAGTGAGCGTGAGCGAGGCCAGTGCATGGGAACACTAGCCTTTTATGGACAGTAGACGCAGTTATATACACGGCTCTCCCCGAACCAGTGCAGCAGTGAAAAGACGAGAGTGCAGGTGCATTTACCAAAAAGCAAGACCTCCCGCTGACCAAAGCAAGCGTGCAACCGCTGCCTCGCGCAGGTGCATTTACCAAAAGCAAGACCCTCGCGCTGACCAAGGCAAGCGTGCAACCGCTGCCTCGCGCAGGTGCATTTACCAAAAGCAAGACCCTCGCGCTGACCAAAGCAAGCGTGCAACCGCTGCCTCGCGCAGGTGCATTTACCAAAAGCAAGACCCTCGCGCTGACCAACGCAAGCGTGCAACCGCTGCCTCGCGCAGGTGCATTTACCAAAAGCAAGACCCTCGCGCTGACCAACGCAAGCGTGCAGCCGCTGCCTCGCGCAGGTGCATTTACCAGAAGCAAGACCCTCGCGCTGACCAACGCAAGCGTGCAACCGCTGCCTCGCGCAGGTGCATTGGCTGTGCTCCCTCATGGGCAGGGCGCGAGCCAGACACAATGAAACCCGCTTCACCCTTCAAAATACACCGCAGGGGCAAGCAAGGTGGGGCGGGGAGCCCGGGCACCGTATACAGGCCTGACCCCGCGCCTCTCCCCAGGAGCAGACACACTGAGACACATCCCCCCCAAAAATGGCACGCAGCTGTCAAAACAAGAGAAGCAGGGACCTGGGCGCCTAAAACAGAACCCCCTCTCTATTACCAAGGTGAAAATCTCGTAGCCCACGCCCTACCCAGCCCTCCTCCAGTGACACTGCCCCGAGTCAAGCAAAATAAATCACACACCCACTTTCAAAACTGCCCCGGCGGGGTAAATAGTGCTCAGTCTAGGAAAGGGAGGTTCGAGTTCCAGTATTATTTTAGGGGATAAAAACAGCAGGTTTGGGTGCCCTTTAGTGCTTTTATGAAGCACAGACATCTTTGTGTCTGCACTAAAAGTACTGACTGCAGGGGAGACAGAGGGTGCAAGGGACGTCGGCTTGTCGCGAAGTGAAACAAAAAGTGGCAGCAGGCGTGTGGTGCAGTGGCGGTGGAGGCGAGGGGGTCCTGGCCTTCTCGGGGGTCCTGCAGAAAGCTAGCGCCAAAGCAACACTCGCAGCCTTCTCCCAAATCCAAGAAAAACATTCAATACAAGGCGCCACACCACGAACTAGACCCTCCTTTCCCGCTCCTCTTTACCCATCTCTCCTTCCCCCTCGCAGTGCTTTGAGTCGGCCTTAAGCGCTACACCAATTACGAGCTTAACACACCGGCACCAAGCTGATCGCTGGCTAAAGACAGAAGGTGGCGAGAGGTCCCATCGCCCTGTGTGTGTGCCAGTGTGTGGGGAGTTTGCTGTGGGCATATAAAACTAGCGCTTCCAAAATACGCACAGCAGTCACAAAAATGGGCGCTAGATGCTCAGGGACCCAATATCCAGACTTCCATGCCAGCCAAGGCAGCCAGCCAGCCTTGTACCCGCGGGGGTGTTGTGGGGGGTCGGGTACATCGATGGAAGACAAGAAACAACAGTAAAACCAGACAACATAACAAATCACGGGGTACCCAGGTGCCAGCATCCTTGCCATATTGCTTCCTAAAGCTAGGGGGTAAAAGCAGACTTGTTCTTGAATAAGGGGGCAATACTGCCTCCTCAGGGTGGGAGAGGGGGCACTTGGAAGCCATGCATAATCACCCCTCACCCACCCCCACCCTAAACCCATAGAGCCGGAAGGACAAGAAGACATTTCGTAGACAAACAGGTACCCGGCAGACCCTCCAGGAGGAGGGTGGGGAGCAGCACATATCTGTCATTAGGTGGTATGTATGGAGGGCACTTAACCCTCAAGCCTAAGGTCTTACCTCTGCCTCCTTACGCCAGGCCAGCTCCCCCCGTCCTCCAAGTTTTCCATTCCAGATCCTCCGGCGAACATTATTCCATTAAAGAAAGAGGAGGCAGAACAGATGCTGCAGAGCCTTTCGGAAAAAAAAGAATTTCTGCTGGAGGTGGGGAGGCGCGGACACACACGCCGAGCAGGGTAGCGACGCGATTTCTTGGAGACGGAGCCCGGCGCAGCTCCCCCCTCCCCAAAATCCAGACTGCACCCCCCCAGCCTGGGGTTCGGGAGAGACGCACAGAGGCGAGATGCAGAAAATGGATATTAAAAAAATGTGATCTCCCCGGGTTGCGGCTGCTGTGCGGGCAGGCAGCCTCTGAGCAGAGCGTGCACTGGCACCCCCCAGAGCCCGATGAGATCAGGGGTGGGCGGGGGCCTGCTGCTGCCTCCCCAGGGTTTGGGGGCTGATGCCGCGGCTGCCTGTCGGAGCACTGGAGGAAGCAGTGCCCTCGCGCTGGAGCAGGAGGCGGGAGCAGGGGATGGAGATGAGGAGGATGAGAGGGGAACGACCAGCGATGGCCATGTAGACATACATGTGTGTGTGTGTGACACCTGTGAGAGCAGGGACGCAGCTCCTGCACCAGCAGGGTTCCTATTTCAAGAATCCCAGCCACAGGGAAAGGCAGCTTTGCCGTGGACAGACCATTTTACCAGGGAAATACTGAATTACAGGAATTACCTGTACAAGGATGGACATGCTGGAGCCGTGGAGAGATCCATGTCCGTGAACATTTACTTCCAGAAGTGAACATCATGGAAGCATCGCCCAGGCCGCTAGGGATGTGTGATAGAGCCTAGAGGCCTCTATATCTGTGTTTTGTTGTTCTTACAACAATTACTTTACAGTAGCACTTTGCAACCTGCTCTGATTCTTGGCAGTTCTTGTCCTTGGTTGGTTGACATGTTTTGACCTGTTTAGCTCTTCCCTTGGTTGGTGTCTCCCTGTTTCCAACACACTCTGGTGCCTCCTGTGCCTTGGTTTTCATCCCACTGTGGTGGTTATTCAGACTGAGGGCCTCCTGTCCTTCAGAATCCATCCTACTGAGGTATCATCTGACCATAGCTTCATTACCCCAGTGGTGCTCCCTGCCCCTCACTCTCCATCCCACCGAAGCGCCTCATGTCCATTAGTTTCCATCCTTCAGTCGTGCCTCCTGACCTTAACTACAATCCCACTGTGGTACTTACTGTCCCTCATTTTTCATCCCCCTATGATGCTGTCTGTCCCTCAGTTTCTATCCCGCATGATGCATCTTGCCCCTGGTTCTGGTCTCAAAATGGTGCAGCGTACCGCTCCATATTGGGCAGACTTCCAGAACTTGATACGACAAAAAATGAAACAGTTTCTCAGCACTGTTAAGTATACTTGTAAAGTGCGTACAAAACCCACTAAGGTATGCTGGCACTGATGAGAATGAGGGTTGCTTGCTAATCTCTCTGGGATCAATAAGAAGAGGCCCGTTTTCATTTTTTTCTGGATTCTAGGATTGAACTGGTGGCCCTAATGTGAAGGGGGAGTACATTTGTGGCTTTAGGAGTAGGTAGGGGTAGGGTAGGGTAGGGGTCTGGCTGTTCAGTTCCAGGGGGCTGCGGTGAGCAGTAGGTTTGCAGAGGTGCCTGGTGGAGGTGTAGGAGCTGGTGTGGTTGTTCAGGTTGGTGGAGCCTAAATTGTATAGTGCTTTATATGTGTGTGAGTAATTTGAACTGTACACGTTTGTGTGTGAGGGGGCAATGGAGGTTGCTGATGTGTGGGATGATGTGGGTGCATGGCAGGAGGCTGAGTTTGAGTCTGTCTGCAGTATTCGGAATGGCCTGTTGCCGATTGGTGATTTGGGCGGGGGCTCTGCCATACATTGCATTTCCGAAGTCTAGCTTGTTGGGGATGAATGCGTGGGTAATTGTTTGGCGGGTGTTGAGAGGAAGCCACTTGAAGATTTTCCAGAGGATCTTAAGGATGTGGAAATAGGAGAATGTGATGGAGCTGACTTGGCTGGCCATTGATAGTTTGTGGTCGACTGTGATTCCCAGATACCTGACTTGACTGGACGGGTTGGGGTGGGGCCAAGTGCTGCTGGCCACCAAGCTGAGGACCACAGTGTTGGGATTTTCCTGAAGAGTATAACCTCCGCCTTGTCTGAGTTGAGTTTGAGGCACTTGGACTTCATCCAGAGGGCAATTTCTGACTACATGCATTCAATTAACTTTGCTTGGGTGTTTGGTGGTGTCCTCGGAAAGGATGACTTGTGTGCCATCTGAGTAAGAGATTATGTAGATTCACAAAGTTTGCACAATGTTGATGAGCTGAGCCTTGTACATATTGAAGAGCGTGAGGCTGAGTAATGATCCCTGGGGGACTCTGCACTGTGGGTTTTCATTTCTTAGCCGGAGCTCAGCATTCCTTCAATTTGTATATTCTCTTAGCCTTTAGCAGGTGAGACCAAATATCTGAATCCAAAGTAACAGTGCTCAAAAATGGCAGCAGTTTCTCCATAACTGGTAGATCACATCACATCTCCACAAAACAGCAACCAACAGGAGGCGCATTTGGGTCTGGATGAGCTTTATTAGCGACATGTATGAATGACGGCCAGGCGCGCAACACCCATTGGCCTCAAAGGGCTTCAGCCCCCCTCCCCCGTCGTGTGTGGCAGCCCGGGATGAGACACTTCTCGGGCCCGCTCACAGCCACACCCGAGCACTTCACAGGTCTTTAAAAGACCTTGTGCATCTTAATGGGGCTTTGTTGTTGTTTCACGTCTTCCAAGAGCCCCTGCAGCTTGACTCTGCCGATTGCCTAAAGATTCAGCCCCCCCCACCCCACCCCCCGAAATTCCGAAATTTGACTCTAGTTGCGCCTCTGATAACGGCACAGTTACGCTGATCATTTTGGATTAAGACCAGACTCTTGTGCTATGGTTTGATCTTCTTTATTGAAAGACCAGTCACGAATCAGGAATGGCGACTCATGCACAGCAAAATTCCTCAAGGTTCATCATTGTTGAGAATTATTCATTATAAACGATGAAAAGACTCTGTGCAATGCAAAGCCCACACAGAACCATTAAAAGTTCCATTTATTTGTAACCAAAAGGGGGTTTTCTTTGTGCTGCAGCATTTTAGAATGGTGACTCGATAAGCACCACAACAGAACGGAACAGGGCAGCCTGATTTCCTTTCTGCCTTCAAAATTGAACCAGAACTGGGACAGAGTGAGCGCAGCTTCAGACCAGCAACGGTAAAGAGGAGCCCCAGGCACCCAATGGTTCAAAAAGACCAGCTCTGGCTCCAGCAGAAAAACATATGCATGCAAGCCAACATTTTGGAAAAGGAAAGTAGGAGATTTATTAAAAAATAATCAGGATAATGTATTACAAAATCAAATAAAATCAGGTGTTTGTTAAGCGCGACTACTCACCCGTAAGGGTCTCAGGGTGCTGGGGGTGTGGGGAAAGGTTCGCAGGTTCCAGTCCATCAAGATGGGGGTCTGTCGAAGAGCCAGGTTTTGAGGTTTCTTGTGAAGATGGGGAGCGATGTTATCTATCTGAGGTGGAGCGGAAGGTCATTCCAGGCACTGGCCGCGCGAAAGGAGAAGGAGCGGCCTCCCGATCTGGTCTTTCTGGTGCGTGGGATCACAGCGTAGGACAACTGGGCTGATCATAGGGTCCTTAAGGGTGCGTGGAATTTGAGTCCGCTGTTCAGGTATGCTGGTCTGGTGTCGTGGAGGGCTTTGTGAGCGTGGGTTAGCATTTTGAAGGAGACTAGCTTCAATGGGGAGCCAGTGGAGTGTGCGCAGGTGCTGGGAGATGTGGCAGTGGCTTGGCAGGTTGAGGATCAGTCTTGCAGCAGCGTTTTGGATGTTCTGTAGCTTGCGGGTGAGATTTTTGTTTATTACGGCATAGAGTGTGTTGCTGTAGTCGAGCCTGCTGATGACCAGGGCGTGTGTGACGGTCTTTCTGTGTTCGAGGGGGATCCATTTGAAGGTCTGATGTAGGAGGCGGAGGGTGTGGAAGCAAGAGGACGAGACAGAGTTGAACTGGAGGTCCATTTTGAGCTCTGAGTCCAGGATGATTCCCAGGTTGCGTGCATGGGGGTGGGCGGGCTTCCGAGGGCCCTCAGGTGTCGTTCCAGGCATCTGTATTTGGGCCCATGATGAGTACTTCTGTTTCAGCCTGCATCGGGTCTATTGGCATGTTTGGGACTTGTGAGTGTGCTACTGCACACTTGCACAATGCAAGCATATATTTGCATTTTTGCATATTAGAAATGCAAATATATGTTTTCCTCTTACCGGTCAGAAGCACAGAGAAATCACCATGGTAGGCAGAGAGAACGTGCCAAAAATGTTGGGTACTTGCCTGAAGGAGCAGGTTACTGGCAGCGCATAATTAGAGTCACATAAGACCAATCCCTGCAGCCGAAGCCCACTGAGAAATTGGGTTTTTGCATGCAAGAATCAGGAGGCAGGGTTCGGGCTTTGAAATCATTAGTCTCCCGTCTGAATCGGGAGGGTTGGTAGGTATGCACCGTAAGCAAAAATGTTAAAATGGGGGCAGGAGTTTTCCTGAGCTTGGATTGTGCAGGTCTTATTAACCTTCCGTCTCCGATTAAGTTGAGCAACATTCTGCCCTGGACCATGGCTTGATTGCCAGCATGAATTGTATGCTATCCAGTCGAAGAAGAGAGCAGATCTCAGACCATGACCAGTCAGGACTCTTGCCATAGAGGAACCAGACTCCCCGAGCCATTGGGTGGACTGATCCTGTGTCCAATCACAGCATCTGCAAGTGCAGAGAAGGGGTTCGAAGGCAACTCAACTAAACTTGGTGGTCACACTGGCTCCATGCAACCAACAACCATTGATCTCCCACCCAGTGCCCATTAGAAAGCCTCTGGGAACGTCTATGCTCTGCATTTTCCTACCTGAGCAGTGAGCCTACTTTCTACAGGCGTGGCTGGCATGATCAGGGTCTGAATGCTGCATTCAAGTGCCTGGGCATACTCGGGCCAGACTGGGAATGCTAACCAATCCTGGCAATTACGTTGGACAGGCCCGGGGGGTATAGGTGCTGATGGGAATCACTGCTGCAAAAAGAACAATTGATGGACAGAATGCAGAACAATGTCATACATTCACCCCAGTACAGAGATCTGGCCCTAAATCGATCATTTTTTTGCTCACCATGCCATTCCAGTTTGGACCCAGCCACATGCAAATCAGTCTTGACCCTGCGCCCAATGGGAACAGTCCAGCCCGAACTGCCAGGCCAGGTCCTCCCTAGACTGGGAACAAGCATCCTTGGACTGGTTTCGTGCTTTCAACCCTCATCAGCCAAGATAGCCTGACTCCAGTTGCAAGGAGATCACGGGACTCACGTCTGAGCATACCCGTCCCACTCAAGGTGACAAATGCAAAAAGAACAATTGATGGACAGAATGCAGAACAATGCCATACATTCATCCCAGTACAGGGATCTGGGCCTAAATCCATTATTTTTTTGCTCACCATGCCATTCCAGTTTGGACCCAGCCATATGCAAATCATTCTTGACCCTGCGCCCAATGGGAACAGTCCAGCCCGAACTGCCAGGTCAGGTCCTCCCTGGACTGGAAACAAGCATCCTAGGACCGGTTTCGGGCTTTCAGCCCTCATCAGCCAGGATAGCTTGACTCCAATGGCTTGGAGAGCACGGTACTCACGTCTGAGCATACCGGTCCCACTCGGGGTGACAAATGCAAAAAGAACAATTGATGGACAGAATGCAGAACAATGTTATACATTCAACCCAGTACAGAGAACAGGGCCTAAATCCATCGTTTTTTTGCTCACCATGCCATTCCAGTTTGGACCCAGCCACATGCAAATCAGTCGTGACCCGGCACTCAATGGGAACAGTCCAGCCCGAACTGCCAGGCCAGGTCCTCACTGGACTGGAAACAAGCATCCTAAGACTGGTTTCGGGCTTTCAGCCCTCATCAGCCAGGATAGCTTGACTTCAGTAGCATGGAGAGCACAGGACTCACGTCTGAGCATACCTGTCCCACTCGGGGTGACAAATGCAAAAAGAACTGCTGCGGCGCTTTGGTTACATTGTGCTGATATTGCAGAACGGCTGCAAAAACGGCACCCAGTAACAAAAACAGCCTATACTGGTCCAAAACCGGCCCCCAACCTTGTTGCCCACCAGGAAAACAACCGGTGCCTGATACGGCAAGTCCAGCCATGGGCATACTAACTTTCCACCTCGGCTGAGAGCTATTGTCCTCTCAGACGGCACTGGGCTTTCAACTGAACATGGGCTATCTCATACCAGACTGTCCTGCCGGCCTCTGACCAAAAGTACATCGCCGATCACTGGATATCAGGCATGGAGGACTATAACTCGCGCCCGCTCGGTGCAGGGCAAGAACTCTCGAAAAATTGATGGTATTTAGAAATCGGAGTTCCAGACCAGAAATTCTGTAAAACAATACATAAAAAAATAAATTCTGTTAAACGATCAGAAGAAATGGAGCGACTGGACCTTTACTTGCCTCCCAGCTGTGCCTACCTCTTAACTGCAAACTGTCCAGGCTAGACATAAGGAGTAGGGGATTGCTTTAGTGTTTCATAACATGGACATAACCCTTCATGACAGGATGAGCAATAGTCTATTTTAGCTCAGCTTTGAAACTGCAAAGAACTAATCACAGCACCAGAGTCCGGTCCTAGTCGAAAATGATGAGCGTAGCCATTTATGTGCCGTCGCCATTTATGTGCCGTCCTTCATACATGTCACTGATAAAACCCGGCCAGACCCAAACTAGCCTACTGTTGCTTGTTGTCTCGCAAGGGTGGGATGTGATCTACCAGTTATGGACAAACTGCTCCTGTTTTGGGCCAGTGCTGCTTTGGATTCAAATATTTGGCCCCACACTGTTTCAGAAAAAGTGTCCACAAGCTAGAACTATCACGAAAAAGCAGCGCTTAAAATCATTTGTCTTAAAAAAAAAAATCATTTGTCTTATTCCCCCAGATTGACAGCGGTTATTAATGAGGGAACTAAAAGTGGCGCGCGAGGGTTGCAAACCATATGACCCCAAGAAATCATATTTCAGTCACTCATATGCCGCCCAAACAGTATGATTATAATAGGTTTCAGCACCAAGCATATCCTCAGAGCTATCTGTGCTGCAGAACAAAAGGTGTGGCCTTGCCATAAATTAACATTGGCTCATTAAATTCTAGACGTTTAGAGGCATAAACTCTATCATTTCATCATTATTGGCAGTCTCTTTACCGATATCTCTTTGAATGATTGACTACTGAACTTAGATCTTTTGAAAGCAAGAAGTCTGAAGGCCAGTTTTTGGTCTCTGTTTCCCGTGTAACATCCACAGTTCACAAGATTTTCACATTCTTTAAGCATAAGAAGAAAACAAATGGACTTTTGGGGGTTCGCATAGACTTCCTGATGGGAGTGTGACGCAGATGTTCTGTTAAAGCAACAAAGCAGATTACAGAAATTGACACTGTGTACCACAGTCTGTAATAAACTTGCTACTTATGATGGGTGAACTAGTGGTGGTGGGTGGACTGGAGATTCCAATTTCCTATGTGGAGTGTACGTGGGTGTAAGGATTGTGGTGTATTATATAATACGGTTGTGTGACCTTACTGTGTAATACACTCACAAAACTGTCTTGGGTCTAGCCACACTTGTTTGCAAAACCTCTAGCTCAACTCTGGGTAGCTGTGGGTTCGAGCACCAATGCTTAAAAAAAGAAACTAGTGTAAAGCATTTAGAATACCAAACAACAAAATAAGAAAGTCTGCAACACAAAAGAAATTCAACGCCAATTTATAAAAATAGATTATATATTTTACACATTTTTAGACAATAGGACAGGAGGTAAACTGTTAGATTTTTCCTACCTCGGTGTCTTGAAGCCTTACGGTGTCCAGAGTTTCACATTAGCACGCTGCAGTGAGTCAGTAATTATGGCCCTGAATCAAGATAGATTTTGTTCGGTTCTGAGCACAAAATATGAAGGAATTGAAAACCAATTATTGTGGTCAGGTTGCTACCTTTTTGTTGTCCAGATGAAGACCCCGTGTGATTTACTGTAAGGGGTCGAAACGATGACTGTTCAGGGGACACCCATGTAATTGTTTATTGGATGATTGGAACCTAAATGACTATATCATTGGGTTGCAAAAAATCATTTTGTGTCCTGTGGGGGTTGGGGAGGGGGGACTGTGTACATATTGTATATATTATCTGTGTAATATATGTTTGTTATTGTATGGCTCACCTTTGCACTTGCAGCGCGCCATCACTTGGAATTTGTTTTTGACTACTTTGATTACTCTTTTTTGTACTCTTTTTGTATATTTAAATACAGAGCCTTAACCATCATCTGTGTTGATTTCTCGTCCATGTTTGTATACTTTGGCTATATATGGATTAAGAATTGAATAATTCCTAGGGGAATAATATTTGATGTGGTTTATTACCCTTGTTCTTCGAAATACTGGGTGCCCCATTAGTTTGATGCAGGCAAAAGTTTAGAAATACTCACAAGGGGTCAACTCAGACCGGGGTTGTCTTTGTAGATGCTTCTGTGAAGCCACTCGAAGGCTGGATCAAGGGTGGCCAGATAGACAAGTTAGTGGTAAACAAACACATGCTTGCAAATCGTATCTCAGAGAAGTTACACCAGCATCTGGTAGATTCTAAGCTGTTTAGCCCTATATAGCTGACAAATGGGTACGCTCTACGGTGCTCAAGAAGTCCCAAAGTGGTGATCACAAGAAAAGAGGACAGGTGCCCCATCAGGGAAAAGATGAGGCCAAACATAAAAAGTAAGATACTCCCTAAGAGTCCCCAACAGGTGTTGCAAGTATAGGTAGATAAGGGGATAGAAGTTGTTTCTTGGGATTGCAAGGGATACATTAAAGTCACTTTTGTGGGAGGAAGTTGAACACTTGACTTATTGGCCTGCCAGTATGATAAAATACAGACAGTGGCCATGAATCAATGGGGTTGAAGTCTAGGCCCTGAGAGATACAGGTGCCAGCATCACCATGATTATGACCAAGCTGGTTTCCCCAAGGCAGATCATAACTAAGGTTCCCTGTTTTTACAGATTTTTACAGGTACATTCAGACAGAAAACATTTATTTTCATGTCTGTATTTATTTTTAAATGTGGCTAAAAACGGAAATTGAGTTGCTTTTTGAGTAATTCGAAATACTGTCTGACATGACTACTAATCCAATAGCTATGTGGGTTGATGGGTGAGGAGCTTAAAAAAGAAAGGTATTTTAGTAAAGAGGCTTTAACAGCAGTGGATATACACAAGGTTGATACTGAAATTTGCATAATTTCATATAAGTGCACTGATTTATCTCCACCGGCATTCTACTACCTCGTAGGCACTCAAGCATGAGTGCATATGTATCAGTTAAATAAATGTGGAAATATACTAATTTCAGCTTCCTTTTTTCACAAAACCCCAAATAAACATGGATAAATACAGATAAAATTAGCAAAAAATAAATATAGATAAATACAGACGGAAATGTCAAGAAAATACCATAAAACCGGGAGCCCTAATCATAACTGACGAGTTGCACCAGATAGTTAACTCTGACAATGTTACAAAATCTCATCCTATAGCTATGGTAGATCTTGAGTGGGGCGGGGTTACTGACCCTAAGAAGGTACCTGGCCCCTGTCATTCCAATGGAATGCCAGTTTGCCAATAACGTTGAACCTGCTACTTGGGCAGACATGGGGAAAATGACTCATGCAGCAATGTCAGGTCTCCCTGAGTTGATATGTGTCTCCACTAGAGCACAGAAGGCCTTGTGTAAATTCAAGGGACCTTGGAGCCTGGAAAAATGGCCCAAGGTTCTAGTTCCAAGAGGATGGGCAGAACGCCTGGCAAGGCCACTTCCCAAAGTCCACAGGTCTAGAAGGAGCCTAACCCTAAGGGGGAAGTCCTTGTGTCTGAACAGGAGGCGGTTCAGTGAGAGATTTGCCTGATCTGGCAGAACTCCAAGAAGCAGGTGGACCCTTCAGAGAAGGCTTGAGCAAGGGGTAGAAGACTTGTCCCACTTTTGCAGGCCTGAGACCGCTAGCTGTCAAACAAGAGGAAGGATATGTCACTGAAACCCATATGGTATACTAGGAGGAAGGAATTCTGTACAGTAGAACACGGAACCCCAAACCAGGGGTAACTAGGAGAGTGGTGGTCCGCCAGCAGTGCTGAAAGTTCCTCCTTAACCTGGCTCATGATGTCCCCTTAGTAGGACATCTGGGACAGACCAAGACCTTGGATAGGCTGATCAATCACTTTTATTGGCCTCAGATGTCACAAAAGGTGAATGAGTTTTGTCACTCCTGTCACACCTGTAAAGCCATTGGCAAACCAAAGGCTCCACTTCTACCACTGTCATTGGCACAAACTCCCTTTGAGAGGGTGGGGATTGCCATGGTTGGTTCCCTAGACACACCTACTGCCTCAGGCAATATGTTCTTTATCGTGGTAGTGGACCATGTCACCAGATACCCAGAAGCTGGTATCCTTAGGACAATTGCTACTCTTGCAGTAGCTTGAGCTCTGCTTGATATCTTCACCAGGGAGGGGTTTCCTAAGGAGGTAATTTCAGATGGGGGCACACACTTCATGGCTGCCTATCTGAAATACAAAAGAGGGGGGAGTTAGAGGGATGCTTGTTAGGTTCACCCTCCTAATCTAGTATATGAGAAACCAAGATCCGGAATGCCGGATCGAGAACCTAGCTAGTAGGGCAGATTACTATCAGTGATAGATGTAATCTTAAAAAGGAAAAAATATCCTTTTTCTTGAGTCCCCTCACTCACTGGAGTTTCCTCATAGTGACATGCTTCATCATTGGGGCCCACCCAACCCGCTGCGGGTTGAGGCGTGTTGCGACTTGCAAAATACGTAGTAGCACTTAAAGTGAGGAACTATGTGTGGTGCAGTGATGAGTGTGGGTCGAGTGGTGTGGGTTAAACATGCCTAACTAGTGGGCAGAATTGCTTTATTCTTGCTCCTAGTTGATATATTAAAATATCTGAAAGCCATGTGGCATTAGTGTGCAGTGACTTATAATTTAGGCTCCTAGTTTTCAGTTTTTACTAATTTTTACATATACATGCAGACAGAAAACTATGTGTTTCATTTCCTGTCTGTAATTATTTTTGAAAGTTAGAAAAATACAGAAAATTATGCTTTTTGTGAGTGACTCTCGGTGCTGTCTTTCATGAATCTTTCATGAATTCCAGATCAGCAGCTGAGCAGATAGACAGCATGAGGAGTTACAAAAAAAGATGAGATTTGCTTAAATAATGGCATATTTTAACATGTAGTTGTAGTGTAATGCTAATATTTACCTGTTACCTGTGGTGTAGTGTCTTGTTATATTTGGCTGCTCAATTTGCTAAAACATGACAGGTATCAACGTATGACTGTGTGTATATCAATTAAAAATGTGGATATATAACATCTTAAAACTTCCTTTTTTCTCAAAATACAAAATAAATATGAATAAATACCAATAAAATGGCCCAAAAATAAATATAGATAATATAGAAAGAATTGTGAACAAAACAAATACCATAAAACCGTGAGGCCTACTTATAAGTTTCACTACTCCTTACGTTCCCCAAGGAAATGGTTTTGCAGAATGTAGAGAGATTAAATGAAATTAAATGAAATACCAGCATTTGTAAAGTGCACAGCTACCTCCGGAGAGGTGTCCCGGTGCTGGGGGGCGTCGGAAAGATTAAGTGAGCTATTGCCCAGAGTCACATGGTGCTGGGCTAACCTCCCGCCAGCGATCGACCCGTGAACCCTGTGGTCCGGAGTCAGGCATCCTGGCCGCTGCGCCCCACCTCCATGAAAGTCTTGATTATGGGCTTACCTGAGAAACTCAGAAGGAGATGGGATGTTCTCCTGCGATGCCTACTGTTTACATGCTGGGTGGTTTCTCAGGAAGGATGAGGTTTTAGTCCTTCTAAACTACTCTTTCGGCACCTTGTAAGAGGTCCCTTTAATTTAGTGAGAGAATGTTGGGAGGCACCACTCAAAGAGCCCAGATAAGATACCTTGGATTGTGCATAAGGCTTTCTGTTTTCAATTGTTACTGATTTTTACAGATAAATACAGACAGGAAACCATTTATTTTCCTGTCTGTATTTAAATTTAGATATGGATAAAACCAGAAATGTGATTGTTTTTAGGTGATTCTAAATGACTACCAGGACTACCAGGCCAATAGTAGTGCAGATTGAGAGGTAAAAGGAATAAACAAGAACTACATTTTAGTTTGATTCTAAAATGTTCTTGTTTTCATATAAGTGTTTTGATTGATCGTCTTAGGGTGTTTATATCATTGAAACCTGTCAGGCATTCAACTAAAAGCCTATAATGTTCAATAAATGTGGATATATATTAGTTTCAGCTATATTTTTTCTCAAAACCCAAAATAAATATTGATAAATACAGATAAAATTAACAAATAATAAATATGGATAAACATAGACGGAAATGTCAAAAAAATAAATACCATTACACCAGAAGCCCTAATTATGTACTAGACCTTCGTTCCAGAATGGTTGTGTAAATAAAGAAAGCAAACAGAAACTTTGAGGCCAACCAGGAGCTTGTCAATCACTGGTATGACCAGAAATCCTCAATGGTTGAGTACCAACCTGGACAACTGGTCCCCAGAGCCCTCTTAGACAAAATGACTAGGCCTTATCGTAGCTTGGATAGGAAGGGAGAAGTCACATAACCGGTAGACATAGAAACACCAGACACCCTTATAGGGTGATACATTTGAATCGGCTGAAGCTCCATCATGACAGAGTGGATATCACAATGCTTATGGTGACAAATGGGAGGAGGGGAGGCGGGGGAGGAGAGAAAGTGTTCCTCTGCCTGACCTACTAACTACCAGTGTCAAAGGTGGCTCAGTGGAGAAAGTAGTTCTCTCTTCTACTTTAACAGAGCAACAGCAAACAGACTTTTACAACCTGCTCAATCAGTTTGCTACCCTTTTCTCATTGGCCCCGGATCTGACAACATGGTATACCCATGATGTTGACACAGGTGACAATTTGCTGTCACGGTTAAAAGTTACAGCCTGCAAGACCAGGACAAACCTAACATAAAAGCTGAAGCTGCATAGATGCGTGATTTGGGGGTGATTTAGCCCTCTAGTTGTCCCTGCGCTAGCCCAAAGGTTCTGGTGCCCAAGCCTTACTCCAAGGGAGGACAACCAGAAATTAGATTTTGTGTTGGCTACAGAGGCTTAAATGCAATCAGCAGGACTCATGCCAACCCATTTCAAGAGATGATGAGCTCACTGAGAAGTTAGGGGCTGCAAAATATCCAAGCCCCTTTGACCTTACTTCCCGTTATTGGCAGGTAGCCCTCATACCAGGAGCCAAGGAGAGATCTGATTTTTCAACTCCTGAAGGACACTTTCAATTCAAAGTGATGCCCTTTGGGTTGTAAAATGCATCTGCCATCTTACAGAGATAGGTAAATAGAGTACTCTGGGGTTTGGAAGACTTTAGTGCAGCTCATCTGGATGATATTGCTGTGTTTAGTTCCACCTGGGAGGATCACCCTTTCTTCCTCAGGGAAGTGCTTCAAGCCCTACAGCAGGCAGGGTTCACTCAGGTTATGGGCTTTAGAGTGGAACACAGACATGGGACTGATATGCCACTGCAGATGGCCTTTCCAGGTTCTTCCAATGAGATGATGAGAACCAGCAGGACACTGGTTAGTTGCCCATCACTTTTCATCTGGAGGTGGGCCATGAAAGGAAATGCCTCTTTTTGCATGATCACTTCAAAGTTTTGGACTAATGCTGTTTTGTCGACTCTGAGAGTGCACTGACGTCTGCTAACCAGACCTCAGGGCCAGTGTTTTAACTCATTACAAAATGTTTCTTGAATTGACTACCTCCAATTGACATAAACTGACTTCCATTTCAAGTACCTAGTATATGGTACCATGGTTACCAAGGACATGTAAGACAGAGTATTCCCTCAGGGCGGCAGCACTGGTTTTGTCACCCTTTGTGTGATAAAGTACAAAGTGGCTCCCAATCTGCCACTACAGACTGGAAGAGCAATTTAAAACTGCTAGTCCGATTTTGCCATTTAAACCAAAGGCAAAGCCCCCATATACCTAAACAATATATGTAAGTCTCCCCTAAGGAAGGCATATGGAGCCTCAAGACAAGAAGCTATATATTATTAATAGGGCTCCCGGTTTTATGGTATTTATTTTTTTATCATGTCTGTCTGTATTTATCCATATTTATTTGTTGTCAACTTTATCTGTATCTATCCACATTTATTATGGGTTTTGTGAAAAAAGTAAATCTGAAACTGGTAAATTTCCAAAATGTATTTAACCAATACATATGCAGTCATGCTTGAATGCCTGACAGGTTTCAGTGATATGAACACCCGCAGAAGATACATCAATGCACTTATAGGAAAATATGCACATTTCAGTATCAGTCTTGTGCATAGCTACTGCAGTTAAAGCCTCTTTAATACAATTCCTTTCTTTTTTATCCCCCTTACCTATCAATCCACACTGTTATTGGCCTGGCAGTCATGGCATAGTGTAATTAGAATCACTCAAAAAGCACCCAATTTCCGTTTTTATGCACATTTAAAAATAAATGCTGACAAGAAAATGAATGGGTAGATTCTGTCTGTATTTAAATGTAAAAATCAGTAAAAGCGGAAAACAGGGAGCCTTAATTATTAAGTAGAACATGTGCTTTATATATGTCCTAACAGCAAAACTACCAAATTGTTGTTTTTGCATTGGAAAAGTTAGTAGCCCCATTGGCTAACAGAGAGATACCAGCTGACCTCTCAGTCCGGACAACTTCTGAATGGGACTACTAAAATGGGTATTTCAGGGTATCAAATTAATTGTGGCATTAAAACTGGCTTTTTGCCTAAGTCAAATTTATTTTCACTTTTAAGGAGATGCAACTTTTAGAAAGTTTCCAGTTTGTAGCTCAGGTGTGAAGTGGCCTTGTAATATTGCTGGCCACCAGACAGCCTTCTGCCTCCACTGGAGAGTCGTGTGAATGGCTCCCAGGCTCAGGAACAATAGCAGCCTACTACAGAGTGAGGCATCACCTCACCCTTGCAGGAAGCCACTCAGGGTGTTGGCCCAAAAGGTGAGTTTCAAAGGCAAAGCCTCATTTGGTGGATAACTGGCTAGCACTCTCCTGAAGGGCTGGTCCTCTTTTCAGGTTGAGAGGCTTGCAGCAAGAACAGAGATGGGAGGCCGATGACCAAACCAGTTTTCCCATGGGTGTGTAGCCCACAGCTAGCCACACCTCAAGGGTATGCTACCAAGCTCCGAACCTCCAAAGAAGGCTTCAGGCTTATTGAGAGTGGGCAGAATAGTGCACTCTGAGATTGCTGGATGCCACACATAGCCGGAAGTCACCACAGGGTGGGAGGTATCCTGGTAGCCCATTGTTTAGTGACCGCATCATCCCCCCAGTGCCCTTTCTGGGAATAAATATGGCACCCCTGGCACTAATAGATTACATCTGCCACAGATTGGGCTAGCAAAGAAAGGATTGTGAATGTGGCTCCAGGCTTGTGCACAGTCACTCCTGAGTCCCAGCCCAAAGAAGTGACTCCAAGGATCATTCGACTGACCCATCCTGGGACCAGCACCAGGACTAGCAAAGCTGAATAAGCCCACTCCGTCAAGTCAGTAGCCATATTCCTCAAATCAGTGCTGATTGCCGCTGGGCGAACCAAGTGACCGATCTTCAACAGCCAATAGCTGCAACAAGTCTGCTGGACCCGGGAGTGTCGTCTGAGTCTGGATTGGTTGCCAAAAACAGACACCAGCCTTACCCAAAGGATACTACTTGACCCACTGTGTTCGGAGACAAGTAGGCCAGTGGCAGATGACCTTCTACTGGCTCAAAGAGGACTTTGAGGGACACTGGCCAATGTGTCCAAAGGTGCCCCGGCTTATTGGAGGACAAAGGAATAACTGCAAGGACACCCCCCTCAACGATACAGCGCCCAGAGCATCTTTCAGCATCCTGCATCCCCAGCATCAGGAACACTCAACTGAAATCTATAGTGGTCTTGATGTAAAGTGTAAAAGTAGAATTGAGACTGCTTTGGTGACCAGGTAACTGTCCAACTACTCCGTATTTGCCCAGTTGACCTTCTCCCTGCTGTATTTAGTTGCCCCACTCAGGGCGGCATAGCAGAACACAACTCTTTCAAGCTTTTTAAAAGATTCTAAACTTTATGGTTATCAGTGCTTGTTTGCACTGTGGATTAAAAAGCTGAGATTTATGTTTTACTTAAAAATCTATATCTTCGGAACCATCTGGTGGATTTTGCTCATTTTAATGTGTAAAAAATCCATTAAAATATAATCTATTTTCATAAATTGGTGTCGGATTTCTTTTTCATTGTTTGGTGCTTTTAAACCATTCTGAAAATTCAACAATTCCCTTGGTCAGCCTAACATGTCACAGGCTGACCAAGGGAATTGTTGAGTTTTCAGTTTGTACTGGCACCCTGTCCCTTGGATACTAGGGCCACTCCCCCTTTTTCTGAAGAGCTTTTAAATCATTAACCCTAATTCCTCTGTTCAAACCTTGCTGCTCAAAACCACAGCTACCCAGGGTTAAGCTAGAGGTTTAACAAACAAGCCTGACTGGACCCAAGACAGTTTTGCACGTGCATTACACAGTAAGGTCGCACAACAATACCATATAATGCTCCACAGTCCTCACATTGGTGGCGTCGGTGGGATCCATTTTGTACTTTATCTCACACAGGGTGGCACAACCAGTGCTGCAGCCCTGGGGGGGGACCCTCTTTCTTACATGCCCTTTGTACCCTTGGTACCATATACTAAGGACTTATAAGTATATCAGCTTATGCCAATTGTGGGTAGCCATTTGAATAGACATTTAGTATTGGGTTAGAACACTGGCACTAAAGTCTGGTTAGCAGGCCTCAGTGCACTCTCAGAGTCAAAAACCAGCAGCCCCAGTTCAAAACGTTGGGGCTGATAAAGCAAAAAGAGGCATTCTCTTACAGTGGGGATTACCCAGCAGGGTATTATGGGTCAACCCCAGCAAGGGACTTGTAAGGACAAAATGGCATCAGTCCCATGCTGTTATTTCTATTCCCAGTTCCTACAAGTACCCAAGACGTTTTCACTTGGTGGTTTCTGAATCCCAGAAACCTAGGCACGTGCCAGCTTTAGTGTTCTGGCATACAGGGAAGCACCCCAAATGAACAGTCCTGAAATAGTGACTCTGTTTGGCAAGCTAACACATCTGAAGCACTGAGAGAATGTTGCTAACCCCCTGCAAAGAGCCCCCAATGACGGAGACAAAGCCTCACTTACTTTGGTCAGACTGGATATTGAGTATGCTTCTGAAATGTGCCTAATGTGCTGCAAGGCTAGCTGAGGGCTCCTTAAAGGTTTCTGCCAGGTCAGGCTCCAAATGTGCAAATATTGTGGCCACAAGGGATATTGTACCAGGGACTTGGTTGATCGGCTGCTGTATATCTAAGGTTGTTTGATCTTGAAACATGCACATTGATCTAAAATGGTGACACAGGGCTGTAGTGCCTGATAGGCAACAAAACGTCTTTACCACAATGGGTGATACCCAGATATTGGTCCTTGAATTTAGCCCTGCAACCATAGCTTTATCCAGCGGAGGTCCCCAGAGACATTAAAAATGTAGACAGTGACTGGCTGGTCAAGAAGCCGTCCTGAAAAACCTGCCCCCTGGATCAAGCATTTACTACCTGAGTACCACGGGGAGACAAGAAAAAGTTACAGCGGCTACCCATTTGCAACATATTTGAAATTTCTCAACCTTGAACCCAAAAAGGAAACTTGAAACTTCAAGACACAGGTGACGCACAGGGATCAGTGGACGTAAAAAAATTAACAGAAAAGTTACAATTATTGAACAAATTAATTTTATTTAACTTAGATTTTCTTTTATTGGATTTTGTTCCCAAAAGACCACAACAGTTGCAAAACACTAAGCTGCTTTGAAATATCCTGGATAAAATAAAGAGAATTGCTAAACACTTCTGACCCTACTATATACATTCAGCCCACTGATTGTCTGATTGGTTTTGATTCCAGAAGATGCACGTGACCCATGTTATTAGGGAAAACAGATAATACTAGTATGTCCTGCCTCTTTCCAATTTTCAACACGTGGAAATCCCAGTCTTGTAGTGGCAAGATGGAAATAGCTTTGAAAGTTGCTAAGGACTAACATTGTAACCGGGTACCATTGATGAACGTGTGTGCGTAATGCAACACGCTCTCCTGCCGCTGACTTGTTGTCACTGGATCCAGTTATTAAGGCCCTTGGGAGAGGTGCAAACACAGAGGAGCCAAGAATCCATGAAGGCAAAAACCCTCTTTGTAAACTCCTCTGCATTTTTAAGTGGAGCCCATGCCTCCTTCTGAGGCCTGTGTTGAAGGCCCATTCTGCCAAGTCCTGCAGCAGATCTATCTCCCAGTGTGCTGGTCAGAGGCTGAGGCAACAGGGGCACTGGCCCCTCTTTACACCACCCAGATGCAATAGCCATATTGCGAGGATGCCTGAGTCCCAAAAAATTGCAACTAGGATCAAGACCTTTCACCCTGCTAGCTTGTCCAGATCTTGGAGGGACAGGACTTAGCACCAGTGTACATGGGTCAAGCTCATGTCCATTGTTCACAGGACTCTCTACTGATGCTGACAGTGTGTCTCCTCGCGACATAATTGGACTGTTCTCTTCCCATAGCCATACACCATTAAAGAGACCAAAATACCTGCAACCCGCCAGGCATCAAATGTTTGTCCTTGATAAGGCTTTGGATGTGCTATCCATTGACACTCCAAAACACACAATATAATGGACGGTTCGGGCTGGACTGTTCCCATGAGGCACAGGGTCAAGGCTGATTTGCATATGTCTGAACTGGGGTGGTGTGGAGTGCAAAAGAACGATGGATTTAGGCCCAGATCTCTGTACTGGGGTGAATGTATGACATTGTTCTGCATTCTGTCCATCAACTGTTGTTTTTGCATTTGTCACCCCGAGTGGGATGGGTATGCTCAGACGTGAGTCCCATGCTCTCCACACCACTGGAGTCAAGCTATCCTGGCTGATGACGGCTGATAGCCAGAAACCGGTCCTAGGATGCTTGATTCCGGTCCAGGAAAGACATGGCTTGGCAGTTCGGGCTGGACTGTTCCCATGAGGTACCGGGTCAAGGCTGATTTGCATATGGCCATGTCTGAACTGGGGTGGTGTGGAGTGCAAAAAAACGATGTGAATGTATGACATTGTTCTGCATTCTGTCCATCAACTGTTGTTTTTGCATTTGTCACCCGAGTGGGATGGGTATGCTCAGACGTGAGTCTCATGCTCTCCACAGCACTGGAGTCAAGCTATCCTGGCTGATGACGGCTGATAGCCAGAAACCGATCCTAGGATGCTTGATTCTGTTCCAGGAAAGACATGGCTTGGCAGTTCGGGCTGGACTGTTCCCATAAGGCACAGGGTCAAGGCTTATTTGCATATGGCCATGTCTGAACTGGGGTGGTGTGGAGTGCAAACAAACGATGGATTTAGGCCCAGATCTCTGTACTGGGGTGAATGTATGACATTGTTCTGCATTCTGTCCATCAACTGTTGTTTTTGCACCCATTGACACTCCAGCACCCCTGATCCTGTGGTAGTCTTTGCTACTTCACCAAAGTGCTTCCCCTGTTCCCTTATGTGGATGGACCATTTACTCACGTTGGCCTCCTGTTGTTTGAACGAGTGCAGTTGCCTCGACCTCGGTTTTGGATTTACAAATTACCTTTTCTGAAGCCGGATAACTGCTTGAGGGACATCGGCTTGTCCCGTTAAGTGCTCTATGGGCGTTGGTGCCCAGTGGATCTAATTCACCCTTGTTCCCTGGGTGACCACCTGTTGGATGAGCGCGTGTTGTTTGTCTTCAGTACCCTTGTCCTGATGAAGCCTTAAAGACCCCAGTGGCTGAAACGCGACCGCGACAGCGTCGACACCCTTGTGATTAAGGAGTCCCTGTTTAGTTTATCTTTGTCTGTGTATTCAGGCGCCTTATGCAAAAGAGAGCGTTGAGAGAAGTGACTTCTCAGGCGTATTGGGATCTCCATTATAGAGTTATATCACTCGAAGTTAGGAGTGTATATAGTGTGTGATAGGTCTTCTTATGAGATCTACCTATGGGTACACGTTTTGTATTTTGTATTTTGTATATATATGTAATGTATTGATTGTATTTGTGATTTGTATATAATGCATTGTTTTGTGTGTATATAGCGAATTTGTTTTCTCTTTATACATAATTGTTTTGCGCCATTCCCTCTTTGTACTTGTTTATACGTCCTCTAAATTTTGCAAGTGATTTGTTATATATTTAGTTATATAGAACAGGATAATTTACTTTTTCATGTTCTAAAATTATAAATTGAATTTATCCCTCAATACTAGTTTGTTCTACTTTTTCATCTTTTGATGCTCCTTGTCCAGGTATGGGAGGGTAATGTGGACATAACCCCTGTTTTTGCTCCACCGGACTGTTCCCATGAGGCACAGGGTCAAGGCTGATTTGCATATGGCCATGTCTGAACTGGGGTGGTGTGGAGTGCAAAAAAAACGATGGATTTAGGCTCAGATCTCTGTACTGGGGTGAATGTATGACATTGTTCTGCATTCTGTCCATCAACTGTTGTTTATGCATTTGTCACCTCGAGTGGGATGGGTATGCTCAGACGTGAGTCCCATGCTCTCCACACCACTGGAGTCAAGCTATCCTGGCTGATGACGGCTAATAGCCAGAAACCGGTCCTAGGATGCTTGATTCCGGTCCAGGAAAGACATGGCTTGGCAGTTCGGGCTGGACTGTTCCCAGGCACACACAGGGTCAAGGCTGATTTGCATATGGCCATGTCTGAACTGGGGTGGTGTGGAGTGCAAAAAAACGATGGATTTAGGCCCAGATCTCTGTACTGGGGTGAATGTATGACATTGTTCTGCATTCTGTCCATCAACTGTTGTTTTTGCATCCATTGACACTCCAGCACCCCTGATCCTGTGGTAGTCTTTGCTACTTCACCAAATTCTGTTTGTGCCAGTAAGTCCCAGGACCACAAAATGCTCAGGCAATAAGGAGAAAGTTGCTGAGACTGGAGTCTAAAAGTCTCTGGACAGTAAATAGTGGTCTAACATATACAGGTCAGTCTTTGTGTCCAGAAGACCTCCAGCTCAATCTGTGGTGGTAGCCACTCCCCAGAAGGACAAAACAACACCCTACTACATGGCTAGTTAGTAGAATGTCACAATAGATATTGAAAAAGGTTTAACAGTCTGGAATTCTCATCCTTAGGCAAGCTAAATCCAGTGCCATCATGGCCAGATAACAACAGCACCTCTGGCCAGAGTTTGATCTGTACAACTCCATGCTCCCAGGCATGGTCAAGGATGTGTGTATGTTTCTGTTTAACTGGGCAAGTAGACAGCTAAGCTGAAACCTCTGATCTCTCAGGACCATATTAAAACCATGGCTAGGAAACAGGAAATCTATGGCTTGAAAAAAGGAGCTCCATTCTGCCCATACTTTGGTAAATCTGGCTTAAGACTGCAGAGACAACCACCTCTCTTCCAATTGGTGAAGGCTTTCAGGATCGGAGTAGCCATTCTCTATAAATCACCAACAGGAACCCCCTCCTTCTCCCCCTTAGGCTTGAAAAAGCAATCTGATACAAGACATGTCAAGGAAAGAACAAACATGGGCCCCTAGCCTCAACAAAGACTAGTTGTCCCAGTGCCCTACTATGGGTGCCATGCCCTTTTCTTCACCATCTCAGTAGAACCAATCCTTGCCATTGGAGAATTGGGAATTTTGTCTCCACTACCATTTCTGCATCAAGATGCCACTAATACATGGGTCTTAGTGGTCCACAATGGCTGTGAAATATAGCTTCACCACTGTAACCGGTCAAAGTCACCCCTTCCTTCTTTGACACCCTAAGCTCTGCTGCAGGAATTTGAAAGAGCCCATACTTTAGGAGCAATAGAGCCTGTCCTCTCTTAAAAGGGTCAGTGATATTACTTCCACCATTTAATTGTAAGGAGAAGAGAGGGCTATGCTTAATTCTGGATGTTTACAAGATGAACCAGTTCATCTCCATACAGGTCAACATGTTAACTTTGGCTCAGGATCTTGTGCCCTCCAGAACAATGATTGGTATGTTCTTTGGACCTGCAAGATACTTACTACCACTTACATATCCGGCAAAAACATAGATGTACTTCCAGTTCATGGCAGGAAACTAACTCTAAGAAACTACCTGTAAACCACCTCTGTCAGTTAAGGACACAGTCTTTTGGTTTTAATACGGACAGCGATTCTTTACACCAGTCCTGGTCTCAATGACTGCCATGGGCTCACACGGTCAACTACTATCTCTATTTTGGTGACTGTTTCAGAGCAACTTCAATGTAGAAAGCAAAGCCTGGTCTCACCATAACCCTCAGCAACCTGTCTTGGCTTATGAAAACACTACCCCAAATCCTCCTCCATGCCTTCCAAAAGCACTCTGTTATTCAGGACAGTTCTGAACATCAACTTGGCAGAGTCATTCCTCCCACCAGAGAGCATAAGGGCAACAGGGCATCAGCCAGGTGGTAGACCACTTCTTGTACAACACAATTATATCAGCCCAGAGGCATATCAATTTTACACCACCCCATACCCATACTGAAGCCGGTAGGATCGTTGCTCCATGGGTTCCTTGGAGCGTGCAGTGCACTCCATGCTGGGTACTGTGCCCTCTCAGCGGGGCAAACAGGGATTTCACTGCCTATGATCTGAAACAACAGAAAATGTGCTGCACATAACCAGGTAGGGAGGAGGATAGGATCTCCACCAACAGGAGGACAAACGTTCCAAAATACTGCCCCACAACTGGTTAGAACTCTTGCAAGACTTTCTAACGGGTAGATCCCTTGAAAGGAAGCCACAGGATTTGAACTATTGCACAGAGTACTCTAAGATAGCAGGTCTTAACCTTATGACTTCTGTGGACCTCACTTCATTTTTACTGGAATCCAGGTACCCCAAATGAATCATTATTGAAATTCAGAGACCCCTATTGAGTCATTACTGGAAGCCAGGGATCCCAGTCCAGGCAATTTCAATGGTTTGAACCTCAAAATAATACGCACAAAATACATTAACAATCATTCATTAAACAAATAAAAAAATGATTAAATATTTTATTTAATTAGCAAGCAAATTAAAAAAAAAAAAATCGAAATTTTGTTTTAATGAGAAGGTTAGAGCCGCTCTAAATTCAATTAAGGTCACCAATCGTCCATACAGTATTTCCCCAGTCTGATGTTCTTGCCCTACTCCCACAAATCATTCTGAGGATAAGAACTTCATTTTAAGCATCTAATTTCAAATTCTTTCACATTTACAGAACGTTTTAAAATGTTCAGTTTTACATTTCAGTTGTTTTTTTATAAATATTTTATTAATCTGTTAATATTATTTCATTTTCCAAGCACCCCTGAGTAGGCGTTCCGAACCCCTGGCGGTTCCGCAAACCACAGGTTAAGGACTGCTGCTCTAGGCGGTGTCCCACAGGAGCGGCTTAGGCTGCCTACCCAGTAGTAACAGAAGGCTATCAGTGTTAGACTGTATAATTTGTTGTTTTGGAACCTTTAGTATTTCCTTTTATGTGATTTGAGTAGAGTACTTCTTTTTCCAAAGGGCAAGCATTAGCTGTATATTGAATTATGGTACTAGTTCTCACGGAGCTCTGAGGGCCTCATTTATGAGGCCGTGCGTCACTTTTACGCCGCCGGTGCGTCACTTTTTGTGACGCATCAGCAGTGTAAAAAATGTGTCTTGTTGCACCATATTTACAAAGTGACACATCTAGGTAGATGCGTCACTATGTAAACCCCTGCGCCACATTATACCTGCGCCAGGTATAATGTATGCAGGGGGGGCGTTCTGACGCAAGAAAGGGTCATAGAAGTGACGCAGTGAAATCTATAAGATTTCACTGTGCCACTTCTAGGACACAAATGCGTCAATTTCTTACGCCTGCCTCACAGCAGGCGTAAGATTGACACAGCCCCTTTCACATGGGGCTTGCCCCATGTGAAAGGACACATTGCTGGAGTTGCGTCACTTTTGTGACACACTCCAGCAATGCGTCACTTTTGCGCCATACAGATACGTCAGAAATACTGACGTATCTGTAACTCCTTGCACCATGATGCGTCATACTGTAAATATGACGCATCATTGGTGTCGGAAGGAGGGCGCAGTGAAAAGTGACGCATCGCTGTTTGTGGTTTCACGCAGCGATGCGTCACTTTTCATAAATGAGGCCCCGAGTCTCTAACCCCACACCACCTCCGTGAGTAAGCTTTGGACGCTCAACTCCGCTACCATAAGGCTAAGGTGCTAACAGAGTGCACTTGGTGCTCAATTTTAGCATCAGCATTGAGACGCAGGACAAAATTGAAAATCAATAACCCCTGAGCAGGGGCTGCTGCCCCAGGTGCAAAATTCCTTAGGGGCTCAAAATAATAAAATAAAAATTTAGTGGTGGATGGGTCTCAGGAAGTGCCAACGGTCCACATTAATTTTGGAGGAGTTTTATAGAGCGCAAACTAGACTCGAAGGTATCAGAACGCTTTACATGAGCACCAGTTACGTCACAGACGGACACATTCATTTTTGTTGTTAGGCATGGGGAGATTAAATGATTTGAGCAGAATGACAGGATGTTGAGCATCCCTGACGAGACTTGAACCCGGTTCCCCAGCTCCAAGGTTAACCGACCTAGCCGTTAGGCCACAGCCTCTCCGCAAGGACGTACTCAGGGGGCGCAATACTTGCCTATACCGGGGCGCAATACTTGCCTATCCCCGGGCGCTGGCAACCTGGCAGGCAACCAGAGCCAAATTTCGGGGGGCGGGGGGCTGAAAAAGTTTTTGTGGGGAGGGCTAATTCTTCCAGCCATAGGCAGAGTGGCTCTAAGAAGGGGTGAAAACACAACAAAAGCCTCATTAACAAATAAATGGTCGCTCGCCTCCCGCACCATCCTGGCAATGATCCTGCATCTCAGCCGTGGCCCCGCGTAGATGAGCGGATGCGGTGCCCGGCCGTGTGACTCCGTACTGAAAACTGCCCCGGACGGCCGAGTGACATCGTCGTGAAGATTCCGGCCTCTACAGTGGGCGAGCCGGGACCTCGAGTGGCACTGCAGCCGCCGTGGAAGTGATCAACATCGGCCCTGGTCGGCCATATTGGATCGGTGACCCGAGCCGAGATTCGTCGCGCATACATTGCCGTGGGTAGATAGGCTTGACACGGCTCTGGACCCCTAAGCTTTGTGGCATATGTTTGTGTTGGCGCCTGTGGAGGTGGATATACTGGGGTGCTATGTGGAGTGACTAACCTGGGCCGGCCTTTCTTTAGGGGCTGCCAGTGGGCGACCACGCACCATCTGAGGCGGACATCGGAAGTGGATCCCTCGCCTGGTTACGGCCGGTGAGCGGTGCGCGGCATTGAGCGAGTGTGTGGGCTCGAATATCATGACCCATATGCACGCCGCGGCCTGATGTTAATATCCTAGCTGCCTGCTCGGACTGCTCCGTATCCTGTTCGGAGGCTCCTCTGAGAGGGGCAGTGTTTTGTACGTTGGCGGTAGAGGGATGGAACCTACAGTGAGAGATGTCTTACTGGCCATTACGAACTTGCACTCAGCCCTGCAACATTGGTGGCTGGTCATCAATGGCTCCCAGGCGATCATTGCTCCTGCCACGGGATCTACAGAGGCAGATGGGCACAGTGTAGATTGGATGCCCGGCCTTTTCCAGTCGGTTGACGCCGAGGACTCCCTGGGGTGTCCAGAGTTGGGATGTGAGACCAGTGAGCACGGCGGCCGGAGCTGCGTGTCTGCTGCCCTTGTTACCTACTTGCCGGCTGCTCCGCCTCCGAAACAAAAGTGCCTTGTTTTTTCGACAACGGACAGTGAACCCTGGAGGAACAGTGCTGACTCTGTGCCGCTCTTTTTGCTGAAGGCCCGGGTGGCCCCTACTGCGACAGCGGGTCCATCGACTTTGCCAGCTCGGGGACTGGGGAACTTGTCTGCTTCTGCTCGGACTGGCCAGGGTTGATCGCTGACTGTTTGCGGCGTTTTATGGGTGATCCTGGTTACGATGCGGAATATGGCTTTTGATTGTGCCTTTGGGGGGCTGAGATGAACGTAAATTGATGCTCACTTTCCATCTTGGTGGGCTCACACGCTTTTCGGTTTGTGGGGGGGGGGGGGGATTGGGGCCGAGGCTATGGCCCTCCTCCGGGCTTTTCCATTTTCGGGGTTCTTATTGGGGCGACAGGCATGCCTATGGGAGGGGGTGGGCCGTAGCCCTCTGCTGGTATGTAGGGTGGGGGGTTGGGGGATGGGAAGTGTTTTTCGTTACTTCTTTGTTTCTATGGCCCTATTTTTCCTTTTCTTCTCTTCTTATTGTATCCCTTTTCCTTATTTTCGGTGTATTTCTTCCTAGTCGGGGTAGTGGGTTTTAGTTGTGTTGGGAAGACTCCTGTAATGTGTACTTGCGTATATTCTCTATTATTACTGCTTCATGAGTATGATGTTGAGTGCTAGTACATAGCTATTGTCGCTTCAAGTCCTGTTTTTGACTTCCCAATTGTGCATCTCAATTGAAGACTATTATCCTGTTTTAAGACTTGCTTAGTTTACGATTTCGCAATATCTCTGGCCATTTGATCCTTCTACCCTTATTATAAAATGGGATCCTCTTTATCCTGGAACACTGTGGACAAATTTATCTATGAATTCTGATTTAATGGACTATGCCGGACTGAAGATAACTGTATTGTTGTCACTCGCTGTGCGAGGCTTTGAATCTTTTTGAGTTGGTGATTTGCAATTCTTCGGCCGGTGCCTGCTTTTATCTGTACTGCTGCATGTGAGGTTTTCCAAATAAAAATGTATTTAAAAAAAAAATGGTCTTTTAAAGACCTGCGAAGTACTCGGGTGCGGTTGCAATTAGAGGGTCGCCAGCCCGCGAAGCTGTCTCAGCCGGGCTGACACACACAAAGGGGGGCCGAAGCCCGGTGAGCCCAATGGGTGTTGCGCGCCTGCTGGCAACCCACGCTACGCCGCAGCCCCTGGGTGCCCATCTCCATGAGCCTTCTTCCCCTTCCCTTCCACACACCTTCTCCTAGTTAACTCCCTCTCCTCTCCCACACTACATCTCTGCTCACCAACTCACCTGTGCCTTCTCCTCTCTATTCCGGAATCGCCCCTCCTTTCCTCCTCCTGCCCCTACACCTCACTTTTCTACCAGACCCCCACTTCTGCAACCCTAGTCCCTAACCACTCTCCCCCTATACCCGTCCTCTTCCCTCTTCTTCCTTCCCTTCTTCCAGTCACCTCTACTATGTTCCTTTTCTTTCATCCACATATATTTTCCTCTCCTCCTCTGCCTTTCTTCACATCCACCCCTCTCCCTTCTGTCTCCTGTATCCTGTCCTTTCTAAATTAACCCCAGACTGCCATAATTCGCGTGGAAACGGTGCTGCGTGCTCTGAAGGATCATTGTGTTGGCCCCAGCTTACCCCTGCACTCCTCGCCTCGCCTTCCTCCTGTTTATTTATTTTTTACGTTTTACACTGGCCCCAACAAGACCTTGGGGGAGGCGGGAGGCATCTGTGCGCCTTTCACTGTCATTTACCACTCCTATTGCTCTGCACATCAGTTGATTTGAGTTACAGTGAGCCGTTTCGAGTCAATTGCCACCATACAAAGGCAGCCTGCAGTATCACTGCATCACAATTCCGAGAATTATTTCTTGCCGCCAAATGATAATATAAAATTGCTTCACAAAGAGAGAGGAATTATATTGTCAAGCTATTTCTCTACTAGGTGTTATTCCATACAGCTCTTAAATAGGTTACACGAGGTAAGCATCCTCTGTGTACTAAAAAGG
Source organism: Lissotriton helveticus (assembly GCF_964261635.1). Classification (NCBI taxonomy): domain Eukaryota; kingdom Metazoa; phylum Chordata; class Amphibia; order Caudata; family Salamandridae; genus Lissotriton; species Lissotriton helveticus. The sequence goes on along the minus strand of NC_136070.1, from coordinate 583,340,981 downwards.
AAATCCCAGGTGGTGGTGGTAGGCGGGGGGGGGGGGGGGGTGGCACAGTGTTGCTTGTGAGCTGTCACATTTATTTCTGATCTGGCAGATCCTGGGGTGAAGAGTCGCTTCTTCTGTGGTTCCACTATGTACACTTTTAACTTGTGTCTCATCTGTGTGGTAGTTGCCAAGTCTAGGTTCGGGACCCATGGGGTGCGGATATGGTAGTCAGTCTTTGTCGTGAAGGGTGTTGGTGGCCACAGTTCTTCGTAATCCTGACCTGACATCTTTGCCCTAGCTAACCTTCCTCTTGGACCTCCTACCTAATCTCTACCTTTTCTTCTTCCCTCAGCCCTGGCCCTTTACTCCCACTCTCCCCCCTCCTTTCCTCTGCTTCCTCACATCACATTCCACCTCCCCCTTCCATTATCCCACTCCTACCAGGGGCGGCCTTAGGCATGTGCAAGCTGTGCACCTGCGCAGGGCCACCAACCCCCATGGGCCACCACGCCAATATATATCCTTAATGTAATAATCCTCTGAGGATGGATACATATTTGCGTAGCGCCCCTGGCAGGAATTTGACAGCCTCCGGCTCTGTTCCACTTCCAAACACCCTGATCCCCCCCCCCCCCTCTTCACTGGCCTCCGCGCTCTGCCCCGCCCGGACCCCCTCTTCCGGGGCCCCCTACCTACACTCCCTGCCTAGAGCCGCCCCTGCTCCTACGTTTCCCCTTCACCCCTCATCCTCTCTTCTCCTCTCGTGCTTCTTCCACTACTATAACACCTCTCCCACCAAACCCTTTTTCCACGCCACACATTTTTTCATTACCCCGCCTAACACTCTCACTGAAACTTCTGCCTTCATGTCCCTCCCTATTCTAACCATCTCTCGCCTCACCTTTTCCTCTGCCCTATAATTGCTAATACCGCTATCGCCACCTTTCAACTTTACTCAGTGGCGGCTGCTCCACAATAGTAGAGGAGCATCGACCCACTGGCTCAGAGCAAGCAACTAAAGAAAACAATATTTTGTTATTGTTTTATTGTTAAGCAGCTGGCACAATAGTGAGCTGATTAAATATGCCAAAATCAACCTAGGAAACGAATCTGACACGTGACAGATTCTAATAATGCATAAACAGAAATGATAACTATAGTGATTATGTAAAAATATATTTTTGTTTTATTTTGATCATTTTCTTGTGTTCTGATACACATTTCATATTTATCTATTCATATTCATTTAAAATGACAAACATATGTGAATATAACAGTTGTGCAAAAAAACAGCTAATCAATAAAGAAACATGAATGAAAAAACTAATAAAAGACAAAAAAGGAAACCAAATATTCAAATGACAATGATGGTACACAGGGCTATTGGAGTAAGCAAAGCGGTGGGTGGAATCTCTACGCGCGTTTCGGCATTTGCCTTCTTCAGGAGTCCGTCATTTGCAATAGGACATATACATAACAAAGAACCTACCTTCTGTGCCTCCTCAGCTGGATATAGACATCGATGCCACTATATCAGGTTGTGTGAACATCTTACTGAGAGTGTTGGAGATTTATAAGATTTTATTAATACCGCGGATCCAACAACAATAAGAAATATCCACTATTTGCTAAGCGTTCCGCATCGTACTTACTGGACCAGATTCGTCGGTGTCTTGCTTATTATGCGCAGACATAAGAGATAATATTACCTCCACAAGGGTATTCTTCATAACCCTACAGAGCAGTGTAAACAAATACTTATCAGTTGCACTATCTAACCAGAATATCAATTATAGAAGAGAGTCGCGCCCACCCTTTCTTTGTTATGTATATGTCCTATTGCAAATGACGGACTCCTGAAGAAGGCAAATGCCGAAACGCGCGTAGAGATTCCACCCACCGCTTTGCTTACTCCAATAGCCCTGTGTACCATCATTGTCATTTGAATATTTGGTTTCCTTTTTTGTCTTTTATTAGTTTTTTCATTCATGTTTCTTTATTGATTAGCTGTTTTTTTGCACAACTGTTATATTCACATATGTTTGTCATTTTAAATGAATATGAATAGATAAATATGAAATGTGTATCAGAACACAAGAAAATGATCAAAATAAAACAAAAATATATTTTTACATAATCACTATAGTTATCATTTCTGTTTATGCATTATTAGAATCTGTCACGTGTCAGATTAGTTTCCTAGGTTGATTTTGGCATATTTAATCAGCTCACTATTAGGTACGTTATAAATATAGTTTAAAGTATTCCCTACATTTAGTGAGTTCACCAATAGTAGGGGTCCCCTTCTTTCGAAATTAAGCAGCTGGCACAGCCAGCGTGTGCAGGAAGGGGCGGAGCCATGGGAGGGGGAAGGAGGAGTGCTATGTGCACTTTTTAAGTGCCCATGTGTTTGGCCGGCCAAACACACATGCACACTTAGGTTTCTCGAACCAAGCTGTATTGAACATTCGGACTGGAGAAACCCCACAGATTCCTTGAGCGGAGAGTCTTTTCAGCCCGCCCAGGCCAATCCCTGCCCTGCTCTTGAGCAGCGTGGGGATTAGAGGGGGTCTGTGACGTAGTCCCAGTGTCTGTTGGGACAAGGAAGAACCAACATGGAGGTGCGAAGCAGGAGGCGGCCGGCATCAGGTAAGTTAAACTTGAAAAACAGTTTAATTATTATTAAACTCCCTCCCCCCACCTGCACTCCCCCTCCCGCCCCCCCCCACTTTTTCTATGTAGCGGCTGCCGCTGACTTTACTGCGTTTTCCTCCTTGGACATCCTGGTTTTTTTTTCTCTCTCCTCCTAGCATCTTTCTATCCCATTCTAGCTTCTTCTGTCTACTCTATCCCTCCTCCCCATATTCTCCCGTTAACCTTTACCCTATCTTTCCCAACTGCCTCTTCCTATTTACTCTTCATCATCCTCCTTTTTCCCCTCAATCCCCAGTCTCCATTATTTTCTCTCTCCTTCCCCCATTTTATTACCCTTTTATTCCTTGTTCTGCCTTCCCACCTACAAACTTAGGGCACGGTCTTTCCAGCCAAGAGGGCACGAGCAAGACATACGAGAACTAGTAACGATTGGGTTTGGATAAGCATAAGAAAGAGACCCACTCCGAGAGGTGCACAGGCCAGGGAAGCTGGCACATATTAGGCACTATATGCATGTTGAACTGAAAGGCCATTGGATTCAGGCACCGAGACGAGGCATGGTTAGGCTAGCTTGGCAACACAGGAGCAGGAGGTGATCTGCTCAGATGCAGACCTGGCGGTAAAGCCGCTATAGCATCAAGATGTATGTGCTGCAACACCATATCAGGACACATTACCACATCCTTGCCAAGAACAGATCATAACATTCATACCATTAAAAAATGGGAAACATCCTTTACGACGCAACTTTTACCACGCAGTGCCTTTACAACGTAGGTTTTTCAAGCAAGTTATTACAACGAATTGCGCTGGGGGGCGCTTTAGGATAGGTAATAGTTTAATTTACTATCCAACACCTTCCCTACTATCCACGGGGACTGGAGTTGGAATAGTAAATTAAACTATTCACTATCCAGCACCCCCCAACGCAAGTCGCTGTAACGACTTGCGTTGAAAAACCTGCATTGTAAAAGCATGCGTGGTAAAAGCATGCGTTGTAACAACGTACATCCTTAAAAAATAGGCCTGTTGGTAGATATTCCACATAATCAAAGTCTGGGGCTCACTACATGACAGCGCATTACCCAGGGAAATCGCAAAACGCAATCAAACAACACCTTGTCACTCAATTCCACTCAATAAACCACATCACCAAAACCCTACACAACACCCCATTCCCATCACCTACCACGAATCTTACTCACACCACGCTATGCCTTCCTGTCAAGACAACATCGAACAGACCAGAGCTCAAACCCCATACAAAAGACATAACCCACCCAGATTCCCAACACGCTACCCATTGTATACTCATTTTCAAACTCCACGCAACATAGCATTTCACCTGAAAAGCACACCAGTAACAAACCAAAACTCTACTCAAAATAGAATGTCACAGAATGGCTCGCACTATACTAGACACCGCAATTTGATGGTTAGAAAACTCCTCTGAAAGACACATTACATACAACGTAATTCCTAAAACGTCTCTCTACAAAACAAACGTATAGCGCTCCTCATGTAAGAACGTCCTTAAGTATCTAACTTGCATCACACATCTGAACCAAAAGACATGACACAACGTTACAACAAGCCACCTACATTGCACTACACCTCACCATAACTCAATCTAGAACAATACATAACAATATTCATATGAACCCCACCTCATCGCACGCAGTACTTCACCCCGTTAGTCCCCTACATGATTCTACATTGTTCGTCCAGGATGCTCGCACAATATCAATACTGTACGAATCACAACTTCCAGCTAAGTTTCATTAACCCCTTCACTGCGGCGGCTATTCCGCCGCAGTGCTAAGGGGGCGGGGCGGAAATACGGCGGGCGCATGCTGGTGACAGAACCGCTCCGTCACCAGCGTCGGTTGCGCTGTGCTTGTGACGGAGCGGTTCCGTCATGGCCCGCCCCGCTCAATAGAACGCTCAGCGCAGGCGCGGAATTCGCGCCGCGCATGAGCGGCGAGCGGGCCATGACGGAACCGCTCCGTCATCAGCACAGCGCACCCGCAGCTGATGACGGAGCGGTTCTGTCATCAGCATGCAACGGGTTAAATACCAGTCACCGGAAACGAATGCACAGACCTTGAGAGGGCACACTACAGTGGCGGCCGGCATGTCTCACGGGTGGCGGGCGCGCGGGTGGGGCATGCAAGGTGGTTTGGGGGGATAAGATTTGCAATGTAAAAAAATAAAATAAACACTTACCTTGCTGCACCAGGTTCCGCGTGTTTGCTCCTGCTCTCCTCATCAGACACGAGGCGTAGGAAGCACAGCCAGGATCCCCATACCAACCACAATACTACAATGCAGCTTTGTGATTGGTAGGCACCCGGGCTCCCCTGAAAAATCACAATGTTGCAATGCAGCGTTGTGATTGGTGAGCGTCCTGGTTCGAGGCTCCGCCAGGGAATGAGGGGCCTAGGCATGTTCTCCACGTAGGCTGTATTCCAGCCTGCATGGAGAACAGAGAAAGTGTGCATGACTGTTTTGGGTGGCCCGAGAGTCATGTGTACTTAGGAGTGGGCAAACCACTCCTCCCCTGCCCTGCTCCGAGAGCAGAGCAGCCCTCAAAGTTATTATCATTTTATGTTTACTTTACTTTGCACTGCTTAAAAGCAGTGGGGTGTCATGAGGCGGTTGGAGCTGCCCCTGGCACACTATGCTTTCCATAATACAACAACATGGTTCCCATGCATTTCTCAATACATCTAATGTTACATCACACCACACAACCAAAAGAAACCACAACATAATGGGACACCACAGCGAAAATATAATTTAGCACTGCTGCACACCACGCTAACTTGACACTTATTTCCATAACTCCACTGTGTCACACCAGTAAATCTCAAATTAAGGTACAGCGCAATACAATGGAGCCATAAGCCTGAAGGTAAAAAATCATCTATCACCATGAAAGAAAACCATAATCACTAGGGATCCTCCCAATTTCCAACTCTACTCCAAACCTATGCTGTGTCCAGAGGGCCATTGATCTGGAGGTCATCTTCCAGTATATTAATAATGCCAAGAAACCCTTGCGCATCTTCACTATGAATGAGAGTTAGTCAAATCTGTCCAGCAGAAGGGAATCAGGGGAAATAACTCCACATGATAGGCCTGCGCACACAGCTCTAACAATTATATTAATTAAAAGTTTAAACGAATAAACTGAGGCGGTAGAGGCTTTGTTAACTCTACTGCGAAGGAATGGAACACATTCCCCCTGTCCATCAATTACATTCTAAACATGTCCTTGTTTAGGAAGAACCTAAAAACATGGCTGTTCCCTAAGTAATTTTACTGGTCTTGTGGTTCTCTCTTCCTTTGTGATAGCGCCTTGACACCTTTGGGTATTTGTTTGCACTCTATACATTTTAAATAACATTATATCAGATTCTAGACTGTGAACAAAGACGAAGGCAGCTCTACATCAGACAGTATGAGTTAGTATACCTCATGCAACCTGTTCAGACTCACATACCCTACATCCAAAAACAAAACCAGTAGCACAACATGCATTTCACACGTGAGCCCACGGATTGATGGTACTTCGCAAGGCCTGTCTCATCCGAGATTCAAATGGTGATAGCCCTCAGTTAGTGCTCAGATTTTTAAAAGAGCTCAAGTCCTTGGGGCACGTAATGCACTTTTACGAGATCATCACCAGAGCAAAGCATAACCAAACTTTTGGTGCTTTTTTTCTCCAGTCAATGTAGTTTAGTTTTAATAATAGTGAGATTAAGTTAAAAGCAAAATTTGTCTGCCTGGCCAATCGATGACTTGGCTTCATGTGGGTATTTTCTGACAAAAGAGGTCTGTGATTCCTGACCGTTTTTGAGTCATGGCCATCTGCTTCCAGAGTCAGCAGCCAGGGGAAAGGCAGTTTAAGTCACAGAGCATAATTGAAGCAGCTGCTGAAAACAGAAAAGACAGAACCTTCCTTTTCCTTTTTTCTGCTCTATTTTAATAGCTTACAATGACAAGCAGAGAGAATGTTTATTTTTTGCACTCCTTACGCAGAGAAATGCTAGAATCTTTCTGCATGTTTCTACACATTCCAAGCCACTGCAGTTTAAAATAAAAGAAAACTGAAGTGTATTGAGCTGTTTCTAATATCTGTTTGCAACAAATATCTAACAGGTTTTTGATGTGTTTCATTTTGCACTGCAGGTTTTATTTTTATTCTTCATTTTTGCAAACATGCCTGCTCATTCATATGAAAGAGCAACGCACAAAGGTTTTAAGTGGTTTGTGGGAAAGGTGATGATGTTGTGATCATGTATTATGTGGGATAAAGTACTCCTTGGCATACATGATAAGGATATTGCAAGTCACCTCGAAGTTTCATAACCTTATGAAGGAACTCAGCCTTTGGCCTCAATTGGGGAGAGGAGTTGGCCTAACGGCTAGGGCAGTCGACCTCAAATCTGGCAAACCAGGTTCGAGTCTACGCTAAACATCCTGTGATTCTGGGCAAATCATTTAATCTCCCTGTGCCTAACAAGAAAAATTAATGTGTCCTCATGTAACGCAACTGGTGCTATGTAAAGCGCTCTGATACCCAATACCTACGGGTCAAGTTCGCGCTATATAAAACTCCGTAAAATAAAAAAATATATATTTATTTGCTTATGGAACTCCTGCATGGCTAGCAATATCCTTATAATGTACGGCAGGGAGTTCTTTATCCCTTATAAAAAGAAATCCGTTTTCAGTATGTTCGCTCTTTTAAGGTAATGAACGGGTATTAGTGATGTTATTGTCCAGAACTGTATCAATTATAGCAATGCTCCCAGCATTCCCAGCACTGCATCCTCCCGACAGCCTCAAGGCCAGGCAAGTGTGCATTCTCTGTGGAACATTAACGCCTGCGTCCAGGAGAGTCCAGTCTAAAGTATTAATGAAGGAGCTATCAGTTTGGCCCCTTCCCTGGCAGCCAGACACGCTCTGTTAAAGGCGACCAGACAACTCTTCAATTACTAAGGCCTCCGACGCCGGAATCAGGGTGGCCTAGACAGCTATTAACACGTCGGATCCATACCCGCCACTCAACCGAGTGCCGGTCACTGCTCCTTCGGAGGTTCTTCCTAACAGCGTCTCAGGTTCAGTGGAACCTGCCTCTCTTTAAAACACGGTCCAAGTTTACAGATTAAAGGGATAGATGTATCAAGCCTTTTGCGATTCACAAAGGCCGAAATTCTGCGAATTTTGGCCTTTGCGAATCGCAAAAGGCTTTTTTGCATTTTTTGAAATGTATCACAAAATCGCAAAATAAGGAATCGCAAAAATTTGCAATTCCTTATTTTGCTTAAGCATTTAAGGAATCGCAGATTTTGCGATTCCTTAAATGCGATGTATGTGGGTTTTAGAAATTGCGAATTTGTGTTAAGAAATCGCAAATTACCAGCAACTTGTAGTTGGTGGTAATTTGCGATTTCATTTAAAAATGCCCTATTTGGCATTTGTGAAGGTGGCATGTGACGCACATACATGCCCATAGGGCATGTTTGTGCGCCATATGCACACATATGTAAATTTCAGGGGTGCAGCAGGGTGTCTTAGAGACACCCCTGCACCCTTGAAATTATTCTCAATTTGCGAATTCGCAAATTGTGATTCGCAAATTAAGAAATATTTCACAATCATTCCTATGGGCCTCCTGGCCCATAGGAATGCATGGGAAATTATTCCTTATTTGCGAATTCGCAAATTGCGAATTCGCAAATAAGGAAAACTAAGAAATCGCTAAAAAATAGCGATTTTCTACATACATTCCATTTTGTGATTTCTAAATAGCGATTCCTTAAAAATCGCTATTTAGAAATCGCAAAATGGAATCTTGATACATCTACCCCAAAGTTCTGATCAGTAGAAATTTAAATGACTTAATACATTCTCATTGTGAGTTACTATGTATTCCCTTCACCGCACGTTAAAGGGAATGCCATGACAACATAGCCCTAAAACTGCTCTGTCAAGGTACGAGGGATCTGGTAGTTTTAACACATGTAACTTTTCTACATGTGATGCTACCACATGAGTAGAATGTTACCAGTGCCGACTGGGAACGCAAACCTGCCCTGGCAATTGAGTCGAACTGGCCGCAGGGGGTGGGGGGTGTGCGTGGAAAACACTGCAGCTGCTTTTGTCACAGGGGAACGATATTGCAGCTATGTTGCAAAACCGGCCCGATAACAAAAACGGCCCCCCAGGGGTCCAAAACCGGCCCCCACCCAGGTTGCCAAACGGGGAAACGCCTGGTGCCCGCTACAGCAATCTGACCCTGCATATTACCTGTCCGCTAAGCACTTCCATAAACATTATGCATAGTAAGATTTATGTACATAAAAACAAATCAGGCCAGTACACATGACTTTGGCCTCTGCACTTTTACTACTTATGGTAGAATCAAGATTAAAAATTGGTTATCATTTTTGGTAAAGGACATCTTTCCCCTTCATTCATTAGTGTGTGATTGCCCTGGAATGCTTCCCCTCTCTCTCTCTCTCTCTCTCTCTCTCTCTCTTTCTTGGTCTGTCTGTCTCTCTCTCTGTCTCAGTCCTCTTCCCCTTCCTATTGGGGTGGGCCAACATTTTTTACATCTAGGTATGTTCACTAAATGGAAGTATGCAAAAGGTGCCCAACATCAAATAACTGTGGCAACCCAAACAGCTTGCTGGGTACAGCTAAAGTCATGTTATGCCCAGCAACAATATACCCCTCCGCAGTATGTTTTCATTGTTGCTCTGAATTCATGTCTGTCCTCTCCAAAGCGTGAGATAATCTGAAACCTTCATTCAGGCTCATTGGGAGTGAGTTTTTCGTTTAAGTGTCACAAACTCAGTGGCGGCTGGCATGTCCCCAGGGTGGTAGGTCGGATGGTACATTAATTCTTTTTTTATAAAAGCACTAACCTGGTAGAGCGATGGGACGTCCTCCTTGATGGTCTTCTCTCCTCGAGGCTGGCAGGCAGGCTCCAAACTCCTAAACCAATCCTAGAGCAGCCTTAATCGGTACTCCACAGTGCTCTGGAGGCTTTGTCTTTCTCTAAACTAGCTGTCTTAAAACAGCTGGGTTAGAGAGGTTTAAAGTACACATGTGTGGCTGGCCCTCACAAAATGGCCAACCAAAAAGACATGTCCACTTTTAACCGAAACCGAAAGTGCCCTGCTCTCTCTGCTACTGCCATTGGCAGATAGTCAAGGTGCCTATGACAACTCAGGTGAGTAGAACCTGTAGCGGGAGTCATGGGGGGGACCCCAACACATTAGAAAAATTGTGTATGATGGGGGGAGCCAAGGTGGCTAGACGCTCATAGTGAATCTGTGACCAGGAAGTTGATCCTGTACTGCCGGGACAGGTTCCAGATTAGACTTAAGGGTTAAGTCTAAGGTTCGAGTGAAGAGTACCAAATTAATCGGGCCATTGATTAATGAAGGGCATAAGTTGCCGCGTTGGGGAGACGGCCTTATTACAAAAACGGGCACTGTAAATGATGACCCGCTGTGGACGTATTTAATTAAGGATCCAGTTCCACGTGTGAATGGTAGCCTGCCCTCGGGAAGCGATCGCGTCCCGAGGGCAAGCAACCTGAGTTGCCATAGGCACCTTGACTATCCCGCCATTATCCGGACCCACAGCTTACGAAGCCAAGTGGACATCCCGTTTAATTCCCCCTCTGGCTGTGATTTGAGCTCCAGCTTCCACCCTGCCCCTTGGGCGCTACCATGAGATAATTCAAATACATTCCTCTACTCCTTTACGCGCTTTGGACACCAGTTTCCCACGGAATTGACAGGATCACCACTGATCTATGCCCTACCCTGAGTTACTTCAGAAACTAATTTCCACTGATTCGCTGTTGTGACTGATCCCGCTGCCATTGCCTCCCTTTGTAACTAATTCAGACTGCTCACCTATAGTCCTGAAGATAATCTCAATGTCGTGAGATCGAAATGCCATTGACCCCCCACAACAGGAACTCCCTGCATTTTGCTAATTCGTGTGGAGTTCCATTTCTTGTTGTCAATGCGATGTCAAGATTTTAATTCACCCTCACTTTGTCGCATCACGCTTTTTTCACTTATATGTGAGCACCTGAATATTCAATTGTATTTTGGTAATAAATACCTTACCTTACAAGACAGTTTCACCCCTGTACATTATTAGATACTCCCAAGGTGATTAATTGTCGTTGTAAAAAGCTTTTCCAGACAGTGTCTCCCTTGGGGAGCACTAATTACATATATGGACTCTTAGGGCCACCTTTGAACCACTGTTTTTTCTAAACATGCTTCATTGAGCACCTCCTTGTGTCCTGATGCCTAGTCACGATATGTATTACAACCCCCTCACTGAGAGGGAAGAACTCAGGGATGTTTTGAACTAAGAGAGGTATACTAAATACCCAATTGATTAGCACAGTGTGAAGTATCCCACCTACGGTGAGTGAGGTAAACCGTCCTATAAAAGGGACATTCATTGACCGTTAGGCTCCTAGCTAGGCGCTGAATGCTTATAGACCCACAGGTTCCGGTGTGTTTTTGATATATTAAATAGGGGAGTCAACCCTTGCAGACCTCTTTACCTCCTCAGGCCGATTAGTGTGATATAACTGCACGAAACTTGGCAGGCTTTTCAGATACACCCATAAATCAGCTGGCAGGTGTGCTTCTGATCCATAGGTCAATCCCAGGACCATGTGTTCCAACCCTAACTTCGACCCTTCTGGGTCTAAATTGTTGTTCTGTCCTAAGATCAAGGCAAGCCTATGTTTCACATAGAATTCTATTGAATGTCTAAGCCTTCTAACTGTGAGGTGGTCATCTTCAGTTCTGAAGATATAAGGGACAAAGTACCCCCTGCTGTACATTATAATGATTTTGCAAGTCACTGAGGGATTCCATAACCATGCAGAGGAACGTAGCCAAAGGCCAAGTTCCTTTATATGATTATGGAACTCTGAGTTGGCTTGCAATGTCCTAATCGTGTATGCTAGGGGGTACTTTATCCCATATAATACATGGTCACACTATCACCTTTTCCACAAACCACTGAAAAACCTGTTGCGTAGCTCTTTCATATTAAAGAGAAGGCATGTTTGCAAACACGAAGAATAAAAATAGATCCCCTAGTACAAAATTAAACAATCAAAAACCTGTTAGGTATGTGTCGCAAAGGTGTATCAGACACAGTTCCATACAAGTTAAATAAAAAGCTTTATATGCTCAGAAAGTTTAGAACATGAAAAAAGATTCTAACTTTTCTATAATTATGTAAGTAGTACAAAACATAAACATGTTCTTTCTGATTGTAATTGTAAGCTAGGAAAATAGAGCAGAAGAAGGATTTTTTTAAAATCTTTCTTAAAAGAGCTGCTCCATGACCTGACCTTCTTTTCACCTTGGATGCTGGTTGTGGCAGCAGGCATTGTGACATCATAACTTAACTGCAATAATGTATTACATTTGAATTCTGACATCTTTTTTTAATAGTCGACGACTGGGTTTGTCACAAGTCGCCGAATATAAATAAATTAGAGACATGCATGTATACAGGGATTGCAGAATCCCATGTATTATAAATGCATTACAAGATCACCTTGAACCTAGCGACATGTTGCCCACCCGGTAGACACTGGCATAAAATATTGTTCCGCAACCAGGATTTCAGTAGATGCTTAGCTTGAGCCAGGGTTAACCCTTTCCTGAGCTACTGGTGTGACTGGTCTCCCAGGCTTTCGTGAGCATTGGTCTTAGCACTACAGCCATTAGATCCTGAGATATGGCTCTATGAAGGCCCTGGTTAATTCTGATTACATCTGCGAGCTCCTAAGCGTTCCTAGTTGAAGATGTCAAACGTTGACTAATTATTTTTATTTTTCTACTTTTTAAAGTGGGGTTAGTTTGATTATTTTTAAAGTGACGCAGTGGCGGCTCTCTGCTAAGGTGGAGGAACGTTGCCGCATTGCGCAAAAAGGACAAATAAATTTACAATAACGTATCTTTATTATCATTTTATTTTTCATATTGCATGCAGTCAGTGTTTTGCACTCCCTAAGTGCGCATGAACTGTTTGGCCGGCCCTCTTGGGCCGACCAAACAGGTCATGCGCACTTTGCATGTTCCCCACCAGGCTGCATTACACAGCCTGGTGAGGAACATGCATAGGCTCCCTGTTTCCGTCTGAGCACCGAACCACAGCACTCAGACCAATCACAACGCTGCATTGCAGCATTGTGATTGGCTCAGTGGAGCCTGTGTGCTGGGTGCTTCATGTTGCCGGCCAGACTGGAGAAAGGAAGAAGACGCAGGGGAGGCCTGCCATTCTAAGGTAAAAAAAATGTTTTAATTAACACCCCCGTCCTCCCTCCCTCACCACCACGTCCGATAGCAGCCGCTACTAGTAATAAGCCTGAAAACAACTTTTATGGTTATCATGAATCTGATAATTAGTTATGTTATACTTCTCACTCAGCCTTCAACCCACCTGCAAGATCGGTTAATATTTTCATACTCATCATTGCCCTGAAATGACTGCAGAGAAATGCTCCCCCAAACAAGAGAAGGAGAAATGGAGTTCCAACCCGTACAAGCTCTGTGGTCTGTAACCAAATCCCTACATGTTTGAGAGAGCTTTGCTCAAATTGCTTTACTCTTTGTTCAGTCAATCTTCTTCTAGAGCAAAGGGAGTTTATTGAAACTTCCTTAACCCAGTGCAGCTTCACAGAAGCACTCGAAAATAATGTACCCTTTTGCGAAATACACAAAGGGCATCATAGGAACGTAGATCGCTGGGCTTCCAATGAGACATCCGGTTACAGTGTGGTACTGCTGTCTGCCTTGGAAAAACCCCCTTTGGAGCATTCTCATAAAACATATTAAAAGTAGCAACTGACAAAACAGACAGAAATAAATATATACTGTGCATTGAAACAAGCTCTTTCCACTTTGGTCAATTTCAAGTGGGTCTTTTCCAGCAAGGACAAGTGTGAGCGAGGTGAAATGTTATAAAATGTTTACTTGTCTAAGGAAGCAGTGCTCTCAGAATCCACTTGTCCTGGAGAAAATGCACTTGTCCGTTGTCGTGCCTTATAGAGATGTGACAATTTATGCAAGCATTCTTATATAAAAGCTGCTATAATAGCTTCTTTGTGAATGCCAGGGCTTATGTAATATCAGGGTTTGTATTTCAGCAAGGTTAATATGAACTGAACAGAGAAGAGTTCTGCTCAGCTTAGTCATGAATGGGCTGTTGTTCCTGCACCCAGGTTTATGCGGTGCAAAAACAACAGACCAGATTTTATCAGCCAGAAAATGTTGCCTCTAAACTTTCTTTGGATACCAACTGCATTGAAGCCTGAACCTGTTTTCCAGCCAAAGAAAGCCCAACCCTCAGCAATGGCACACAGGGAGCAAGTAATACACCCCATGCCAACTGCAGTCTCCTATGTCCTCCACAGCATTCCCTACACTTGCCGTGCAGTAGAACACAGCTCACTTTTAGACCTGCCAAGACCAGATGGTAAATGTGAGGGATAACACTCAGAGAAAAGGTGATATTATGCATAATTCTGACTGAAATAAACAAGGCCTGCAAGGTTATGCCCCATTCCATTTTAATGTCATGGTAACGATGGGGTGTACAGTTGTATGACGTTACAATGCATGCATTTACCCCGCATGCCGTTGCAACGCAAATCTTTACCCTGACTTGCTGTTGGGGGTGCGCTGGAAGTTTGAATAGTATAATTTACTATTCCAACTCCAGTGTGTGCAACAGTAGGGAAGGTGTTGGAGTTAAATCCAACACCTTCTACCCCCAGCTACACACCTTTCACGTTGCAACGGCATGCAGGGTAATGGCTGGCGTTGTAACACTTGCAGTGTAACGGCTTTTCCCAGTGTTACCTATCCATAATGGTTTTTAAGAGGGTGGACTAAAACTCTCTAGTATTGTGCAACTTGTAAGCGGCCACACAGTCTGAAAGTAGGCAGGAAGTGGTGGTTCCAAGGCGGGAGTGACCTGTGAGTATGATCTCACCCACAAACTACATGTTTAAGGGTGCTCTCCAACTCAAATCTAATCTCTTGCAACATTAGAAAGGGTTGGAAATGGAAATGCAGGAGTACCTTTCTCATGGTGGGGAAAAGTGTGTTTAAGGAAAGTGAATTTGTAATTGCTCAGCAGATTTTCTCATGAGCAAATATGCATGTGCATAACTGCTCATGAAAAAAGGCATATCACAAACAATTTCTAGGAGTATTATTTCAAGACCTACATCTATAAACTCTTGTGAATCTCTAAAAGTCATAAATCTGCATTATTGCTAGGACATATACTTGCAAGGCACTTAGATGTCTTTCATTTCATAAAATAGTTAGTATGCATCCAACACTTTTTACGAAATGATGCCTCAGAAAAATTGTATCTAAAGATGCCAAAATGTTTAGCAAAACTTCTTTTCAAGTTGCATTTTCTTGTCTACATTTTATTTTCAAACCAATCTCCAATCTTGCTTTAATATTTCCGCATATGTTTGCATAGTGGTAAGCTATCCTATTTCACGTATCACACATCCCCAATGTGGTACTGTAAACTGGCAGCCAAAGCAGGTTAGGCCACCTCGTCCAGTGGACAAAATAAACATGAACATTGGTTGTCTTTGACCCCAAACAATATGTCATGGGCATCTAGTGATAGGAATTTCACACCCCTGGGTACTTTTCAGTTCTTACTCAAACGGAGGCCATTAATATATTGGATTCGTCGATTAAATAAACACTTGGTTCCATTGCTAATTCTGTAAAGGATGTTGGCACAACCATTCCTCGACTTTCACCTGATGATCTGAGCTGTACCCATTTTGATTATGATCAGGGCAATTTAGTGTGTCTCTCAAGCATGTAGTTACTGCAGGACAGTGGTGCTAAGGGACTTTAAATTTAGGCCCATCTTTGGATTGCCTTCAGTTCCTATTTCTTCCAGAAATGATACAGACCCATCACCAGTATCCCCTGATAGCGGAGCTCTTTTTGACATTTCTCTCATACAGGACTTCAAGGCTAAATATATAAGTGATTCAGTTAATGACACCCATCCATTTTTCAACCATTCTTAGTTAATGTAAAGAAATCTTTCTTTTTGTTGACCCCTCGTTAGATTTTTGATATGGGCATCTTTGGCCGATTTCCCAAGAAAGGTTCTAAACAGCATACACAGAGTTACATAATCTAATCGGTTAAGATTTGCAACTTCCAGGCATACGACTTGAAAACATTTGTGAAGTACCATTTGCGATTATTAGGTACTTCTGCGTATGCAATACAAATGGGGTGAGGCCGTCACCTATGCGCAATGTTATTAAACCTCCGCAGGGGAAATGTGTTTCCACGTTGATGAGCCGCCGCAAACAATTAAACAATATCACAGGGTTCTTTTGGATTCAGGCTTGGCTGGTGTAACCAATTGAAAAATGTTTTCCATGTTAATGTCCTTCATCTGCTATCAAGTTTGTTCTGGAACCTTAAATAATGAAACAATCTTTAATGACATTTTGTAGGCCTCATTTTGAACCTCCTGTATTTAAGACTTTAGCTCCAAAGTATAAATCATCAATAGATTAACTTTTATTTCTGAAGTCAGATCCTTCAACTCAGTCAGCTGTTAATACCAACAACATTAGGCAAAATAAATGGCTCTGCCCTCAGTTTTCTTTTATTCTATTACTTACTCTATAAAAATACTCTATAAATAAATATTTTAGATCATGAAGCTAAAGCTTGGGAGTTGTGATGCTAATAACAATCCCGAGATTATCACATTTGTTGCCATGTCTTTCTAAAATCTCTAAAACTAGGAACTAAATAAGTTTACACAATTTCTTCATCAAGAAACAGCTAAACAATGTTATATTGCCTTTCTGACGAAAAGAGATTGCCTTCTTTCGTATAGCATGTACATTAACTGACTAGAATCGTAATCTTGTACTTCTCAATCAACATCTTATAAGGGCCTTGACCGTGCACTGGAGCCAACTTAAATGTTCAGTGACTTAAGCCCTAAACATGTTAGCTGTATTTATGACCGATTACTGGTAGCCGCCTGAATTACTGAGGATATACTCTGAATCTCAGTTTAACACACTCATAGCAAATATGGCTATGACTGTTAAACATTTTACTAACTTTTGTACAGGCTCAGGCCCTCTTTCTAGACGTGGCCATTGAAATCCGCTAACGTCCTCTTGTAACAGCTAAATAAAATCAATAGAAAAATTCTGTACACGGCTCTCTAAAGCCTGGTCAATGGCATTCACTCATTAACACTATCTGATGGCAGATTTCAATGTTAGATCACTGATGATCATCAATTCTTTAGCCCTACTCAAACCCAAATCCAACAAACCTGAGAGAATACCCATGAGATATACCACTGAGCTTATAAGGGAACTCTGAGAGAGAGTTGAAAAGCTATGGAAACAAACCAAATAGGAACCTTTGATATTTCGAGCTGAGTTTGCAAATCTGTATTCATTCAGTACAAATCAGCCCCTTTTGTTGGCGTAGAAGTATGTTCATAGCCAACAAGGAAGGAGGAAGATAATGCTTGCTGGCAAGTCTACCTACATATAGATTCCAGGACGTTTTGTGCCTGTTCTCGCTTCCTCATAGTCTCTGTCCATCATCCCATCCCCTTGGAGCAAATGGCTACGGTAGCTGATACATATGTCGAGGCAGAGCCTAAGACCCTTATTCCAATTTTCCAAGGAGAGATACCAGTGCCAGAATTTGTGATGCCAGACAGTATCTCCCTTGAGATAAAAAAAGATCAACATGCAGACCTGTGAATATCTGTTCCATTTCGGTGTGTTTTTTCCTACAACGGGCCCAAATCGGCACATGTTTACTACCTGCTTGGAGTTAGTGGTAAGGGCTGTGGGGGCTTTTTCATTGGCCCTGGGTGAGCTTGAGGTGGGCGAAGGTGCTGGGACAGCCCAGTTTCTTCGATTTATGTTGAGGGGAGCCTTTTCTGCTCCCCCTATGCTGAAGGACTAAGGTAGGTGGAGGGTGAGCACAGCAGCTGCCTGCAGCCCAAGCAACTTCTCAGAAAGCTCCAAGCAGGGCCATCCTAACAGCATTATAGGTTCCCGTGCAAAGTAGTGCACTGAGCCCTGCCTACACAACCACTTACAGGAATAACAAGCATTTGCAATGCAATAGGTCTCGCACCATTAAAGTTTGAGTTATTGGCATTGTATATGACAATGTGTTGCATTACATTTTTAGCAAAGTCTGTATTGGTGTATAAAGATGATTTGCAAGATGATAGCTGTTGCAAAATATTAGGAAATGTTGGCAATAATAGTATATTATAATAAATTGTAAGTTACTGTTGTACTTATAAGCATTTTGGTAGCGCATAGTGATGTTGTGGTGCTCCTGAGTGATGCTGTGGTGATAGGATAGATAGTGAGGGCGAAAGATAGATAGAGGGAGGGCGAGAGAGAGATAGAGGGAGGCCGAGAGAGAGATAGAGGGAGGCCGAGAGAGAGATAGAGGGAGGGCGAGAGAGAGATAGAGGGAGGGCGAGAGAGAGATAGAGGGTGTGCGAGGGATGGAGTGTGGCCGATGGATGGAGTGTGGGGCGAGGGATGGCATGTGGGGCGAGGGATGGAGTGTGGGGCGAGGGAAGGAGTGTGGGGCGAGGGAAGGAGTGTGGGGCGAGACTGTCCTATTGCTCGGGTGCTCGAGGCGAGTTTGGACGATGAAAAGGAGGAGATAGCCACAAGCCGCTCAAAGTCACCTACCTACATGTCCATGGCCCTCTACCAACCACCGCATGATTATTTCAGTAGCTCACACCATAAAAGACATCGGTAACACTGAAGTAGGGATAGTGTAGTGATGCTAACGCTGGCACTGCCCTTGTTATTCCTCGTCTTGTAGGGGGGAGCAGTGGGTGAAAAAACTATGGAATTGTAGTGTCCATGCCTTCCTTCCCTTTCCTCCAACTCGCTAGCAACACATAGGTCGTTATTGGAGGGTAGGTGTCAAAGGGTGAGGGACGTCACTTCCACTATCCCGGAACGCACCTAGCAGGATGTCAGCGTCAGACTAAGTCACAATGCTAACTGCAACGGGTGAGAATCGGTTGATGGTTTGACAGCAAAGCGTTATTCAGGATGCGGTACTTGCAGTCCCTACCCACAACGTGCCTTTCTTCCCTCCCTGTGCAGTGCATAAAAGTTTCACTGGCAGGAAAATAAAGCTAAGCAAGAACCATCTGTCTCAACTCCTCCTTTGAGCAAAAGACTCTCAAACGCATAAACAGGGACCCAGCCTCTGGTGGGAGGGAATGAGTCAATTCACAGCGATGGAGACAGTAGAGTACGAATGTTGGAGAATGCCCTAATAAATTTGGGAGCAGAACGTATGGGGAGAGTAAAGGTCATACATGGCCTGACGCATGACTTTGGGGAAGCCCCGGGGTTGAGGCCCTCACCATGCCAAGCAACGATTGTGGAGGGGGTTGTGTGACCGGCGCCTGGAAATAGGCCTGGAATACTGGGTTTGACCCTATGCGCTGGGCGAACTCTGAATGGTTCAATATGTATACTGCAATACAACTGTGGATGTGCTGTGAGATTATTGGATGTATGACGTTACAACGCATACTTTTACCACGCATACCTTTACAACGCGGTTTTTACCACGCATACCATTACAACGCATAGCGCTTAGAGGTGCTGGATAGTGGTAAGTATAATTTTCTATTCCAACTCCAGTCCCTGTGGACACTAGGGAAGGTGTTGGATAGAAAATTAAACGTATTCCCTATCCTAGAGCGCCCCCCAGCGCAATGCGTTGTAATGGTATGCGTGGTAATGCCTGCGTTGTAATGGTAGTGCGTTGTAAAAATTTCATTGTAAACGTTACATACCGAGATTATTGCATGTATGGATTTGTTTTTATTGCATGTTATTTTTGCAAAACAGTAAAAATATTTTTTAAAGAGTGCCCTTGAGTTGAGCAATCAAAGCCTTTTATTTGACCACATGAAAACAATTTAATTTGAGGTATGTTCTAGCTAAATGGAGTCCATAATTATTCCTAGCTCCCTAGAAGTGTATGCCTCGTTTAGGGGGGAGGAGTCAGAATGGTTAGCGCAGTTACTGTGTAAAGTTATAAATTCGATCTGTGTAAAATTGAGAATCTAATACAGTCAGTGCTGCATTTTCATTAGTTAATATTGGAATGTTTTTGCCCCCAAAACGATTGCAGTTTTAAAGTTAAGAAAATTAACTGCTTTTCTTTTGTCGTGTCACAAGCTTTTATACATAGTTTTGCTCCTTCCCCTTTTTTATGCTGTTCGGGGACAATGTGAGGTCTTAGTACGGCCAGCAGAGCTGGGGATAAGTCGGTCACATTTCAGATTAGACAACTTTCGCTCCTAGAGTAGAAGCATGAGTTGACAATTTTATGTCTGCCTCGCGGACGTGTTATGAGCACTGACCTTTCCTAGCATGCTAATTTGTTATTTGTGTAGCGTTTACTAACTTTACCACAGCACAGGGGCGTTTTCTTAATCTGGGCGCTCATTAGCATGTTTCATTGCAATGGCCGCTAAACTTGCACATACATGTCGTTTTACTGGTAAAACTGTACAGCGCACAATGGAAAGTAGAAATCGACTTTCAGCAAATATTTCATTTTCATTTGCGTATCACCAACATAATTCACTTTACAAAATCCTCTTTAAATCATCAGTCTGTCAGAAGACCTCTATCCGACTATTAACAAGGATGGTTAATGTGGGGGTGCTTCAGCAGC
The DNA here is from genome assembly GCF_964261635.1 of Lissotriton helveticus. NCBI lineage: Eukaryota > Metazoa > Chordata > Amphibia > Caudata > Salamandridae > Lissotriton > Lissotriton helveticus. The sequence goes on along the minus strand of NC_136070.1, from coordinate 583,320,492 downwards.
CCTGCAACCGTACTTCCACCGTGGGTTCCACGTTTGTACACATGCATATGAACCCTAATCCTGTCCCGTATTTCAGTCCTCCAAGCACAGCCGTTAGTTCCTCTGTACACCGCACTTTAGCGGCTTCGGACAACTGAACGGTCTTTTGCAGGACCGTGAAATACAGTGCTGCGTGCGGTGCCTGGACTCCGGGATACTGCCGTAAACCATCGAAGGAGGAAGGAGGGGGCCGCTCAAGGTTAGGGCGACCAGAAACAAAGAGCACGTCAGCGAAGCTTTTATCAGCGCCGCGCGCCTCTCTGCAGACTCCCCCTGCATTCCACGAGGCGCGCGACGCGATCCGGTCCTTTCTGCCATGCTGTGGAGAAAAGACCTGGCCGCGCACAATGTTATCCTATGGGGAAATGCTGCGCGTGGCTAGGTCTTGTCGAAACACTGGTTTTTCAGCTGAGACGACGATTATAGTTCTCGCTTCGAGAACGCGTTTTTAGCGCGTTCGTCGTAGCGAGACCTAAAAAAGGATAATGGTAAATTAGTGTTAAATTCTGGTCTGCATGGGGCCCCTATTCTCGTGGGGCCCCAGGGCAACTGCCCAGCGTGACCATGCGTTAAGACAGCACTGACTCCATGTCCGATGCTTCGGGCCTCGTAATTATCAGGTCTGGACTTTGAAGACCCAATAATTCCAGGCTTAAAAACACCAAATACTTGGAGGAACCTAGAACAGAGTTCTTCTCATAATGACAAGAAGACTTTCTTCAGAGAGACGCCTGTCCCAGTTGTTCCTGTGGCTGCAGGCAATTCCTAACCTAATTGTGAATGCATGAGAGCAAGAGCTGAGTACTGCAATAACCACAATGGTGCATGTTTCTCTAATACCCGATTAACATGGTATGCGGATCTTCATCTCTATAAATGCATATAGTTGATTGTTTATGCATACGTGATCATTGAAAAGTTAATGCTCACAGATGTTAAAGATACACAGCTTCACAACTGCAAATATTCACCAGTTAACTTTCCCAAGGCATGTGAATGCTCCCCAATAGTGAGCCTGTGTAAACATGGATTTCTGTGATTGTGAGTGGTGGACCTGAAGAGGAATTGGTTGTGCTTTACTGCCTTAACAACATAATTTGATGATTTTTGGCGCTATAAAACCATTACACTTTACAATATAAGTGTTTTTAATGAATTTGAAGGGATTTAGAATGATTCACCTCTGCGTTTCGGTATGGCTATGCCCGGCAGGCGGGCAACTAGAGCCAGATTTGGGGGGGGGGGGGGGCTGAAAAATATTTTGGGTGGGGGGTAAATTCCTCCAACCATAGACAGAGTGGCTGTAAGAAGGGGTGAACACACAACAAAAGCCTAATTTACAATTAAACGGTCTTTTAAAGACCTGTTAAGTACCCGGGTGCGGCTGCAATTACATGCGCGCCAGCCCGCGAAGCTGTCTCTGCCCGGGCTAACACACACGACGGGGGGGCTGAAGCCCCGTGAGCCCAATGGGTGTTGCGCGCCTGATGCCCGGCCTATTGTCAGATGTTTCAACCTGTAGGAACCACTTACCAGTAAGTCATTGCTAAGAGTGAAGCTGCATAGGGGTGAGTTCCCTCTTGCTGGGGATTACAAGAGTCAAAGGAGTTTGCACTGGTGCCAGCAGGCCTGGAAAGAACCCTGTGTGATTGGGGGGGTGTTTCTTACATAGGAAAAAATGTCCAGTGGGCCAAACATGGGGGCCTGACCCGAATTCTGTTTTGATGAAAGTGCCCTCACCATGTTGTCTGGAATTTTTTTGTCAAAAGGATCCCTGCCAGACAGCTGCAGAAGTTCATTTTTACAGGATACATGACTGGTACTATTGTCTACCTTCTGGCTTACATCACCTTCTCCAGTGGCTGTAGGACCTTGAACACCTGGACACCACCAGACTGGAGGCGAAGATGTTCAGGAAAGAAAAAACAAGGCAACTGGGCTTCTCCATCTACATGGCTAAGATAAGGAATGATATAGTTGTATCCATCAGGATTGCCCAAATCCTACTCCTATTTATGAAAGAGCCGAAGACTCATCTCTTTAAAGAACACTGAATCATAATAAAGTAACAAATCAGCTATCGATTCTAACACTTGGTGACTTTGAGCCGGTACAGAACTCTACTGCTTCTCAGCTGATATATATATATATATATATATATATATATATATATATATATATATATATATATATATATATATAAATTCTCAAATGTACCCAGCTGCCCGTCTTTCAAAACTGATTGTTTCCTTCCACTGTTGTTGTGATATTTGCTACAAATTTCGACATACAGGTTTGAGACTCTTTTCTATAGCTGTGTCCATCTTTACTCCGAATTGCTAAAATTGAATTTTGAAAATATTTGTCAGAGTTTGGTCAAGAGGAGCCTAAGTGATGTGAGGGGCCAAGACCTCGCCTTTGTCCTGGCGAAGCGGGAAATCCCTCTTAACTGGAAAGACCCGAGAGGCCCAGTGTGCAATAGTGGAAACAGGAGCTAGTAACATGGGCAGGATGCGAGAGCAGGGTCCTCTTGAGGAAAGCGAGGTGAGGGATAGGCAAGGAGGAGAGAGCCAGGGCTTGGGAGGCGATGACGGGCGACATGCAGCAAGACGTACGGGAGTTTGACGCTTCTACCCCTGAGAGACCACCACAACAGGAGCCTCCCTAGCGACCAAGGCAGGACGAGAGGGCACAGGGGGATCCTGGACAGGGAGATTAATATAATTTGCCATCACAGGGGAGGGTAGATAAAGAACAGGGGGCACCCGCGAAGGGCTTCCACACAAGGCCGGACACAAGAGAGGTAACCTTCAGAGCTCTAGGGGTACAATGGGGAGACAGCAGTGCGGGGGGGTATCTAGTTAACTGTTGTTGATTGGTTGGGTGCGGGGAGAACACGAGGCCACCACAACATTACTTACTCCTTCAGAAAATGAGAGTAGACAAGGACATATCCTTTACAAGCTGCAGAGGATTGCAGTATGGTTTGGGGGATATATTGCCAACAACTAAGGCCAGAATATTTTTGTATCAGGATATGTGGATGAACAGACTGATAATAAATGCCAATAAAGTGTTTTTTTAACTAAAAAAAAAAGTGGTGTGAGAGGGGGTTCTCAAGAGAAGAGAGGGCAAATTATAAGTTTCTGCATTTTATCGAATGAGCCTCCATGCTGTGTCAGGTAGTACTATGGCATGTGTTAGGTGTCAAAAATCAGCTTTAGAGTGCACTAAAACTGAATATATGCAAAGCGATTGGTATGGCCATCTGGGCCCAGCCACCAAATCTTGCAACGCATAAAAGCTTACATATCTGCGAAGCAGAGCACTATTCCACTCACTCCATTGCCCGGCCATCTCCTCAAAGCCAAAGTGGACTGCAGTCTGTGATGGAAACCTCAGAAACATTTGGAAAGCCATCTTAGTACAGCCTGAAAGCACTGCAGTCTACACTCATATTAGCTTGTGCGGTGGACAAATTCCATTAAACAACACTAACAATGTATTGGAGGGTCATACAATACGCAACAGTAATCCATGGCCATAGCCCCTGGTTCCCACAGGGCCTCTCTGTGGCAAGACACTTCTAATTCATCAAAAACAAATTGACTCTGTAGGACAGTTTGTGGTTTAAACACAGGGACATCTTAAGGATATTGGGGGCCCTTGCCAAACGTATTTTGGGGGCCCCTGTTCGGAACAGCTTTGAATTTATGATCCAGTTTCGGCTCTTTCATGCTGTCTTTTGCCAGGTCACTGACAGTGCACAGCCACACTCATCCGAAGTCTAAATATATTTACATCTAATATTCCGGGATAGTGACCTGTGTTTCCAATATTGTAACAGCAGCAGTTCACTAATATTACTGCATATAATCTCTGTGACACCCTCCCATTTCTCGTATGTGAGGTCCAGTTTTGATCTAAAAGATCTTTTTTATGGCTGCTGCATGAATCATAAATAAAACAGTTCTCTGCAAAATGTACACCACAAACATTAAAATAAACTAATTAAAATATTATTTAAAACAATACGTTTAAGAATTATTCAAGGTTATCAGGGCAAGACTTTGCAGAAGAGAGCTGACTCTACCAGGGCCCCCCTGAAGGGCCGGGGCCCTGGGCCAGAGCCCACTTTGCCCATGCCTTAAAACGTCTTTGGTTTAACCCGTTAAGTGCACCCGTCGGCCAACGGCGGTCGCAAGCACTACCTCGGTAGTGCTGCGCACGTCCGTTAACCGACACGGCTCTGCCCACTCAATAGAACACCCGCACCGCGTCAGAATTTGCGTCGCGGTAAAGAGGTTAAAGGGGAGATTAGGGTGTTGTGACCCCGTCTGCAAATGTAGCAGTGGGTTAAACATGGATGGATGCCGACTGAGTGATTGTCGTGCCTGTGACCTTTGCAAGCATTCCACCCATCACATGTTGTTATTTCGATATTTGCCGGCCCTACCATGACGGAGGGCGTCCATTTTAATTTGGTTTTTATTCGACTCCCACACGTTTCCCCCAAACCCTCGGTAAAACTGGCCACAACAGCTGCCCATCCTCTTAGGCCCACGGAATTACAGGTAAGTCGTTTATCCTAACTGGATCAACCTTCGGGTCTCGGCTTTTTTTGTTTGTCATCAGCGTCGAGAAGCGATCTGCCATTCGGAGAAGGAACAACAGGGTGAGGCGGGAGGTGTGGTGTCACCATGTCAGCCACAGAGAATAATTTCGACGCTGCAGCGTCGCAGGCGCGATCTTTCGCTAAACCCGTCGCCGGCGCGTTGGCAGGATAACAATTAGCTCTCGGATTTGGTTTCACAAGAATTGCAGGTGGATTTCGAAAGCCGCGAAAGGCTCATTAGCAGAGCCGTCTCTTTCAGCAGCTGCTGGGTGTCAGCAGACATGGCTGCCTCTTCCCTTCCCCGGGTTGTATTTACAGGCTGCTTCCTTGAAGTAGACGAGGCCGAGGAAACTGACTAGATGCGAGGAAACTGACTAGATGCAAGGAAACTGACTAGATGCCTTCCAAGCGCGAGACCCGGCCAGCTCGGCTGAGCGTCTCGCGCAGGGCCGGGACCGTCTTTGCTTTCTGCTAATAGCGGTCCTGCATTTTTAATGATTATGCAAAACTGTCCCCAAAGAGGCTTGTGTGCTCTGAGATAACTCGAGCCTGGTCTGACCCTGCTGCGCTGCTTGCCTTGTGACTGTGAGTGACATGCCCGAAGGATCAGCAGTGGTATATCACTCATGCCAAAACTGATATATGTATTGTGAGTGCCAGGTGCTTATAATACCTCAGGCATGACCTGAACTAAAGCTCATTCGGCATGTGTGATAGCTTGTGAGTGCATTGCCTGTAGGGTCATTGGTTCTAGGGCTCATTGGCGCTAGATGACTGATAACTCAGGAATAGAATGAACCACATCTCGCCTGGACTCTATGATATCATAAGTGTCACTGATGAAGCGTGTAGGATACATGCATAGAAGGAAACAAAGCGGGTCTTGACTTTATGATATCCTATGAGTATCAGGCCCCAAGTGTCACTGATGAAGCATGTAGGACACATGCATAGAAGGAAGCAAAGCGCGTTTGGACTCCATGATATCATATGAGTGTCAGGCCCCTAGTGTCACTGATGAAGCATGTAGGACACATGCATAGAAGGAAGCAAAGCGCGTTTGGACTCTATGATATCATATGAGTGTCACACCCCTAGTGTCACTGATGAAGCATGTAGGACACATGCATAGAAGGAAACAAAGCGCGTTTGGACTTTATGATATCATATGAGCGTCAGGTCCCAAGTGTCACTGATGAAGCATGTAGGACACATGAATAGAAGGAAACAAAGCACGTTTGGACTCTATGATATCATATGAGTGTCAGGCCCCAAGTGTCACTGATGAAGCATGTAGGACACATGCATAGAAGGAAACAAAGCGCGTTTGGACTCTATGATATCGTCTGAGTGTCAGGCCCCAAGAGTCATTGATGAAGCATGTAGGACACATGCATAGAAGAAACCAAAGCGCGTCTTGACTTTATGATATCATATGAGTGTGAGGTCCCAAGTGTCACTGATGAAGCATGTAGGACACATGCATAGAAGGTAACAAAGCGCGTCTTGACTTTATGATATCATATGAGTATCAGGCCCCAAGTGTCACTGATGAGAAGCCTATAGGACAGATGCATAGAAGGAAACAAAGCGCGTCTTGACTTTATGATATCATATGAGTGTGAGGTCCCAAGTGTCATTGATGAAGCATGTAGAACACATGCATAGAAGGAACCAAAGCTTGTTTGGACAGTATGATATCATATGAGCGTCAGGTCCCAATTGACACTTATGAGAAGCATGTAGGACACATGCATAGAAGGAAACAAAGCGCGTCTTGACTTTATGATATCATATGAGTATCAGGCCCCAAGTGTCACTGATGAGAAGCCTATAGGACAGATGCATAGAAGGAAACAAAGCGCGTCTTGACTTTATGATATCATATGAGTGTGAGGTCCCAAGTGTCACTGATGAAGCATGTAGGACACATGCATAGAAGGAAACAAAGCGCGTCTTGACTTTATGATATCATATGAGTATCAGGCCCCAAGTGTCACTGATGAGAAGCATGTAGGACACATGCATAGAAGGAAACAAAGCGCGTCTTGACTTTATGATATCATTTGAGTGTGAGGTCCCAAGTGTCACTGATGAGGCATGTATGGCACATGAATAGTAGGAACTAGTGCGCGTCTTGCCCGTATGATATCATATGAGTATCAGGTCCCAAGTGTCACGGATAATAGGATAACTCATGCATAGAAGGTGTCACGACTCACTCCCTGCATTCTCGTGTCCACCACCAGGGGGCTGAATTGTGGGTCTCTCCATTGTCCTAATAAGCTTCCAGACCCTCCCATTCATGCATATACTGCCTTCCAGTCATATGGATGCTACTTACAAATTACCATCCATTCCCAATCCATGCCGGGTTTTGTGAAAGCCAGCCTGCTCATGCCTAAAATTTCATTCGCTAGAAACCTGTGATCACTACTTCGTCTCTACCCCAGTAGGCCAAGGGTCATGAGTGATGTAATATGTGAGGTCTTAAGCAGTGTATGGTGGGCACAAGTTATAGTTAGTGCTGTTAACTAGAACTGCTGAATTTCTGTGTTTTTTTAAGTTCAAAACGTCAATGTTATCCCTGAGATATTCACCCAATTATAACATTACTGCAACCTTTGTTTTTTTCCAGTGATTTTCTAAGGTTTTTTTTTTTTTTAAATGGTCATGGTCCAAGAGGTATCATGCCATACGACCCATAACCACTACTTTGCATAACCCAAGGGTGGTTGGTCCGGCATGGTATCCAGGGAAAGGCGTGGGCCAAGGGTTGTTGAAGCTTTATGATAGCTCGTGCAACGCCCAGGCGTTAACTTGGAAACTTTTGCATACAATTTGGAATGAATTGATGATGTTGTTGCAGCTCTTGGACTATATTCACTTTCTCGTGAAATGTTGCATTGTTCCCCGTCCGCTGATTTACCCTCCATGGAGACCTAACATTCCGCCTTGGAGTGTCATTAGATTGAGAGGGATGCCAGCTTACTCTCTAGGTGTTAATGACTCTGCTAGAGTTCAAGATGAGCAAAACCAGCCAGTGGCTGCCACCCAGGGCTTTAAGTGGCCCGGGTCTCACCGGTGCTGAGAACGGGACGTTTTTTAAAAGGGGGCTCGAAATGGGTCTCTATCGGGATCTGTTTTGTGCCCTGGCACAGGCGGTCCGTTTTTTTTCCGGACTGCAGTGACAGCAGGCACATCCATGTGGCGTGCTCACACTGTTCATTTCTCACTAGTGGAGAAGTTACGGCATGACGTCATTCCCGGTGAGTTGTAGGGCAAGGGAAATCCTTTATAAGAGAGTCATTTTCTCTCTGGATTTCCCTTCTCTTTTTGAAAATCAGGAGCAGCAACATTGTCGTGGTGTCACCAGGGCTTTAAGTGGAAGCTTTTTCAATATCATATACAAATCATAGTTGCTGCTTAATTATCTTATCCAATTAATAACCATTGACAAAGCCAATAGTCCCGACTTGTTTGTAGGTATGATGTTACTTGTATCATATATCTGGATGCAATGGTAGAAACAGCAAAATACAAGTCAGGCGGCACACTATGCTGAACACTGATTTTTTGCATACCTGTTTTTAAGCCACGCCCTTACATTGGTCACGCCCCTTTGCAAGCTCCCCCCCCCCCCCTAGTTTTTTTCATCCCACTTCCAGCCCTGTTGCCACCCGCTTAATTCAGAGAGTGATCTTTGGAAGTTTCTTGGTGTGATTCTCTTCAGGAGAGCTGGTGGGAATGGTCGCATGTCGTGTATTGCCAGGTTGTGCACATTTACATAGTGTCATTGCTTTGGCCACCCCTGCTGGCACAACCTTAGGGCAGTGCGTGGCACGGCAGCCGTGGTACTCCTGCCAGAGCAGCAGACAGCCTCTATACCTCAACCCTTCACGCCTGTCCAGAGCGGCGTCGTGTTAATCTGCCTTTCCAACAGGTTTTCCTGCTGGTACCCAGCGCGCGCTCTCCCTCACAGGGACGGAGAGCGCGAGGCGGTGGAAATAATTGATCGGCGCGATTAGGCGCTTCGGGAGTCAGATCGGTCTCTGCGGGGGTTGCCGGGCAACAGCCGAGCTGGATGCTAAAGAGGCATCCTCAAAGCCCTCTGAGGAGGAGGATGAGGAGGACGGAGACGAGGAGGCGCAGGTGGAGGGGTGCAGGGGCCCACTGCGCTGCAGCCACGCGACTGATGGGAAATGGCAGCCATTCGAGGCCTTTGCCCCAGAGTTGTGCACCTCGAAGACTTAAGACCATTGTGCAACGCAGGCAGATGCCACCTGTTACCTCACACACAAGTGTGTTGTTTCCAGGTGACGTACAAATGACAGTCTATCACTTCCGGGTGAGTAGGCATCTGCAATTTCACAGGTGACGTTTACTGATCACCTGCTTTCTGGACTGGATACATTACTCCAGATGTGTCCTCAGAGGTGAAAGCAAGTGTCCGGAGTGTCTCTCCGCTGACTACATTTGTTAAAAAAATCGGTTTATGCAGGTCAAGCCTGCAATTCAGTATCCCCGCTGCTCCCTTGACGAGCTGTGTCCCACGCTGCGCGTCGCAGACAACATGTACATTGCTCTAAAATAAATGTAACACTGCGCCTGGAATTAAATCCATGCCCTGATTGGAATAGTGCGCGAGAAAGGTTTGAGAAGAGCGAGATGTGGAAGGCCTCAGAGACCCCGTCCCGCTGTTAAAAATAGCCCCTTCCTCCACAGGGCTTTCCTTCGATGGAAAATGCCAGCCGATAAATCACGTTCCGAAGAATAATTCCTCAGTTCCAGGGTTGCACTGACCAGGAGAGGATACGGAGGTTTCAGAGCCGAGCACAAGGGGGCTCTCTGTGCTCTGCTGCCTGCTCCTCCGTCTCGACGCGGTGGCTGCAGTCAGACACTCGTTAGGACGCAGGCCGTGTGAGGGGGCGACCCCTGGACGCTGGAGCGACTGCTTAGCCACCTCGAGGGGGCGGCTCAGAGGGCAGAGGTCCCGTTTCTCTAGTGGTTCAGCCCCAGAGTGTCCTCAACTACCGTTCTTTAAGAGGAAGACAGTACACAGCTCGAGGGACGGTTTACTTACCTTTGTGGCACAACAGTCGCAGCTGAGAGGCCCTGCGCCACAGCCCATTCCAAGTATACTCCAAGCTGAGAATCCATTCCAAATGTACTTCAAACGTAGAGGCCCTGCATCGTTATATATTCTGAGTCTACTCCAAAGCGAAGCCCAGAGGCATCGCATCACTGCCCATTCCAAATGAACTTCCAGCTGAGAGGCCAGCATGACTTCCAATCCAACTGTACATATAGCTGAGAGCCGAGCATGACTTCCAATCCAACTGTACATATAGCCGAGAGCCCAGCATGACTTCCAATCCAACTGTACATATAGCTGAGAGGCCAGCATGACTTCCGATCCAACTGTACATATAGCTGAGAGACCAGCATGACTTCCAATCCAACTGTACATATAGCTGAGAGCCGAGCATGACTTCCAATCCAACTGTACATATAGCTGAGAGCCCAGCATGACTTCCAATCCAACTGTACATATAGCTGAGAGGCCAGCATGACTTCCGATCCAACTGTACATATAGCTGAGAGACCAGCATGACTTCCAATCCAACTGTACATATAGCTGAGAGCCGAGCATGACTTCCAATCCAACTGTACATATAGCTGAGAGCCGAGCATGACTTCCAATCCAACTGTACATATAGCTGAGAGCCCAGCATGACTTCCAATCCAACTGTACATATAGCTGAGAGGCCAGCATGACTTCCGATCCAACTGTACATATAGCTGAGAGCCCAGCATGACTTCCGATCCAACTGTACATATAGAAGAGAGGACAGCATGACTTCCGATCCAACTGTACATATAGCCGAGAGCCCAGCATGACTTCCAATCCAACTGTACATATAGCTGAGAGACCAGCATGACTTCCAATCCAACTGTACATATTGCAGAGAGGACAGCATAACTTCCGATCCAACTGTACATACAGCCGAGAGCCCAGCATGACTTCCAATCCAACTGTACTTATAGCCGAGAGGCCAGCATGACTTCCAATCCAACTGTACATATAGCCGAGAGCCCAGCATGACTTCCAATCCAACTGTACATATAGCTGAGAGGCCAGCATGACTTCCGATCCAACTGTACATATAGCTGAGAGCCCAGCATGACTTCCGATCCAACTGTACATATAGCAGAGAGGACAGCATGACTTCCGATCCAACTGTACATATAGCCGAGAGCCCAGCATGACTTCCAATCCAACTGTACATATAGCTGAGAGACCAGCATGACTTCCAATCCAACTGTACATATTGCAGAGAGGACAGCATAACTTCCGATCCAACTGTACATACAGCCGAGAGCCCAGCATGACTTCCAATCCAACTGTACTTATAGCCGAGAGGCCAGCATGACTTCCAATCCAACTGTACATATAGCTGAGAGACCAGCATGACTTCCAATCCAACTGTACATATAGCTGAGAGGCCAGCATGACTTCCAATCCAACTGTACATATAGCCGAGAGGCCAGCATGACTTCCAATCCAACTGTACATATAGCTGAGAGACCAGCATGACTTCCAATCCAACTGTACATATAGCTGAGAGGCCAGCATGACTTCCAATCCAACTGTACATATAGCCGAGAGTCCAGCATGACTTCCAATCCAACTGTACATATAGCCGACAGGCCTGCATGACTTCCAATCCAACTGTACATATAGCTGAGAGATCAGCATGACTTCCAATCCAACTGTACATATAGCTGAGAGGCTAGCATGACTTCCGATCGAACTGTACATATAGCCGAGAGGCCAGCATGACTTCCAATCCAACTGTACCTATAGCCGAGAGGCCCAGCATGACTTCCGATCCAACTGTACCTATCGCCGAGAGTCCCAGCATGACTTCCAATCCAACTGTACCTATCGCCGAGAGGCCCAGCTTGACTTCCGATCCAACTGTACATATAGCCGAGAGGCCCAGTTTGACTTCCTATCCAACTGTACCTATAGCCGAGAGCCCAGCATGACTTCCGATTCAACTGTACCTATAGCCGAGAGCCCAGCACGACTTCCGATCCAACTGTACCTATAGCTGAGAGGCCCAGCACGACTTCCGATCCAACTGTACCTATAGCCAAGAGGCCCAGCTTGACTTCCGATTCAACTGTTCCTATAGCCGAGAGGCCCAGCATGACTTCCGATCCAACTGTACCTATGGCCGAGAGGCCAGCCTGACTTCCAATCCAACTGTACAGATAGCCGAGAGCCCAGCATGACTTCCAATCCAACTGTACATATAGCCGAGAGGCCCAGCATGACTTCCGATCCAAATGTACCTATAGCCGAGAGACCCAGCATGACTTCCGATCCCAACTGTACCTATAGCCGAGAAGCCCAGCATGACTTCCGATCCAACTGTACCTATAGCCTAGAGGCCCAGCATGACTTCCGATCCAACTGAACTTATAGCCGAGAGCCCAGCATGACTTCCAATCCAACTGTACATATAGCCAAGAGCCCAACATGACTTCCAATCCAACTGTACATATAGCGGAGAGCCCAGCATGAATTCCAATCCAACTGTACATATAGCCGAGAGCTCAGCATGACTTCCAATCCAACTGTACATATAGCTGAGAGGCCAGCATGACTTCCCGATCTAACTGTACATATAGCCGAGAGGCCAGCCTGACTTCCGATCCAACTGTACCTATAACCGAGAGGCCCTGCAGCTCTTCCATTTACAACGGTACATATAGCCGAGGGGCCTGCCCGCTCCAGTTCTATCAGTGCCTACAGAGTGACTTTACTCTCCAATCTGCTTCCTTTTATTCAAAGAAACTCATTTTTTCTCCAAGGTCATGTTTGGTTGCTCCTAATTAACACCATGCAATCATGAGATGAGGAAGCTTAGCCGTCTCAATTCCAGTTCACGGAGGGTTTTTTCCTTCTCATCCAGCCATTTTCATTTTTATTGCAGCAGATCAAAGCCCTGCTAATCTTTACGTTTTTGTAAATACACTCGCGTGTAAATTTGATTGAACAGAGCTCTGTTAATGCGCCAAGGTCAACAACCTGCCCATGCCTAAGCTGGGAGGCGCTTATGAGGGGCTTTTATGGGACACCTTTTCTCAGAAGAAGGGGCGCCTGTTCCATGTTCCCCCCGAATAGTTATTTAATGTTTGTCTGTATAAGTCCCTCGGGATGTGATTTTGTTTAATGTGCCTGAATCGTGGCGTTCATTCCCGTTTGGCTGCTGTCTGACTTGGAGGTCGTGCGCCTGGGCGTGTGGTGTGTGGTCGTGATGGCCCAGGCGTGGCGCGCAGGCTTCATGTTTGAGCCTTTTCTTTAACGCTAACCGCTGGAATGTGCTGCTGCACAAGGCCTCTTTAATGCACGGCGGCGGTGACGCAGACGCACTGCGTGATCTTTTGCTCCCCGTGCCGGGACTATACAAGGTCCCTTCTTGGGCTCTTAACCACTGGAATGTTGTGGCCAGTGGTGCCCTCTCGGCCGCTTCGGGGGTGTCTTGAGGGAGGGCTGTGCGGCACACTCTGGTACATGATCCAGGGTTGGATTGGGATTAAAAATCGGCCCAGGCACGCTAAAAAAAGTGGCCCACATTTGCACTGCTTCGGCGAAATTTTATTTAACCCTTTCCGTACTAATGACGGAACCGCTCCGTCATCAGCCGCGGTGGTGCTGTGCTGATGACGGAGCGGTTCCGTCATGGCCCCGCCCGCTTAATAGAAAGCGCCTCGCAGGTGCGTCGGGCGGGCCCATGACGGAACCGGTCCGTCATGAGCACAGCTCAACCGCGGGTGGTGACGGAGCGGTTCCGTCACCAGCATGGGTATGCCACGCGGCCCCCCGCCCCCTTAGCGCTGCGGCGGAATAGCCGCCGCAGCGATGAGGTTAAAAAAAAGGGGGGGGGGGTAAAAAAAAAGATATAAAGTAGTTTACACTGGCGAAACACACCTGTAAACAAGTGAGGCCACTTTAGCTCGGGCCCCTGCTCCCCCTTAATATGCATATATCAATGGGCCGGCCCTCAAGAAAAAGGGAATGGACGCCCATCTGCCTCCAGAAAGGACACTCAGGCACCCACTGGGCCGCTGGCGGCATGGAACAATGCAGAAACCGCCAAATCGGCCCCCAGACTGCTAAAAAAAGCAGCCAACAGCTGGAATTCAGACACTGGCCCCTCGGGCATTGCCCGAGTGCCCTCGTTACCAATCCGACGCTGGGTACATCCTGGGGTTCAAACCTCCCGCTGAACATTCATTGGTTTAAAATGAGTCCCATTGACCTACCATAGAAACCATCTATATGATATGCTTTCATCTAGCAATGTGCAGCAGTAAATACACTAATTTCCATTTTTTTGTTGTTGCAGTTTTATATAGGGCGAACTTGACCCTAAAGGTATTGGAGCGGTTTACATGAGCACTAGTTACGCTACACAAGATTTCATTCATTTTTTTGGTAGGCACTGGGAGATTAAGTGATATGCACAAAATAACAGGATGTTGAGCCCATGCCTTGAGCGTAAACTCTGACCGTTACGCCACATCCTCTACACAAACGCTCCAATCAGTTACAGAAAGGTGACTGCAGTGGCGCTGCGTGCAGTAATACCAGGGCTCAGTGGGCACCACTGCTCCACTCCCTTGTGAAATTACATTTCTGCTTCAGCTGGACACCTCTTCTTAGGCGCTATTACCGGTCGGATGTGCATGCAGCCCGGGTTGTGGCCTTTTTAAACTCCCACTACACCTGGGTAATCATTTTTGGTCCCCTTCCTGTAGGAGCAGCTGCCGCATCATGTCATGAAAACAGCCAGCCACCCATAGCACCTATTTTTCGGCTAGTCTTCCAAGCGGGGTGTTGGTAATTTACTCAAGAAACAATCTGTATGAACTATGAACTAGAGCACTGTCCCTTGATGTATATCAGCCCTCTTCAGGAGAATTGGAGCTGGGTACGAGACTAGTTAAAGGGGGGACTGACCTGCTGGTAGCCCTCCAGGCTCTCTAGCCCAACTGCAAAGTTACCCATAGTCAGTGGCGGCCAGCATGGAGAACGGGGAAAGTGCACATGACTGGTTTGTGCGGCCTGAGAGGGCCGACCAAACAGTCATTGGGCACTTAGGAGTGGGCAAACCACTCCTCCTCTGGTCCTAGAGCAGAGCAGCTCCACCCACCTGTCCGCCCGCAAGGCAGCAGGAAACGAAGCCTTAAATAACTCTTAAGTTCTTATCATTTTATATTTCTTCTTGGCACTGCTTAAAAGCAGTGGGGTGACGCTTCTCCACCATAGCGGAGTAGCCGCCACTGTCCATAGTACCATCTCTTGCAGAGTCTGATGGCGGCGGTCACATGGTCCCCGAGAAGACAATGTGGGAAGTGGTTCCCTGGTTCCTAGTTCTTTTAACATACAACTCTGCATTTAGCTGCTCCTGTTCTTGCGTGTTTCTTATGGCCATGTTCCTTGGCTGTTGGACCCACTCCGTAGAGCGGGCTATACTGAACTGTTACATCTGTGAACACTATGCCAACATTACTTTCCTTTTCAAGAGACATAAGATATGTGTAAGCATAAGACATGTCTCTATTTGCAGAATCAATATGTGAAACTTCTGCTATGCCATTACATGCTGTGTTGTGAAGTAGATCAGAGCTACATCCTGCTTTGTGTACCACAAATTATCAAGTCTCCTTTCCTAACCTACTTTGAAAGGGGTGAGGTCCTATGACATTGCAGGAATTTGCATACTATCTGGCATATTTATGGGACTGTAATGCAACACAGCGCAGCAAGTCGCCTTGTTGCGCTGCGTTACGGGGAAAGGGCAGGAATGTGCTGTATTTATCGCAATACAACGCATTCCTGACAGTTTCCCATTGTCTGCGCACAAAGGGCTGCCTTCCACCAACGCAAGCACCCTTGCCCCAAGGTGCAAGGGTGCCTGCGTTGCAAGCAGGATCGTTTTTGTGCAGGAAGGGACACCTTCCTGCACAAAAAAAATGCTGAAAGACATATTCCTTTTTCTATGTGTGCAGGAGAATACAGCAAACATAGAAAGAGGAAGTAAGGAGGAGAAATTAAGACATTTCTCCTCGTTACGCCTCCCCTGAGAAGGGGTATCCTTTTGGTTCATTACCAGATCTACCAGTTTTGGTAAATCTGAGAATGCATAAAAAACTATGGGAACTGCGTGTGAACACCTACGCAACGCCCATGCAAGGCCTTCCCTGGGCAGGGTAACACAACGCAGTGATTTGCACTGCATTGCTTTACTCCAGATTTATGAAGCCACTCAGGGCCATGCAAAGTGGCCTTGCGTGGCGTCAGAAATCTCATTTTCGAGTTGCATCGCTATTGCACCATGATGCATGGTGCAAAAGTGACACAACTGGGCTCATACATTTGGCCCTATATGTGCAGCAGCACACAGTTTGCCTGCAGGGAGCCAGGAACTGCCACCAAATGTCAGAAAAACTACTCTCCCATTTCCTCATAGGCTTACAGCTTCAAGTTGTTAACATCAGTGCCTTTAGACTTCTTTTTTTATGCTCTTCTGTCCCAGAAAGTCATTCTTCTCTGTTCCTGGTCCCAAGAGAGCACATTTCCAAGGCAGGAGCCGAGATGAGACGGATGGGTCTGTCACCCGCAGAGGTTAGAAATCTCTGCAGACTTGCTCTGCTAGAAAGCACCTCTCACCTCCTTTTTCACTAGAAGTCCCATGAGGGATCCTGCGGAAGGTCAGTTAGATACAGTGTAAGGAGACAATCCTCACTACTGCCAACTGGTTCTGTTTGTTTGCCTTCCTGTGACAAGTAACCGTTCTTCTAAAGTCCCCTCTCCGCAAAGTTTTTTAAGGGTATCCAAACAACAATGATCTTTCATACTATGCTTCCTTGTTTGGCTTAACTTATCTACTATAAAATAACCTGTTCAATATTTAGCCTTCAAATCAGGGATTCCAAGTTTGTGCCACATTTCAGAGATTCCTGGCCTTTCTCCCAAAAGATTGTAATGGTAACAAACAGCATTATTTCAGAGGAAGGCGAGGAGATTTCCATGCTTTTTGCTTTTTAGTCTTATCTTGACATCCTTATTTTTGAAGTTTTAATTCAGCAATACAATGATGCCTTTTGCTCTCTTCAGAGCACTGATTGATAGCGAGCTGCTGCTGAGCTAAATACAAATTGTGCCCAACTGGATGTGAAGGTGCCCAACTGGATGTGAGGGTGCCCAACTGGATGTGAGGTGTAGCACCTTCTCCAGAGTTCTCCGTACACTGCACTGTTGTTTGAAGGCCTTTAGCAGAAGACCAGCAATAAAGAGTTCAGTTTTAAATTATTTTTTCAAATGTGAGATGATTTGGTTCTGCTCTCAGGCTAGGGTTCAAGGTGACCTTTGATACCCAACCATATGTTTCCATAGTTCAGCCACCTGAAAGTCTTTTGTTAGATAAGGTGCATAATGGCCAATCTTAAGGACTTAGGAGCTAGATGTTTGTAACTATAGCTGGGTTCCTTATTCCAGCAGCGTTTTGGGTGGTACAGAGGATAATGGAACTGGGAAACGACCTTTACAACGCAGTTGTTACATCGCAACATCCCTTACAACGCATGTCACTAGAATGCAGGCAGTACAACGTATACCATTACAACACATGACACTACATCTCATGTCACTACAATGCAGGCATTACAACGCATACCATTACAACGCATAGTACCCCTACACTATCCAACACTTACCCTACTGTTGCACCCCCTAGAGTTAGAAAAGTAATTTTAACCCATACACTATCCAACACTTACCCTACTGTTGCACCCCTTAGAGTTAGAATAGTCATTTTAACCCCTACACTATCCAACACTTACCCTACTGTTGAACCCCCTGGAGTTATAATAGTAATTTTTACCCCTATACTATCCAATACTTACCTTAAATGCAATGTAATGGTATGAGGTGTAATGGTATGCCTTGTAAAGGTAATATGCGATGTAATGGAATGCATTGTAAAGGTAGTTTTTAATATGCGATGTATTGTCATGCGATGTAATGGAATTCGTTGTAGTGGATGTTGTGATGTAAAAACTGCGTTGTAAGTGCATGCGTTGTAAATGTATGCGTTGTAACAGCACACAATCAATGGAACTATACCCATAATTTCACCACAATCCAGAGGAGTGCTGGTTTGGACTGTTTGCAATTTGACTGATTTAAACATAGTTTATACCAGGGTTCTCCAACCCTTTCTGTAGTAAGAGCTGCCTTTGCTCAATGGAAATCATCTAGAGCTACGAATATCAGTGATGTAAGAGTGACCACCCCATTCAAGATAGTCAGTAGTGATCATATCAGTGTATGAGGCAGGGTTTCCAGCACTATTGTAAACACATCCTTTGAGAATGTATATAGCTGGAGAGCTACTGGTAGATCACAAGCTGCTCTTTGGAGACACCGGGTTTCTACTGAGGCCTCCTTCTGTGGTTTTTGCAGTATGTCTCTAAGCCTTTTTAAGACATGTATGTTGACTATATTGCAATAGTTAACAACTAAAATCCCGAACGTGTTTGAAAAAAAATCCAAAAATTCAATGAAAATGTAGATTTTACAGCTACAGTGCAAAGTCTAAAGAAGCACTATATTCTATGCTTGGGAGAGTCTCTCTCTTCAAATTGAAATTAACCAGGTTTCTATATGTTCTACGGAATGCTCCCCCCGGGTTCCAATTGTATTGTTATGGGAGGTGTAAGTTATTCTTTGGAATTTCCTGTGTGTGTTGAATGCGCTTAGGATATATCTGAAAACTTTGTATATGGGAATATATAATGTGGGAACTGTGGGTTAAACGATACATGAAATGTCAGTACAGGAAATATGTTATGTTATGTTATAAAAGTTTTGTAGCGCGCTCGATTACTCAGGAGTATCCTGGCGCGGTAAAGTATGGAGGGGCAGAGAGCAGAAATGAAGGCAGAGGATGTAGGGGGAATCAAATTACTATATTAAAAAGATGGGTTTTTAATGCTTTTTTAAAAAGGGCAATATCCTGCATAGCACGAAGGTGAAGGGGAAGTGCGTTCCAAGCTCTGGCCACTGTTACAGAAATAGACTGACCCCCCAGTCGAGCACGCTGAAATCGGGGAAGGACCATCCGACACTGGTTAGCTGATCTAAGGCAGCGTTTGGGGACATACATTGAGAACCGTTTTCTCAAATACAATGGCCCTTGCTCGTGTGTCGCTCTGAAAAAGAGAACAAGGGATTTAAATAAAATCCGCTGTGCCACCGGCAGCCAATGTAGACAAAGCAGATGATGGCGGACGCTAGACCTCCTGGGGATGTTAAAAAGGAGTCTAGCTACCGCGTTCTGAATAACCTGAAGGCGTTTAACCAGATAGGTTGGAATACCACTAAACAGAGCATTAGCATAGTCTAACCGAGATAAAATAAGGGCACGTGACACCGTCTCTTTAGCTTCCCTCGGAAGTAAAGGGAAAAATCTGCGCAATGCTTTCAAAGTGCCAAAACAGACACCTGTTAATTTTTTTATATGGTCTTCAAATTTGAGATTTTCACTAAACCAAACGCCCAGGTTTGTTGCAGAGTCACCCATGGATTTAGGGCAGGGAGCGCCTGGTGGCCATAAGAGATCTCTAAAGTTACTAGGTGTTAGACCTGTCTGGATTTTTTGCGTAGTCCCTCCTCATTATTCTTTATTTTGTCCCCTTTTTGCCCCTCATACCCTTAATATTTTTGTGTCTACTACTTTTTATAGGTGTTGGTCAAGGGGATAGGTGTTCTTTTTCCCCCCATAATCTTTTACCTCAGGCCCAGAGGCCTGTTCTGACAGGGAAAGTTGGAGCCACAAAATGGTGGCTACCAACTGCCCTAACTGCCAAGTCCAGAACTCACCCATAGACCAGCATAGGGCATTCCAGAACCTTCTGGTCCATTCTGGACCACTGAAGGGCAGCCTATAAAAGGCGGAATGCGGGGCAGCCATTTTGTCTACCTGAGAGAGTCAGTTGGAGGACAGGTTGTAGCTAAGGGTGGGAAGAGGTTAGACATAGGGTTGACCTCCTAGATAGGGAAGCTGCCTTAGTGTATCACCTCATTATCCCCTTTTGGGTTACTTGTCCTGACCCCGCTGTTACGGGTTACTGGAGACCCTGGGCGCCTAGCTTGCCCCTTGTCCAAACCATACAGGGGAAGTCAAAGGAGAAGGAGACTGTACGCAGTCCTCTGCCCAGCAGAAAGAGACTCAGGAAGAATAGCCCTCATCCCTAGACCCCAACCTCCATCCAAACCTGAGTAATAAGAAGGACTTTGCAGAGTGGGAAAGTGGGAGCTGAGGTGAAGAATCGAACTAGCACTGTTCTGCTACCTTCCTGGGTGCTGGGGAAGGCTTGTGCCCTAGTTTCCTGGGAAGCCCTGGTTGTTCGTGCAGTTGGCCGGTCCCTGGAGTTCCTGGTGAAGGGAGCCGGTTTCTTGAGGCAGCGCCGTCCCCACTGTGAGCGGGACCCCTGGGGTGCTGATCGCGTTCTGTGACAGCGCCTGCCCCGGGATCCACTGAGCCTGAGAGGCTTTGTGAGGCTTCTCTCTGTGGACGGGACCCCGGGGGCGCCTTCCGCGCTTCTGGCGCATTGCCTGCAACGTACTTCCTCACTTGGAAAGGGGAGGACGAGTCTCTGCTCGAAAGCGCCTTCGCGCATGCCCCAGTCGTGAACGCGATCCCCACAGGAGGGGCCTAGGATCGAGCAGGCTCAGACGAGTAGTGTCCTTCCTGAGAGCGGCCGCCGGGAGAGGCGGAACCAGAGCGAGCGCTTCCGCGCATGCCCGCCGAGGGAGTGTCTTCATCAAAGAGAGGCGCCGGTGAGGCTCCGTCTGTTTGCCGTGTGATCCTGCCTTCTCCTCCTGCTCGAGCGCCACACTGAGGAGCTGGCCCGAGCAGGGAGGGGGAGTAGAGAGGCCCGGTAGGGGCCTGGGGGGCATCGTGGTTTCTGCCCGTAACGCCTGATAAGAGGAAGCCTCCCTAAAGAGTCGGCCCGAGCTGGGGAGTGCTGAGGAGTCTGCTGAGGTGAGGGAGCCTCTTCAGCCTCGGTTCCTTGGCCCCCTTCCTCTTCCGCTTTACCCCTCCTTTTGGCGCAGGACGACTGCAGCATCAGCTGAACTCAAGTAAGGAGGTGTACTGCAGGGGGAGAGCGGCACTAGAGGTTATCTGGGAATAACCCACATCCTAGTAATTGCCACAGCTGAGTGACACACAGGAGGGAGTAACTTGAGGGGATCATCAGCAACTGTGTACTAGAAAGTGAGGGTGGTTGGTGCTGTGAGAGACCAGTATTGTGCACAGTACAGTAACCAATTGAAATTGATTCTGGAGTCTTATGAACTGTACCATTGATGTTGGTCATGGACTTGAGAAAGCAAGTCTGAAGTGTTATTAATAATTTATTGACAAGTGTACTGTATTCTTGAACAGGTTAACATCTCAGGAAGTGGAATATTGATTTGAAGACAACTAAATGTAAAGTACTGAAGAAGCTAATTGATAATTTGCTAGTAATTTAAAAGGTATAACTGCTGATTCTAAAGAAACCTGAAATGTTCTAAGCTATATATATTTTGAGAACAAAGAGAATATTATTATTTTTATAAACCAGTATGTATTTTTACAACAAATTGGTGTAGTGTCCTTTTTAAGTGCTATTGCGTGGATTTACTTTTGGGTGGTCTGCAACCTTCACACTGTGCCTCTAGAAATTGCATGCCTTACCCCTAGGCCAGGCTACCCTAGGTGACCTGGCATCTCAGGTTCTAACATTTGGTGCCTAGCGGTGGGATACTGACTTGGTTGCAGCTACTCACTAGTAATTCAACGCAATACACTGACCTACACCAGGAGTTTTCTCCTTGCGGCCCTCCTAATTTGAATTTTGTTTTTTCTAAATTTATTTCTGGTGGTGGGTGGAGGTTAACCTCAGGTCACTTCTTGGTTTTCTCCTGTGAGTGATTTTATTCCATGGCAAAGATGGAATTGAATTTTAAAGAGCTAGAAGCCAATACTGTGGCCCAACTCAGAGATTGGTGTCAGCATCAAGGGGTATTTTTTAATAAAGGTGCCAAGAAAGGAGAGTTGCTGACAAGCATAAGGGCATGGGTGGAAGCTCATTTAAGGGAGGAACCAGAAACTGAAGAGGGTGACGGGGACACTGTCACTGAGGCTGCATTGTTGAACCAAGTGGGAAGTGGGAATCTGCTGACAGGTCCCAGGATACCTTCAAGGGCAAGCAGCAGCGTCTCAGACAGGGGTTTAACTGAAGCCGAGCTAGAAGATAGGAGGGAGGAGAGGAGAATGAAGTTGGAATTAGCTAGGATGGATATGGAAAGGGAGGAAAGGAGGTTAGCCCATGAGCGAACCATCAAAGAGATGGACCTACAAGCCTTAATACAAAGGCCTCCCAATCCAGATAATGGTGGCAGCGAAAAGAAAGTGGACACCAGGGAATCCAGACCCTATTTACCCAAAGATGTCATTGCTAGCTACACCCCAGGTGATGACATTGCCAAATGGTTGGCCGCCTACGAAGTTTCTTTAAGGGCTCATGGAATCTTAGAAACTCACTGGGGGGGTGGGCTGTATAAATACATGCCACCTGCTGGCAGAGACACCTTGTTGGCTCTGGAGCAGGATGAGCAAACCCACTACCCTGCAATGAAGGTGGCACTGGTGAAAAAGTTTGGACTTACCCCTGAAAGGTACAGACAGAAATTCAGGGGAAGTCATAAACTGAGTACCCAGAATTGGGTAGACTTTTTAGACTACGCCAAGAAAGCTTTGGAGGGTTGGGTCAAGGGCAGCAAGGTAAAAGACTATGAGGGGCTGTACAATCTATTTTTGAAAGAACACCTCCTCGAGAAATGTTTTCCCGAGTTGCGCCAACACCTGGTGGACAGCAAGCTGACCGATCCCCGGAAGCTTGCAGAGGAGGCGGACACTTGGGCAAGTACCCGGGTGTCCTCAAAGGGGACTGGAGGGGATTCTCAAAAAGCCGGACAGGGCGCCCCCCAGAAGAAGGAGGGAGGAGATAAAAAGAAGGAGTTCTCCAAAGGTCCCCAAAATAATTTCCAAGGTAAGGGAGCAGGTTTCACCCCTAGGGCAAACCCGCCCAGAAACCCTAATCCTGGCCAAAGCCAGCAGCCAAGGGTTCTCCACTGTTTTGAATGTGGTGGTGTTGGACATTATAAGGGAGATGTCAAATGCCCAAAGAGACCACCCCATCCCACCGGAGGAAAGTCACCGGGAGTAGCTAGTGTAGCGCTCGGGGAGGAGTTGCCCTTAGATAAGGGGGGTGAGTGGGCGGGTGTCACCTTAGTGTCCCTGGGAGAGCGGGAGATGGTTCCAAAGATCCAGGTGCCCTCAAATACTACAAAGTATGGGCAATGGGTTACCATCAATGGCCAAAGAGGGGAGGTTCTGAGAGATACAGGAGCCAGTATGACTATGGTGAGAAGTCAACTGGTGTCTCCAGAGCAGGTTGTTCCTAATGTACTCCACCCCGCCGCGATGGCTGACGGCAGAATGGGCCACTATCCAGTGGCTGAGGTTCCCTTTGAGTGGGAAGGGGTTGCAGGTTCACTTCGAGTTGCCGTAAGCCCTGCCGTGCCAGTTGATTGTCTGTTGGGGAATGACATGGAGCACAACACTTGGAGAGAGGTGGAATACCGGACGCATTCTGCGATGCTGGGTACACCTGACTGGGCCTGTGTAAGCACACGGTCTGCGACTGCCCGGAGAGGGAGTTCGCCTGGGTTGGAGCCTGGAACAATGGCCCAACCCGCTGCCAAAAAGGGACAGACTCGGAGACAGGGACAGCCTGCTTCTGCTTCCACGCCCCATGTGACAGATCGGCCACCTGCGGTGGTAGGCCAGGAGTCCATGGAGGGGGGAGTAGACTCTCTGGAGGATTTACCCATCCCTGCTGAATGGCATGTGGAGGGAGGTCCTACCAGAGAGGAATTCTGTAGTGGGCAGAGGGAGTGCCCTACCCTTGAGGGACTGAGGCGTCAGGCTGAAGCCCAGGCAGCAGGTGATGCTACGGGACACCACCATATTTACTGGGAGGATGGCCTCCTCTACAGTGAACCCAAGGTACCTCTACCTGGCTCATCAAGGGCCTTGGTGGTCTCGCAGCAATACCGAGCCTTTCTGCTGGAATTGGCTCATGCGATACCACTGGCAGGACACTTAGGCCAGGACAAGACCTTTGCACGGCTTGTCCTCCACTTTTACTGGCCTCAGATGAAAGTGGCGTCCAACACATACTGTAGGACATGTGTATCCTGCCAGGCCAGTGGGAAAACAGGGGTGAAGCTAAAGGCTCCCCTGGAAACACTTCCAGTCGTTAGCACCCCCTTTGAGAGGGTGGGCATCGACATTGTAGGGCCATTGGATCCACCAACCACAGCTGGTCACAGGTTTATCCTGGTTCTGGTGGATCATGCCACACGGTACCCAGAGGCCATCCCTCTGAGGACTGTTACTGCACCTGTGGTGGCTAGGGCCCTGATGGGAATCTTTACCCGGGTAGGATTTCCCAAGGAGGTTGTGTCCGACAGGGGGACTAACTTCCTGTCAGCTTACATGCGGACAATGTGCAAGGAGTGTGGGGTGACCTACCGGTTCACCACTCCTTATCACCCCCAGTCCAATGGACTGGTTGAGAGGTTTAATAAGACCCTGAAGGGCATGATAAGAAGTCTGCCGGAGAGCTTACGGAGGAAGTGGGACGTCCTCCTACCTTGCTTGCTGTTCTCTTACAGAGAGGTGCCGCAGAAAGGAGTGGGCTTCAGCCCTTTTGAATTGTTGTATGGGCACCCTGTGCGAGGGCCTCTCAGCCTGGTGAAGGATGGATGGGAGAAGTCTCCCAGAAAACCTCCCCAGGATGTGGTGAGCTACATGCTGGCCTTCAGAAGCCAGATGGCCAAGTTGTGGAAGCAGGCTGCTGACATCTTGGAGGCCAGTCAGGCAGTCATGAAGGAATGGTACGATCAAAATGCTCACCCGGTGGAGTTGGAGCCTGGCCAGAAAGTATGGGTGATGGAACCTGGAGAGCTAAGTGCCCTTCAAGATCGTTGGACAGGCCCATTTGAGGTGTTGGAGAAGAAGGGTAAGGCCACTTACTTGGTGGATCTTAAGACCCCGCGGCAGCCCCTACGGGTGCTGCATGCCAATCGCCTCAAACCCCACCATGAGAGGCCAGAGGTCATCCTGATGTTGGTGACTGATGGAGCTGAGGAAGCAGAAAGCGAGCCTCTCCCAGATCTCTTTTCATGCCAAGAGAAGGATGGGTCGGTGGAGGGAGTGATTCTCTCCCCATCCCTAACTCCTGAGCAACGAGAGGATTGCCGCCAGGTATTGGGGCAGTACTCTTCGCTGTTCTCCCTTGTCCCGGGAAGAACCCACCTGTGTACCCATGATGTGGACACAGGAGACAGCCCCCCAGTGAAGTCCAAGACCTACAGGCTGTCGGACAAGGTGAAGGCTAGCATCCATGGCGAAGTTGCCAAGATGTTGGAGCTAGGAGTGATAGAACCTTCCAGCAGCCCTTGGTCCAGTCCGCTGGTGCTAGTCCCAAAAGCCGCCCCACCGGGCACCACACCAGAACTGAGGTTCTGTGTGGATTACCGAGGACTGAACTCAGTTACAAAGACTGATGCTCATTGTGGAAAAGTAAATTTTGCCATGTTCTGTGTCCCTACGTGTCCTCCATCTTATGTTATGTGTGCATGATTAATATGCATATGTATTCCCCATGTTCGATTAAAGACGCAATTACAGTTGTGTCCATCACTAGTATGCCAGTTTCCAGTTCACGTGAAAGCTACGAGTATTAGGCCTATGTAAAGTTACGTTGCCACGTTTCTCAGTGTGCACGTTATTTCATTGAAAAGTCCCCGTTTCTAGGCCTCAAAAGGGCCCGGACATCAGATTCAGCTTCTGTCTCCTGAGCCCTCGCTGAGGAGCGATACAGCCCCCACCTGTGTTCCTGACCCTTTACTTACTTCCTGCCTCACAGTACCCGGCTCAGCCTGGCTCTGCCTACGAGTCTGCCAAGAGTATGTTATGATTCTAGTTATCAGTCCAGCCCTCCTTCTCTGCATTCCTAAAGCTACTGAATCGCATCAATAGTTTCCGTCATCGTCTAGCCTTTACGTCTCCATGTAAGAGAAATACTGCATTTACTGGTCATTTAATATTCTTCAACGCACTACATGTAGAATAATGCATGCTCCAGTCTTAGAGTCTGTTAGCCTTTACCCCGATAACTTTTAGTTTATATCAACATGTCCTCTAAACATTAGATACTAGATAGGGTTTAGGTACATGTCGCCCTGACTCTCCAGACTTCAGTCTCTACTCCTAGCACAGAGTTCATAGCCCCCAGCTTCTCCTAGTAACACGTCATTGTCAGTTTGCGCGCACCATTAGGTTAGAGGTCCCGGCTCCTTAGGTAGCCCCCTCCATGTTTCCGCCCCATTTATGACATACTCTGTTACGTTTACATCACATGTCTATGTATACGCCTCTTGTTACACCCACTTTCACCCTTATCTTTCGCGACTGCTATTGACCACACCCACTGCTCCGCCTACTGTAATTCACTGTAATGCAATTGTTTTAGTATATATACTTGTGCACTGTTATTAAAGTTGTGCTAGCTAGCCATCCCAGATCTTGTCCGTGCAGGTTGTCCTGTTCCTGTCCTTTATGCTGTATTAAACCTGCAAACTCCTACTACCTCGAATCTTGACTCCTATTTATTGAGCTATCTGTTATTCATATGTCCAGTCAAACCTAGATCCGGTATTATTTATTTATATACCACATAATGGCGCCCGAATAGGGACTTGCCCTTTCCCCACGCGCCGGTGAAGCCACGCCGGCCCCCTGACCCTCTGCAGCCGTGACGGAACCATACCGTGCACGTGCAGATATTTCTGTTTCAAGTATCCCTCAGGCCCACGGAGGAGACGGAGGTGGCGGTCCAGCATCCAGACGAGGCGGTGGAGGAACGCGGCGAGTCCCGACCAGAGCCCAAGCCGAGAGTCCATGGTCCGAGGTATCCGGAGGCCCACCCGTAACTGAAGTCCGAAGTTCGTCCGTCCAGCGTCGTTGCAGTCCAGTCCAGTCCGAGGCCTTCCGTTCTTGCTGCCCGGTGAGTACCGTTGCTGGGGTAGTATCTAGACAGGGTCAATCTAATTGACTCTGGTCCGTGGGTTGGTGGTACACAGACCCAAAACGAAGTGTCCACTTCGGTGGATGCGGGTCCTGACGTGTCTCTGTATGAGACCGGTAAGTTTCGTACTGTTTCAGCAGTGCATCTAGTTTCTGTTCTAGTCAGTCCTGTTCTCGAGAAAATTCATGTATTCTGTTTTCAGTATTCCAGGTAGTATTCTGTTCGAACTGTTATTTTAAATGTTCTTCATGTATTTTTAATGTCGTGGTATGAGAGTGGAGTAATTATCGTGTTCATTGTGTATTGTATTGTGTCTAGATTACAGTTCAGTCATGCCCTTATTTTCTAAACTACGTCAGTTAAAAACCAGAAAAGGTCTGCTAGAAGCAGCAGTTCCTGTCCCGCCTAGGGACAGTCCAGGTCACTTTATGTATCAGAAGCATGGCATAAGTGCCATATTATATCTAGATTTATGGGTAGAGTATACCAAAGAGTTAGAAGAAAAGTATAGATGGCCCGTATCAGGTACGTGGGATGCCGAGTGCATCATGAGAGTAGAAGAAGCATTATGGAAAAAGAAAGCCAGACAGTCACAGAAAGATGCCATCGAGTTATGGCGCAAAGAATCCCATAAAAGAACCGAAAAAGAAATCAGAAAGTCAGAACTAAGTAGAGAATCCTTAGAACGAGCCCAGGAAAGGGAACTAATCGAGATAGGTGAACGAGTTAAAACAGAACAATCAGACAGACAGAGGAATGCCCTCATCAAGGGTATGTATCCTCTCCTTGCCGAGGGCTTGCCAAAAGCAACCCCGGAGGCATCCAGTAATTTTCCGCCACCATTAGTTCCGACCAAGCTACGTCACAAACCGACCGCAGCTGATATTTTTATTTCGTCCTATTTGGACGACACAGTCCCAGAATATGCAAATCCTGTTCCGCCAGCTCCTGTAAATAATGTAAATCCTGCTCCTCCAGACACCGGGGCACCTTTTGCAGTACCTGCTACGGTACCCCCGGTCCAGCCTACATTACAATTTCCCACTCTGCCAGCACGAAGAGTATCAGTCGACGATTCCAGTTTAGGGGCCGCAGGAGGAGGTCCTCCTGGTACCCCGCCACCACACCAACGTAGAACGTTGGCCGAGTTACATGAATGTGCGTTACAGCGTACGCCCAAATATAAGTCCGTTGCAGATATCCGACGAGCTCTTACTGAATGCCGCTATGATCCAGTTGCAGGTGATGATAGTACAGTAATATATTCCATCCGTGTAAGACGGGTGACCGGGTATTTGGACACCCTACCGGATATGAAAGGAGATCTAGACAGAATATATCGTTTCATCCGTACAGGGGATGATCCAGAAAGTATTGGCGAAGCCATGTCTCAAAGGAAAGCTGAGATCCAGCTCATGCTATTAAAGTTTCTGATTAATTGTCTAATAAGAGAACAAGATTACCCGTCTAAAGATCCGGCCGAAATGAGAATCCTGACAAGGTGGAGTGATAATATAGCCGAGGGTAAGCACAAGACTATCAGTAGTATAGAGAGTATGTACAAGAAAATTCGTAAAGAAATAATAAGGTTACACGAGAAACGCAAAGAAGCACAAGTAAGCGAGAAAGAAAATGACTCTACTGAAGAGGTAGACGACGAGAATCCCGCTAGAATAGCGTATGTAG
Organism: Lissotriton helveticus; assembly: GCF_964261635.1. NCBI lineage: Eukaryota > Metazoa > Chordata > Amphibia > Caudata > Salamandridae > Lissotriton > Lissotriton helveticus. The sequence continues at coordinate 583,291,862 of NC_136070.1, read as the reverse complement.
GTAGAACTAGACTTTCCGACCGACATTCAAGTCTAGATTACAAGAAAACTGTTCCTCATTCAGCACCAGAACAAGGTTCTCTAGAACAAGTATTTCAAGTTACCGATCACATTCTGAAATCACGAATCGGTTACAGTGAGTTAAGTACTATGCATGAACAAGAACTAGCCCGATCAGCAGTCCGATGGATTACTGATTCTACCACTTTTCCAGACGAAATAGTGGCACAAATGTTTCTGAAACTGCCCCCAGCCGAGCAACGACTGGTGGGTATGTATATGATCCAACACCTCATTACTCTGTATGAGGGTCAACATTCTGATCCAGGTCCGTTACACGATGTCCTGAACGAGTTACTCCAGTATAGATGGAAAGGTCTAGGTACCGATTTAATTAGTGTCATTCTAGAACAGCGCCACAAATATAGAACGTTTTTGAACCCGCATTTTGTTCATGTCTCACCCCCAGAAAGTAAACCCTTTTACATAGACAGACAGAATCCGTTACGAGAAGTACACCCAGTCAGGACAGCAGATGGTGAAATGCAACAAGTGTTTGTTTACACTCCGATTACAAAGATGGAACTCTTAGAGATGAAGAAATTAATTCCCTGTCATGACAAAGATCCAGCAGGGTTCCACCGAGAATTAAAGGACATGCTCCGTATGGGAGAATACACGTATCCAGATATAATTAAAATGTTAAAAGTCCTGTTGCCCGCAGGGGTATATGAAAAACTCAAGGAAAAAGAATGGGAGGTGGGAGAGAAAAAGATCGATTGGGCAGTTCTAGAAGCTGAAGATAAGATACGAGTACCAGGTACCGGTCTAGGAGAGAAATGTAAAGAATTACCAGAACTGTTAATACAAGTTTTGCCAAGATTATTAGCCACTAAAAAGGAAGACTGGGATGCAATCTCAGCCTGTAAACAGAAACAAGACGAAGACACTAGTGATTTTTATTCTAGATTTGAGAAATGCTTTAGTATTAACAGTGGCCTCAAGACAAGTAGCGAGTCATACCCTCATCTCTTTGTTACTAAATTAGTCGAGAATTCAAGTCCACAAGTTAAGAACCGAGTTTTGAAAGTCGAAAGTACCTGGCAAGCTAATACTCCGTCCCAAATGTTACAGATGCTTCAGTATCACCAGAATAGAATCAGAGAAGAGCAAGATCATGAAAGGAAACGTATGAAAGACACGAAAATGAAAGTACTAGTTGCACAATCTGTCCCTCAAGACAGTCAGAAGAGGGGTCCGAATCAAGCCAGTCATCCTGCAGTTCCCGTTAAAGGGACCTGCAATTATTGTAAACAGCCAGGTCATTATATAAACGAGTGTGCAGTTCTGAAACACAACATAGCCACCGGTAAGACTAAAGAAAGACCACGTCCGCCTAGACAAGAACAAGTTTCACAGACTTCTCAGCCACAGAATGCACAACAGACAGTTCCAGCACCGCAGCCTATTGCTGCAACACAGCATGTTACACAGCAGATGTACCAGTATGCACAGTCCGAGTATCCAGAGTATCAGCCGTACTCATGAAACAGCCTAGAGAGGGAGGTAGGCTTGCCTCTCATCGAGATACCTGTAGATCAAGAGGGTCCCTATGTTCACAGTCAAGTATTAGGGAAAGACAGAAAGTTTCTGATTGATACAGGGGCAAGTAGGACCACCATCAGTCACGCCGAGGTTCCAGGGGCTCCGCTCTCAGGCTCTAGAAATGTTTCCCTTGGATTTTCAGGAAAGCCTATTGTAAACGAGATATCTAAGCCAGTTACTCTAGAAGTAGGTCCATTGTCCCGCACTACTGATCTGTTACTTACGAAGTCATGCCCAGAAAATTTGTTAGGTATTAAAACACTGAAAGAATTAGGTGCAGTTATTTGCTGTTCCCCCGAGGGAATACGATTGTTCTTACGTGACTTCAAGGGTCACTATGTATTACGAGATTTTGATCCGAGATTGTCTAATGTTCCGCAGCATCTATGGGCACAAGGTCCAACTGATGTTGGTTATATGCAAATCACACCCCATCGTGTGACTCTCAAGCCAGGTGTAGTCCTGCCACGAATCAGACAGTATAGATTGCCACCTGAGGCTGTAACAGCCTTATCCAAAATTATTGACGAGCTCATGGCTCAAGGAGTAGTTGTAGAAACTGACTCCAATGTATGTAATTCTCCGATCATTCCAGTCATGAAACGTACTGATCCAAATGCACCCCCAGTATATCGATTAGTGATTGACCTTCGAGAACTCAATAAATGTATTATTCCCCAGTACCCAGTTGTCCCAGATATCTCTTCCCTACTGACAGCCATTGATTCTGAAGCCACATTTTTTACAGTCATAGACCTCAAGAACGCGTTTTTCAGTGTCCCCATTCATCCAGACAGCCAGTTTCTTTTCGGTTTTTGTTTAAATGGAAGGAGCTATATGTTCACACGCGCTCCTCAAGGTTTCACAGAAAGTCCAAGTATTTACAGTCAAGCACTTAAAAGACAACTAGACAACATTCACATGCCAACTGACACTGCCCTGCTCCAGTATGTCGATGATCTACTGATCACAGCCCGTTCTGAACGTGCTTGCGAGCGAGCATCCCTTACAGTCTTGTATTTCCTTGCCGAGATGGGGCACAAGGTGTCCCCTTCAAAGCTTCAATTCTGTGTCCAGCAAGTGATCTATTTAGGCCACTTACTGTCCAAGAGGGGTAGGCAGTTGACACCTGACCGTATCCAGTTAATAGCGAGTCTTCCTCAGCCCAAGACACAGAAGGAGGTACGTGCTTTTATTGGCCTCACTTCTTATTGCAGACAATGGATTCCTCAGTATGCATTTCTAGCTAAGCCACTGATACAGTTAACGACACAGGAGGCAGCCGTATCGACTGTCCTCCCTTGGACATCTGAACATACACTTAGTTTCAATGAATTAAAGAAAGCCTTATGCCAAGCTCCAGTTCTAGCTACACCGAACTACAGTAAGCCTTTTACGCTTTTTGTCACTGAACGCGAAGGTACAGCATTATCTGTTCTCACACAAGATCAAGCAGGACAGTACAAGCCCTGTGCTTATTTTTCGAGCACACTAGATCCTGTAGCCCAGGCTCTGCCTGCGTGCCTCAAGTCAGTTGCAGCCACAGCACTAGCTATCAGACAAAGTGATTCCATAGTATTAGGACATTCCTTGACAGTACAAGTTCCACACTCCGTGGAAGTTCTTTTAAACCGAACACAGACTCAGCACTTGACAATTGCACGTTTAACAGGTTATGAACTGACACTGTTCCAGCCACACATAGAAATCAGACGCTGCAACGTTTTAAATCCTGCTACCCTGTTACCGTCAGTTACTTCGAATCCTGCCACACATGACTGTGTGGAAGTTGTTAACACTATGACTAAGCCAAGACAAGACTTGACAGATATTCCATTACCAGATCCCGACCTGACACTTTATGTGGATGGTTCATGTATGAGAACAAGTACAGGAGAACTAGTAGCCGCGTATGCAGTGACTACTGACACTGAAGTTATAGAAACACACCGTATTGACACCCTGTCCGCTCAAGCAGCAGAGCTAGTTGCTCTGACCCAAGCCTGCATACATGCTAAGAACCTGAAAGTCAACATTTACACAGATTCACGTTACGCATTTGGAGTCGTACACGACTTTGGAGTGCTCTGGCAGGAGAGAGGTTTCATGACTTCTCATGGAACCAAGATTCAGCATGGTCTCCTTATTCAAGCTCTGTTAGATGCCATACACTTACCGACATCTATTGCTATCATGAAATGCAAAGCACATACGAAAGTTACTGACACTATTTCTCAAGGTAATGATCTAGCAGATCGCACAGCCAAGCTTACAGCTCAGACACCAGACATTCCAGTTAATAAGACACCGACACACACTCCAGATCCAACTACCTGTATGACAGTTAAGGACCCTACTCAAGATGTCATAGATATCCAGTTACATGCTACTCCCGATGAAATCAAGAAATGGTCCGAACAAGGAGGGGTCCAGACAGATCAGGGATGGGTAACGAAGGGTAAAGCCACATGGTTTCTCCCCGACTCTATGGTTCAAGTCATTATCAATACCGCACATAGTCCAGCACACTTAGGAGAAAAAGCTATGTTAGATAGTATCCAGAACATTTGGTCCAACAAGCATTTACGAGCTGCAGCCAAGCAGAAAGTCCGTACCTGTATGATATGTTGCCAGTTTAATCCAGGTAAAAGTGTCCCGTGGAACAAGGGGGATTCCAGCCTCCTGACCACCCTTTTGAAGTCCTCCAAATGGATTATATTCAGATGGAGCGATGTCGAGGTTTCAAGTATGTCCTTGTAGTTGTATGCGCTTTGTCCAGATGGACAGAAGCATATCCAGTCCCAGATTACACAGCCGCGACCACTGCCAAGCAGTTGGTTCGTGAATTCTTCCCCCGCTATGGACTCCCTAGGGTCGTATATTCAGACAACGGCCAGCCATTCTCATCTGAGCTCATGAAACATGTTTCCCTTTTGTTAGGGTACCAGTGGAAGTTTCATTGTGTACGCCATCCAGAAGCAGCCGGTCTCGTAGAGAGACATAATCAGACCCTGAAAATTCGAATTGCAAAAGTATGTAAAGAGAAAGGTGTGGACTGGCTAGTAGCTCTGCCAGTCGCTTTGTTTTATATGCGCATGGTCGCACATTCTAGATCAGGTCTGTCCCCGTACGAGGTCGTATTCGGCCGCCCCCCTAACATGTGGGGTACACCTAGACCCCGAAGTATTACCGATGTTTCAAGTAATATGCTGACAGATTACCTAGCTTCCTTGATGTCTGCCCTACACTCTTGTCGTTCACAGGTTGCCGCCGCATTTCCAGACAATACCGAGGTGGCACCGCATGAAATCGTTCCCGGATGCATGGTTCTTGTCCGGAATTTTGATCGTTCAAGTCCGCTGGAGCCCCGCTGGAAGGAACCCAAACAGGTCCTCCTGGCCACCCGTACTGCCGTCAAGTTGGAAGGCAGGAAGGGCTGGGTCCACCTGTCACATGTGAAAAGATTTTTTGGATTAAAGACTGTTACCAAGAACATTTCCGAGGATTGTAAAGACTGCCAAAGTACTATTCTTAAGGACTGTCCCGCAAAAGACAATGATACAGATTCCTCCCTGTTAGAGAAAACTCCGCAGCAGGAGTATAAGCTTAAATTAAGGTCTAGTAAAATAAGTCAGCCAGTTTGATTGTCTAAGTCCTCCCCTAGGTGAAACGGTTAGACCGGTTTCTGACATGTATATAATAGACCCCCACAGAGAGAGAGTTAGTGAGAACTCTAAAAGTTGCACTATTATTTTATGTTTTCTGCTATATTTTAGCATTATGTTTACCTGCACCAGTTATGCATTTTATTTGTGTTTTCCAGTTTCTCATGTAAATGAGTCTGCTAATGCTACAGTAGAGCACACGTTTAGTGATCTGCCTCCTCATGAACTTTCATATCGTCTTGCTATGCGTAATAATTCCTTTATCCGCATGTTACATTATTCACACCAGACCAGCAATGCCACTAATTGTTGGGTGTGTGGTCGACTCCCCCCTTTCCAGACACCGAAGGGAGTTCTACCACTCTTTCCTTATCCATTTTCACATAATGGTTCGTGTGGAGCATGGTCCACGTTAACGTCATCCTCAAATGATATGTCCCTACTTAACAGTACATGTTTTCCAGACAAGCAAGGTCTTCCCCACAGAACAGGGTTAGATCTAGAAAATGAAGTTTATAATTTGGGTAATTATTCTTCGAATTTCATGGTCCTGAATGTTCAGTCTGATACTACTCCAGACTTACCCGCTATGTCAGTATTACCAGTCAAAGGTGAATTATGTGTCCGAAATAATGGTTCCGTACATGTAGGCCATAGTGATTGTACTACTATTGTCAAGTATAGTGACAGTGGGAAATCTATTTTCAAAGCTTCACGTCATTCTTATTTTGTTTGTGGTCAGACCGCATATGTTCGTCTGCCCCTCGATTGGGAGGGAACCTGTTACATTGCCTTCCTACTGCCACCAGTTTTCCTAGCCCCACCTGACTATCATAGGAATTCCCACCTAGTACATACTAGACACAAGAGAGACCTCCCGATTGTCGATTATACTGAAACTGCTCTAGAACAATACATAGATATCAATAAAGGTGTCTTCCCTTATTTAGGTACTGTTGTAAATAGTAAACTGATACGTAGATTAACCAGAACACTTGAAGCAGTAGTGATTGAGACTACTTCTGCTCTAGGTAACTTAACCGAAGAACAATCCTTTATGAGAATTGTCGTGCTCCAGAATCGTCTCGTCCTTGACGTCATACTGGCCGATAGGGGCGGGGCATGTAGAGTCATCGGATCTAGTTGCTGCATTTTCATTCCTAATAACGCACCGTCTGTTTATTCAGCTATTACCAGACTCCATAATATTGCCCATATGTTACACCAAAATCCAGGCACCTGGACATGGTCCGGTTGGTTCTGGAATATAATTTCCGCCTGGGGAGGGAAAGTATTATCCTTTCTAGGTATTGCAGTAGCGATCATATTCAGTTGCTGCCTCTGTTTACAATGTGGCCCTGCGATTTGCGGCATTTATGCTACCTCTTGTATTCCTAGTCCCGAGTCCCGTTCTAAATCCAGTTCCAAGAAAATTCGAGGCGAGCAAATGATACTGTATGAAATGATAGATGGTATCATGAATATTGATGTTTCCTGATGGAAACGTAGTGACAAGGAGGGAATGTGGAAAAGTAAATTTTGCCATGTTCTGTGTCCCTACGTGTCCTCCATCTTATGTTATGTGTGCATGATTAATATGCATATGTATTCCCCATGTTCGATTAAAGACGCAATTACAGTTGTGTCCATCACTAGTATGCCAGTTTCCAGTTCACGTGAAAGCTACGAGTATTAGGCCTATGTAAAGTTACGTTGCCACGTTTCTCAGTGTGCACGTTATTTCATTGAAAAGTCCCCGTTTCTAGGCCTCAAAAGGGCCCGGACATCAGATTCAGCTTCTGTCTCCTGAGCCCTCGCTGAGGAGCGATACAGCCCCCACCTGTGTTCCTGACCCTTTACTTACTTCCTGCCTCACAGTACCCGGCTCAGCCTGGCTCTGCCTACGAGTCTGCCAAGAGTATGTTATGATTCTAGTTATCAGTCCAGCCCTCCTTCTCTGCATTCCTAAAGCTACTGAATCACATCAATAGTTTCCGTCATCGTCTAGCCTTTACGTCTCCATGTAAGAGAAATACTGCATTTACTGGTCATTTAATATTCTTCAACGCACTACATGTAGAATAATGCATGCTCCAGTCTTAGAGTCTGTTAGCCTTTACCCCGATAACTTTTAGTTTATATCAACATGTCCTCTAAACATTAGATACTAGATAGGGTTTAGGTACATGTCGCCCTGACTCTCCAGACTTCAGTCTCTACTCCTAGCACAGAGTTCATAGCCCCCAGCTTCTCCTAGTAACACGTCATTGTCAGTTTGCGCGCACCATTAGGTTAGAGGTCCCGGCTCCTTAGGTAGCCCCCTCCATGTTTCCGCCCCATTTATGACATACTCTGTTACGTTTACATCACATGTCTATGTATACGCCTCTTGTTACACCCACTTTCACCCTTATCTTTCGCGACTGCTATTGACCACACCCACTGCTCCGCCTACTGTAATTCACTGTAATGCAATTGTTTTAGTATATATACTTGTGCACTGTTATTAAAGTTGTGCTAGCTAGCCATCCCAGATCTTGTCCGTGCAGGTTGTCCTGTTCCTGTCCTTTATGCTGTATTAAACCTGCAAACTCCTACTACCTCGAATCTTGACTCTTATTTATTGAGCTATCTGTTATTCATTTGTCCAGTCAAACCTAGATCCGGTATTATTTATTTATATACCACATCATCCAATCCCTAGGGCGGATGAGTTAATTGACCGGCTAGGAGCTGCCCAATACCTAAGTACCTTTGACCTCACTTCAGGGTACTGGCAGATCTCCTTGACAGATGGAGCAAAGGAAAGGTCAGCCTTCTCCACGCCTGAGGGACACTTCCAGTTCTGTGTGATGCCCTTTGGGCTCAAGAACGCCCCTGCCACATTTCAGCGGCTGGTGAACCAGGTCCTCTCTGGAATGGAGAGTTTCTCTGCTGCTTACCTGGATGACATTGCTGTCTTCAGTAGCAGTTGGGAGGACCATTTGCAACATTTGCAAGCAGTTCTCCAGGCCCTGAAACAAGCTGGATTGACCATCAAAGCCAGCAAATGCCAGATTGGGCAGGGGTCGGTTGTGTACCTTGGACACTTGGTGGGTAGGGGGTCAGTGCAGCCCCTGCAGGCAAAGATTGAGGCAATCATGGCCTGGGAACCCCCCAAGACACAGACTGAGGTCCGAGCTTTCCTGGGCCTCACAGGTTACTACCGTCGCTTTGTGAAGGGGTATGGCACTATTGTAGCGCCCCTCACAGAGCTCACCTCCAGGAAACAACCTCGACGGGTAGTTTGGACAAAGGCTTGTCAGCAAGCCTTTGAAAAGTTGAAGCAGGCAATGTGTGAAGCACCGGTCCTGAAGGCTCCCGATTTCTCCAAGGAGTTCATTGTCCAAACAGATGCATCCGAACATGGCATTGGGGCAGTGTTATCGCAACTAAATAAAGAGGGCCTGGATCAGCCTGTAGTCTTCTTATCCAGGAGACTGCTTCCCCGGGAACAGAAGTGGAGTGCAATTGAGAGGGAAGCTTTTGCGGTGGTGTGGGCTCTGAAGAAGCTGCGGCCATACCTCTTTGGCTCGCACTTCCTGGTTCAGACTGACCACCGACCCCTTCGTTGGCTGATGCAAATGAAGGGGGAAAATCCCAAGCTGTTGAGGTGGTCCATCTCCCTACAGGGAATGGACTTCCGGGTGGAACATCGGCCTGGAGTGGACCACGCCAATGCAGACGGTCTCTCCAGGTATTTCCGCCTTAGTGAAGAGGACTCCCAAGGGGTTGGGTAGTTCTCCCCACTTTCAGCTGGGGGGGACGCGTGTTAGACTTGTCTGGATTTTTTGCGTAGTCCCTCCTCATTATTCTTTATTTTGTCCCCTTTTTGCCTCTCATACCCTTAATATTTTTGTGTCTACTACTTTTTATAGGTGTTGGTCAAGGGGATAGGTGTTCTTTTTCCCCCCATAATCTTTTACCTCAGGCCCAGAGGCCTGTTCTGACAGGGAAAGTTGGAGCCACAAAATGGTGGCTACCAACTGCCCTAACTGCCAAGTCCAGAACTCACCCATAGACCAGCATAGGGCATTCCAGAACCTTCTGGTCCATTCTGGACCACTGAAGGGCAGCCTATAAAAGGCGGAATGCGGGGCAGCCATTTTGTCTACCTGAGAGAGTCAGTTGGAGGACAGGTTGTAGCTAAGGGTGGGAAGAGGTTAGACATAGGGTTGACCTCCTAGATAGGGAAGCTGCCTTAGTGTATCACCTCATTATCCCCTTTTGGGTTACTTGTCCTGACCCCGCTGTTACGGGTTACTGGAGACCCTGGGCGCCTAGCTTGCCCCTTGTCCAAACCATACAGGGGAAGTCAAAGGAGAAGGAGACTGCAGTGCTGCGGTACGCAGTCCTCTGCCCAGCAGAAAGAGACTCAGGAAGAATAGCCCTCATCCCTAGACCCCAACCTCCATCCAAACCTGAGTAATAAGAAGGACTTTGCAGAGTGGGAAAGTGGGAGCTGAGGTGAAGAATCGAACTAGCACTGTTCTGCTACCTTCCTGGGTGCTGGGGAAGGCTTGTGCCCTGGTTTCCTGGGAAGCCCTGGTTGTTCGTGCAGTTGGCCGGTCCCTGGAGTTCCTGGTGAAGGGAGCCGGTTTCTTGAGGCAGCGCCGTCCCCACTGTGAGCGGGACCCCTGGGGTGCTGATCGCGTTCTGTGACAGCGCCTGCCCCGGGATCCACTGAGCCTGAGAGGCTTTGTGAGGCTTCTCTCTGTGGACGGGACCCCGGGGGCGCCTTCCGCGCTTCTGGCGCATTGCCTGCAACGTACTTCCTCACTTGGAAAGGGGAGGACGAGTCTCTGCTCGAAAGCGCCTTCGCGCATGCCCCAGTCGTGAACGCGATCCCCACAGGAGGGGCCTAGGATCGAGCAGGCTCAGACGAGTAGTGTCCTTCCTGAGAGCGGCCGCCGGGAGAGGCGGAACCAGAGCGAGCGCTTCCGCGCATGCCCGCCGAGGGAGTGTCTTCATCAAAGAGAGGCGCCGGTGAGGCTCCGTCTGTTTGCCGTGTGATCCTGCCTTCTCCTCCTGCTCGAGCGCCACACTGAGGAGCTGGCCCGAGCAGGGAGGGGGAGTAGAGAGGCCCGGTAGGGGCCTGGGGGGCATCGTGGTTTCTGCCCGTAACGCCTGATAAGAGGAAGCCTCCCTAAAGAGTCGGCCCGAGCTGGGGAGTGCTGAGGAGTCTGCTGAGGTGAGGGAGCCTCTTCAGTCTCGGTTCCTTGGCCCCCTTCCTCTTCCGCTTTACCCCTCCTTTTGGCGCAGGACGACTGCAGCATCAGCTGAACTCAAGTAAGGAGGTGTACTGCAGGGGGAGAGCGGCACTAGAGGTTATCTGGGAATAACCCACATCCTAGTAATTGCCACAGCTGAGTGACACACAGGAGGGAGTAACTTGAGGGGATCATCAGCAACTGTGTACTAGAAAGTGAGGGTGGTTGGTGCTGTGAGAGACCAGTATTGTGCACAGTACAGTAACCAATTGAAATTGATTCTGGAGTCTTATGAACTGTACCATTGATGTTGGTCATGGACTTGAGAAAGCAAGTCTGAAGTGTTATTAATAATTTATTGACAAGTGTACTGTATTCTTGAACAGGTTAACATCTCAGGAAGTGGAATATTGATTTGAAGACAACTAAATGTAAAGTACTGAAGAAGCTAATTGATAATTTGCTAGTAATTTAAAAGGTATAACTGCTGATTCTAAAGAAACCTGAAATGTTCTAAGCTATATATATTTTGAGAACAAAGAGAATATTATTATTTTTATAAACCAGTACGTATTTTTACAACAAATTGGTGTAGTGTCCTTTTTAAGTGCTATTGCGTGGATTTACTTTTGGGTGGTCTGCAACCTTCACACTGTGCCTCTAGAAATTGCATGTCTTACCCCTAGGCCAGGCTACCCTAGGTGACCTGGCATCTCAGGTTCTAACACTAGGGAAAGCACCATATAAGAGGACTTCAGATTTTTCCTCATTGCACTTAAATTGGGCAAGCGCAAGCCAACACAATACTGAAGAGAGACAGAGCTGAACAGCTGACATATCCAGATTGTCGCCTGGCCAGGTAAACAAAAGCTGGGTGTCGTCAGCATAGGCAATTATTTTTGCCCCTAATTGCTCTGCCAAGTAGATCAGAGGGGTCAGATAAACATTGAATAACAGGGGACTGAGGGTAGACCCCTGTGGCACCCGAGTGGAAAGTATCCTAGACGAGAACACATGAGGCGGTAACCAAACCTGCTGGGTCCGATTATTTAGAAATGACGTCAACCACTCTAGAGCGGAGCCAGTAATGCCAATAGCAGACAGCCTGGCAAGGAAAAGCTCATGGGGCACCGTATCGAAGGCGGCAGAGAGATCCAACAAAATCAGGACCGCTCTGCCGCCTCTGTCCAAGCACTCCCGAATAGCCTCTGACATTTCAACCAGAGCTGTTTCAGTGCTGTAGGCTGCCCGAAACCCAGATTGGGCCGGGTGCAAGGCATTGGAGGTCTCCACAAATGTGTCCGGTTGACGAAACGCCATCTTTTCACAGACCTTAGCTAACGCCGGCAACAAGGAAATAGGCCGGTAGCTTGACGGGGCAGATGGATCGAACCCGGATTTTTTTAGAAGCGGCAGTAATTTAGCCTGCTTCCAGCAGATCGGAACAGTCGCGGTTAGAAAAGACAGGTTAACGATCTGAGTGACCTCCACACAAACTGTCTCAGCTACTCCACCCAACACTCGAGCCGGACATGGATCGGTTGGGGACCCAGACTTCATGGACCTCAAAACTGCCAGAATATCCGCTTCTGCGGAGGGAGAGAATCCCTCAAACTGGCAAGTAGCAAGTTTAGGCGCAGGCAAAGAGGGCAAAGCAGGCGAAGTCCTGTGGTCAAGGCAAACAGTAAGCAGACCATCCTGGATTTTCACAATTTTGTCTATAAAAAAGGAGGACAACTCCTCGCACCACTGTTCTGAGGAAGGCAACAAAGGTTGTTCAGCACATGGAGAGAGGAAACTTTTTACAATAGAAAAAATGTCTTTGCTGTTATTATTAGCCTTCGCAATTCTTCCTGCATAGTAGCTGCCCTTTGCTGTCCTAATCGCAGCATAGTATTCTCTCTGGGCAGCTCGCAGAGCTGTTTTTTCAGCCGGCTGATAACCCTGTCTCCAGTGACGTTCAATTTTTTTACAACCCAATTTCAGTTCACGCAAAGCATGAGAAAACCATGGCTTGGAGGGGGAAAAACGCATTCTGCGAACAGATTCCTGATTCACCGAGGCTGCGGACCCCCTCTCAATCCAAGCGTTAAAGCTCATCACGGCCTCACCCACCTCAAAACCCAGCAGGGGTCGGTCCCGGGATAGGGTGTCTGAGAGAGTGGACAAGTTAATCTTCTGGGGGTGTGCATTGGGAAGAGGATCACAGGTCCCTACAGATTTATCCAGAGACCACGAGAACCTAATTAACTCATGATCCGACCATGTCACACTTTCAGGGCGGGACATGGAAAAGTTAAAATTGGAACAAACTAAATCAAGTAGATGCCCCCCAACATGCGTCGGTGACTCAACCTATTGTTTAAGTTGAGCAAGATTCAAGGCAACAGCTAGACACCGTGCCTCCGTAGAATCTGCGGCGTCCGCATGGATATTAAAGTCGCCTAGGAGGAGGAACTTCGGAAATCTCAGTTCACGAGGCACAATTACATCCTCCAAAGCAGTAATAAACTGCCCTGCATATCCAGGAGGCCGATACACCAGTGTACATCCCAACGTAAAATGAGGATTTAACACAAGGGAAAAATGAAGCATCTCCCCTTCGCCCATGTCATCAGAGGGCTCATAGGAAAAACTCCATTTATCCCTATATATCACGGCAACACCGCCTCCTCTTCCTAACAGGCGGTCTGCCCTCGTGATTTTAAAGCCCCTGGGGATGGCAAGCTCCACCACCGGGGCGCAGGAATCATTAAGCCATGTCTCAGTTATATAAAACAGGTCCAACTGGTTGTCTGCCAGAAGCTCAAAAATATCAGCAGCATGTTTAACCAGGGACCGGGCGTTAATAAGCCCTGCAGAGATCATGGTATGATTAACGCTTCCCGGGGCGGAGCTGATGGCAGTGGGATGAAAACAGAAATGACAGGCTGGGCATATCCTAGAGGAACAATCAGCAACTACCCACGGGCTGGCCTTTCCACACTTCGCTGTATTTAGTGCCATTAACTCGTTGCGAGCATACCCTCCCATGGCGGCTCTCCACTGCGAAGATAAACGGGCAGGGGATCTGGCACTGAGCACGTCCGGAGCACGGACGGGCACAGATGGGCCCTCCTTTGGCGCTCCTTCGGCGCGCCAGCGGCGTGCGCGCTGCGCGCCCTAGCTACCATTTGCAATTTATGCCCCAAGACCCTCCCCCAGCTAGACCGCTGCCTACGGTCCGCCGGGATCCGGGCTTCATGCAAGATGGCGCCCTACCCTGCCCTCTACAACAAACGGCACACAGAGCGGCGGTTGACCGGGGCTGAAGGAGCGAGCCAAAGGTAAGCGAGTCACCCATAGAGCACGGGAGTTTAAAAGTCAATTATTAAAAAGGGTCAAACAATTTCAGCAAACACAGGAATTTTTAAAAGTTAATTATAAAAAAAGGTTCCTAACAGTTTTTTACAAACACAGCTGATGGTAAAAGTTAAGCAGAAGAGAAATCACTCGCAGTCTGCCCCACCCTACAAGCGGGTAACGAGGAGCTGCCACCACCTCGAGTAACCGCATATATGTTTTAACATATATGGCATTACAATTATTTCTTTTAGTTTAACTGATCACAAGCATAAACCACTTTATACAGTTTCGTGAATAAAGAAAATCAGAAGTGCTCTTTTAATTTCCTTTCTTTATTTTTCTATTCCTTTTGAAATTGTCAGTAGTATACTAAGGATAGTAAAACCATGTAACACCACCTAAGGCGCGCAGGTCAGGGGCTTTTTCATGGCTGCATAGTTGTACAAGCACATATAGAATTAATAAAAATAAAGATTAAATGAAATTGTGATTAAATGTAAGTTCATAATAGGTTACCTAATTATACAAACTCATGGTGGACACTACAAACTCATGGCTATCATGTGAGAACCCTCAGGACGACAGTGCAAACTTGATAATGTATGAAAAAGTGGGGCTGGACAGAGGTGTCCTAGTGCCGGTGGGTTAGCGTGTGAAGGTCAGGTGAAGCCAACAATGGAAACAGAAAATATTCTTGTAAAAATGGCTACTATATTTCTCCTTATATCTATTGTGTGGTTGAAGTAAATCTTAGAAATTGTATATGGTGAGAGGTGAAACACTAGAACAATATATGTTGAGGGTAAGCAGACATTTAAAATACTCAAGGCTTAAGAGACAATAGATTTTTATGGACAGGTGAAAAAGGACAGGACTTCACTTGTTGAAAAAGCCTTCATTGTAATTATGGTTTCATGTGTAGCATTCTTAGGTATCATCACATCACAGAATGCTTGAGGGTTTTAATTTGTCACGTGACATGAGGCCAAACAGTTAGATTCATCATGTACCGAAAAAAGGGGAGGAAGGGAATTATGTGGCCTGACGAACATTTGAAGAAGAACATGAGCTACATGTGGTTCATACATTCACAAAGCAATACTGCCTCGACAGTCGTTGCCGTTGAGAGGGGCAATTTGCCCACTCGTTCCCAAATAACTTTTCGGTCTGAGCCATTTGTACTGCTGTACTATTGATTCACAAGGTAAGGAATTTGCAGTTGGAAGTATCCATCAGAAGAACAAGGTTAGAAGAAGAAGCTACTCTCGAGAAAGATCGCTACCGAAGGAAAGTAACTTGTTCAACAAGAGCAAACAACAACCGCAGCATTATTTTGACCGTCAGCCATTTTCTTAAACCCTCGATACTAAATAATCTCCTTATTATTGTTTGTGGATTTTTGGGACATACTGTAATCAGGCCCCTAGGTCTACAGAGTATGGAAGAGTGCTAAGGGGATGTCCCTTTTAACGGACAGTTTCCCTCATCCACCTGAAGGTGGCATGCCGCATCATAGGGTAACTTTCTTGCATTATGAACCTGGTCATAATGCGGACTGCAACCCCCCACCCCCTCTGATAGGAGCTGGGGGATGTTTTCCCTGATAGAGAGAGGTATACTAAACCTTTAGGGGAGTAGGGTGTGGTGAGATGTGAAAAAGGAAAGAATGAGTGTGAACTAAAACTAACCCCAAAGTTGCACAGTAATCTTTATTTGGGGTGCCCCTGGGCCAGGATTAAAACCATGCTATGACAGGAGGGAATTCAACCTATCAGCGTTGTACCCTCCTAAGAGGTATGGAGGCTTTCTTCAGGACCTTGGGAATAGTGTAGTAAAGTATGTGTAACAAAAGCACAGTGGTGCAGAATAAACAAAAAATGCCAGTATAGATAACCAGTGGTTGGAGTGGAGTGACCACCCAATCAGGAGTCCACTGGTTGGTATTTACCTGCAAATGTTAGGTAACAAACCTCAGCTTTATTGTGGCACACACTCAAGGTGGTGTTGAGTCCTGTGTAACTCGATGGCTGGCCTACTCTCAAAATGTTGGGACAGTGGACGTTTAATAGTTCTTGGTTTCCTTAATCATCAGGATATACCTGCAAAACCTACAAGGTGGGGACCACCAGGGCCCTCTATATTAGATTACATTATTTGTGATTATGCCTTGTTTGATAGTCTCTCCGAGGGGCTTAACATGAGTGACCACTCCTTTTTTACTGTTAAATAGTCAATTACCAAACATAGATTAGCACTTGGATCTTGAATGGTGAAACAACTGAAATAATAAAATCTAGTAGTAGGTGTAGGAAGATGTCTCTTTATATAGTTGACCAAAATGAGGTACACTGTGTAAAGAGTCCAGGCAAACCCTCATTGGTTTACAGAGACACAAATGATAACCCAAATGCTCTCTTTTGTGGTAATGTGGGCGAGCAGTTAGGCGTATCAGAGGGTAATGCTAAGCATTTATTGCACTCACAAAGGCAGCAAGTGAGACACACTCCATAAAGAAATTCGACACCAATTTATAAAAAACACAGATGTTTATATTTAGATACCAAGATCATCGGAATCCGGTAAGTACTTTTCGAGTTAGGAATTCTTACAGGTTTCAAAAGTTCACACTTGGTGTAATGTCAGTGGCAGTAACTTTATCCAATGGGGGAAAACATATACTGCATTCGACCACTTGTAAGCAACATATAGTGCCCTTTTGCTGGACTTAAGGTGAGTGTGGGTCAATGTCCAAGCCAGCACCAACAGGCCAACTCGGACGGTTCTGAGAAGGCCTGGTGCAGAGGTGTGTTTCAGAGTCAGGTGCCCCATTCACTTCAATGCGTAACAGTCCGGTTGAAAAGAGGCTGCAAGCTGCGACTTGGGGCCAGTCTGGTTGAACCCACGGGGGCTTGGTCCTTGAGATTCTCTAGCATTTAGGGACATCATTGGTCTACTTCTCCTTGGGCTGATCCAGCGGCCTATAGAAAATATATCATAAACAACGCTACCCAACTTCATAACCTATAAACAAAATTCTATACTAAATATGGACCCATTTATAAACCTGACATATTTTGGGCCTACTGAATCAGGTGGTCAAATTAAATCTATATACACATTATCTACTAATTATATACATTTTATACATCTGCGAAAAGAATATTGTCATTAGAATATAACTTAACCATTTGGATGACCACCATTGGCGACGTGATCTAGCTAATAGTAACCTACACTTCTGAATAACCAAGACCAGCTTGTTTGTCAAAAGTAAGATTTTATTTACTAAATTATGGTATATAAGTTGATAGTTTTATAAATGAATTTTATTTGCAATAAAGCAAGCATGATTGTAAAGAAATATGAGAAAATACAATTTAAGCAAGTGAATCAAAATCAAAGTGAATATTTAAAGTTTAGCATTTCTAAAACCTAATTCCCTAACTGAGCTAAATAGATAGAAATTAAAGAAAAGTTCTTTGAGGATTCTTACGTGCTCCACGCAAAGTCCGACAGCACATCACCCTCATCGGAAAGTCAGAAAGCAGCAGCCAGCCCATCCCTAGGGGCATGACTTTTTATACCTTTCTACGCTAACTAAACTACGCAAAGGAAAGTTTTCAGAAATCTTCGACGTCCCATTGGCTGAGAGTGACAAGTGACATGTCACCCACTTTCAAAAAGTTCCATTAAATCATGTTTCATAAAGACCATTGTCTCTTCCACGTGAAACCAGGAGCTTCCTGAGTTTGCAACAAATGTTCAAATTTGTTCTCACTACGTCCAAGCAACTTCCGCGGATGCCAAGTTAAGGCTGACAAAATGTTCACTTTCGACCTTGGCCATGTCCGACAGAATGATGACAGCACATTAGTTTTTGCTTTGTGAACGCAGCTTTGATAAACGCTTTAATTCAGAATGGGCGTCTCGTGACTTTTGTAGAATTACAAGTCAGCTCTTTTCTGCGACTCAAGTGACTAGGCCCAAAAGCAGGCAACTTATGATTTCTAGTATAAAACAAACACAAGAAAAGTATTAATGTAAGAAATAATGTAGATTCTGTATCCACCCCAGGATTTACTAATTAATTAACCCACCCGATTAATCAAAATGTTACCTAGCCATTGCAAACAAATAAAGCAGCGTTTATATCTACCAGTCTCCGTTATTCCATGAGACTCATATGCACCTAGAATAGTAGAAATGACATCACACAGACAAGGAAAAGCAAAACAAGCACATGCTTCTTTTAAGTTTGCAGCAGTTAGTAATGACAAAAACGAAAACAATAAATTATTTTATTATTTTGCACGAACAAAAAGATGCAACAATTATGCACGTTTATGAGCACACATGTTAGTCCCCCCATGTGTAAAGTTTAATCTAAGTTGTATTAGCACGACATATCACAAATCATTAATATTATTATTCATGTTATGGAAATGTGACTTTGCGAGTTTAAACAAAATTTTGTTTTCTATCTCGCTCCATCAACTCCCTCATCTGGTGATTAACAAATCACCACACCAGCACTCAAAATTTTGACAATTTAAATTTCTAAGAAATCGATTCAAATTCATTTGTATCAGTAAACCTAAAAGTCTGTTTCTGCATAATCTTTGGAATTAGCATAACGCTCTCTATGTAACTCCTGTAATTCGATCTCTCTTTCTTCTTCTTTTCTGAGTTTATAGATTCTTTTCTTTTCTTTCAACTGTTTCTTTCTTTTATGTAACAAACAACCTATTTTAGTCAAAATAAAAATGAATACTATTATAATCAAAGGTGCCAGAATCTTGCCAAGAATTGAACTTCCGATATTATGAAACCAGTTTTTAATTGCTTGAAACCTTTTTGAAAGTTTCCCTGTAAAATCATCTTCTTCTAAAGGAATTATCTCTGAATGCATTTGTGTAATATTCTTAATATACATTTCAATATTCTTACTTTCATCAGGTATATATGTACAACAATGTTGTACATGTAAAATGCCACAGACTCCTCCCTCTTTTGCTAGGAGTATGTCTAAAGCAAGGCGGTCTTGAATTACCATAGATCTAATTGCAATAACTTCAACATTCACTAATTGAAATCCATCACCTGTGTCAGTTGATAATCTATCAACTATAGTGGACAATTTTCTGATTCTCCCTGCATTTAGGGTTATACCAACAAAAGGTATTACAGCTTGAAAAATATCTCCCAGAACTTCAGTAAAAGTTTCTCTTTTAACTCTATTTACATAATTATGAATTTTAAACAATCCTTCTGAATCTCTGTCAACATGAAATACTTTAGGAAAAACAATTCCCACATAACAAGTTCCATACCAGTGGTCTGGAAGGTTGTAGTAGGCTTTGTCACCACAAACAAAATAAATCCCAGGAAAGATAGGATCTTTTCCACCTTTAAATCCCCAACCTCCCATAATCTGATAAGTATCTTCACAGTTACTTGCACCTACAAAATAATTATCAAAAAGTGTATTATCTCTTCTAATGCAAAGTTTTCCACTAACTGGTTTGTCTATGTGAATTGCAATATTTTCAAGCATTTTGCCATTTAATTTCTCATCCTCTCTCTGCCAGAAGCCTGACTTAGTCTGCTTGACTAATTCATTTCTCTTATAAATTGCTCTTCTCTCCTCAACCATGTTCAAAAATTTCTTTCCTTCAGCACTTAATTTACATGTTAGATTATTCTTGTAAGCATACTCGTAAGTGAGTTCATTAGTAACAAGGAAAAATTCTCTCATTTGTTTTGCTTTCTTATGCTTATTTAAAGCATTATCAATCTTAATATTTGCAAAAATTTCATCATAATTTGAATAGTAATATTCTAAACGTCCAGTTTGATAAAATAAACTAGTTAATACACTACATGTTACAGCATAAGTGAGAGGAAGCATATTATATGTTACTCCCTCAGAAACAGAAGCAGGTAACTTAACACAGACGTAACAGTCTTTTGCATCCATTACCTTAACGTATTCACTCAATAGCTTTGTGAATGTATTACTTGAAAAATCACCAATTGATTTATCTTGATGAATGTTAGGCTGATGATCAATAACTTTTGCAGACGCACTATGTTTAGTTTGGCTAACCAGAGCTTTGCTTGTTATGTTAACTTTGTGTAATTCTCTATTCATCTCCAAAGGGATAATTACAGCTAGAACCAACCAGAGCAGAACTAAAATGAGCAGACACACCAGAGTCATCTTACAGCATCTTTTAAAAACAGAACACTTTGAAGTGCTCTCCTTAACATAAGGCATTCTTAGTTAATTTTAGCCTCAAAAAATAAAAATAAATTTTAAAATTCAAAATGTATATTTACACCCCCCTTTTAAAATATATTTTTTTTTTTTTTTTTTTTTTTAAAACCCTAAACAAGATTTCTTCGACCTTATGTCATACATAAGTTTTCTTCAACTAAACAGTTTTTCTTCGACCTTGTGTCAACTAACAAATTTTCTTCAGCCTTTTGCCAATTTAATATTTCTGTACTTCAATCATTATCACTAATTTCTTGGATTTCGTTTTCTTCTTCACTACTATCGTATATGTCAATAACAGGTGGAATTACTAAGTAAGTCCACTCAGGAGACTTGTATTTTTGGTTTGGTCTTATTATTCTCTTCCCTTTTCTCGATATCACTTCAATTTTTCTTCCAACTCCAACTTCTTTTCCAGGACTCTTTTGACTACTGATTTCTTCAACTTGTTCTTTTGGCTTTTTGATCAATCTGACTCTCAATCTTCCACCTGGCCAGTAGTCTGCTTTTCTCACGTACTTCTTCTTTGGTTCAGAATTATTTGATTCTGACTTCCAAGTCCTTTTCTTTCTATTTTCACTTTCACCTTCCACGTCACTTTCTTCAGTTTCGTAGTCTGAAATTTCAATTGACTCAGGAACTTCTCTATTCGGCAATTTCACTCCTTCAGGAACTTCACTTTGTCTTCCATCACTGGTACTCGGTAATTCGTTCTCCTCTTCTTCCTCAATTACCTCCAACTTCCCAGATTTCAGATTTCTGTTCCTTACTTCAGAGTTTGTTCTCTGCCTTTCGATACTCTCCTGGTCTGAAACTTCTTTTTGTTCTGCTTCTTTGTCTTCAATGGAGACAACCGAATCTTCAGTTATCTTTCCTTTTAACAGATTCTCTTCACCTTCAGAATCTATTTCAATTATTTCCAAGTCTTTTCTTGTCAAATTTCCATTCACTGGCACAGTTTCCAGATGTCGACTTTCTTGTCGATCTTCAGAATCTGGAATTATTTCACCTTCTGTTACGCCTTCTGCTTCAGAATCAGAATCATCTGTGGTATCACTTTCAACATCAGAACTCTCAGGAGTTGGTACTGGAATAGTATGACTAGGATGAATCCAACGTTTCAATCCTCTGCACTTTACAGCATTAGTAGTGATCAAGATTATCTGCCTAGGTTTCTGCCATCTAGGAGCTAGACAATTCCTTCTCCGATGTACTTTCGTTCTGACCCAATCGCCAGGTCTCAGACCATGTGTCAAAACCTTTTCATCAGATTGAGCTTCAGTTCCCACCTGATTAGACACAGAAGTTACCATATCAGATAACCTTTTACAGTAATCCAAAATTGCACTGTCATTTATGCTCAACAGTTTACCTACAGGTACAAAAGCTTGCCTCATAACTCTTCCCATTAAAATTTCATGAGGACTCAAACCTGTCTTTTTATCTGGTGTACTTCTTAATGACATCAAAACAAGTGGAAGAGCATCAGTCCATTTTATACCTGTTTCAAGACACATTTTTCCAATTCTGTTTTTAATTGTTTCATTTATTTGTTCAACTACTCCTGATGCCTCTGGTCTGTATGCACAGTGTATTTTCTGCTCAATGCTCAAAGCTTCGCAAATTAACTTCATCAGTTTGTTATCAAAATGGCTTCCTCCATCACTCTCAATAGTGACTGGAAAACCGTACCTTGGGATGATTTCTCTGAGCATTAGTTTTGCCACTGTAATTGAATCACAATGTCGTGTAGGGAAAGCCTCTACCCATCTTGAAAATAAGCACACAATTACAA
Source organism: Lissotriton helveticus (assembly GCF_964261635.1). NCBI lineage: Eukaryota > Metazoa > Chordata > Amphibia > Caudata > Salamandridae > Lissotriton > Lissotriton helveticus. The sequence goes on along the minus strand of NC_136070.1, from coordinate 583,269,927 downwards.
GCACATATTTCAAACAATTGTGTAATGGCATTTCAATGAAATCCATTTGTAACCTGGTAAAGGGACCACCTTCTCGACCAATTATTCCTGTCCCCACCACTGATTTTCTGTTTGGATTCATTTGTTGGCATGACAAACACCTTTGACAAAAAGATTCTGCAATAGTTCTAAACTTGGTATTGAACCATGTTTCTCTGAAAAGTCTAACCATAGAATCTCTTCCTATATGTGCTGGACCATGATATAATCTGGCCATGTCAGCAATCAAACAATTTGGTAAGACTACTCTGCCATCTTTGTAAACCCACACTCCATCTTCTTCACGTGGTCTACAATCTGATCTTAACCACAAGTCTTTTTCTTCATCTTCTGCTTCATTTTGTAAATCTCTAATTTCATGCCATGTTTCTACAACAGTTGTTAGCATTAATGAATTTGAATCAGTTTCTTTACTCCTCTCCCGATTATATGAATAATTTTTCCTTGCGCAGTATTTAGCTGTTTCATCTGCGAAGGCATTTCCCTTTGAAATATAATCAGTTCCTCTAGTGTGCGCTGCACATTTAACAATGGCTATTTCTTTTGGCAATTGTATTGCTTCAATTAATCTCCTAATGAAAACTGCATTTTTAATTGGTGATCCTGCTGATGTCATGTATCCTCTCTGTGACCAGAGTTGTCCATAATCATGCACAACTCCGTACCCATACTGACTATCAGTAATGATGGTAACTCTTATATCCTTTGATATTTCACATGCACGAATTAAAGCAATTAATTCAGCCACTTGTGCTGAACGAACTCCTTCAAGACATGATGCTTCTTCAACATCTACGACTGTACAAACTGAATATGAAGGTTTTAAGATACCTCCTTCGGATCTTAAGCATGACCCATCTACAAAGTAGACAAAATCCGATTCAGACAAAGGTCTGTCTTTGATGTCTTTTCTTGGTTTAGTGCAGAATTCCATGACATCTAAACATTCATGTTCTGTTTCAATGTCATCAACAATTTCAGAATCAGGCAGTAATGTAGAAGGATTCAGATTTAAACATCTTGAAATCGAAACATTATCTGCTCCCAGTATGATTTTCTCATACTTTGTCAATCTGCTACTTGTTAAATGTTGAGTCTTACCTCTTGTCAGTAATATTTCAACTGAATGAGGCACAAAAACTTTCACAGGAAATCCCATTATGATCCCCTCACTTTGTTCGAGGCTGATACTTGTAGCTGCAACTGCTTTCAAACAACCTGGTAATGCTTTTGCAATTGGATCAAGAACTGCAGAAAAGTATGCAATAGGTTTCTTTAAATTTCCATGTCTTTGAATTAACACAGATAATGCACATCCTTCTCTCTCACTGCAATACAGTTCGAAATCTTTCTCATAATTTGGCATACCTAAAGCAGGAGCTTGGCATAAGCTCTTTTTCAAGTTCTCAAAAGAGTCCATCTCAGCATCATTGAGAATAATTGGATCTTTTACATCTGACTTTGTCAGTCTTTGTAGTGGTTTTGCAATTACTGAAAATCCACTTATCCATTGTCGACAGTAACCAACCATTCCCAAGAACATTCTGACCTGTCTTTGTGTTCTTGGTGGTAACATTGCTTGAATCATTTTTATTCTCTCTATTGTTACTTGTCTTTTTCCTTTTGCAATTCTATGACCAAGATATTTTACTTCTTGTTTGCAAAACTGTAGTTTTGCTGGGGACACTTTATGTCCTTCTTCTGCAAGGCGATTTAACAGAATTATTGTGTCTGTTACACAATTTTCTCTTGTCTTTGCAGCTATTAACAAATCATCAATATACTGCACTAGCGTAGACCTACCAGGTAAGTCTAGGTCTTCTAATGATCTTTTTAACAGTTCGTTAAAAATTGAAGGACTTTCTGTATAGCCCTGAGGGATTCTTGACCATCCAAGGGTCTTACCTTGGAATCTGAAAGCAAAGATTTCATAACTGTCTGGATGTAAGGGAACAGTAAAGAATGCATTGCAAAGGTCAATGACTGTATACCATTCAGCATCATGTGGAATCTGAAATAGAATTACTGCTGGATTTGGAACCACAGGACAACATGGAACGACAATTTGATTAACCTTTCTCAAATCTTGTACGATTCTAAATGTTCCGTTAGACTTTTTAACTCCCATAATTGGTGAATTACAAGAGCTACTCTCCATTTCTTTTAATACACCTTGCTTGATTAATTTTTCAATTATAGGTGTAATACCTTCAATTGTTTCTGTTTTCATTTTATATTGTGGAGTGTTTGGAAATTCTATTCCCTGTTTCAATGTAATTTTTACTGGATCTACGTTTTTCATTAGACCCATCTCATTTCCAGTAAAATCCCATATTTCAGATTTCACTGTTTCTTTGAGTTCTTCAGGTAAATCTTTTTCTTCAAATGCAGGAAACAATTTTGTTTCTTCTGCTTCCATCATCATCATTGTCATTCTGTATAAACCATCTTCCTCCATTGTTTGTAACTCAACTCCATCAGGAGAACAATATATTCTACAATTCATTTTACATAGGATGTCTCTGCCCAATAGATTTACTGGACTACTATTACAAACCACAAATCTGTGTTTGTCTCTGTAATTTCCAATTTCAACTGGTACTGGATCAGTTAAGTCAGTTTTAATTTGTTGATTACTTACTCCGACAACTTGGATGGTATCCCCAGAGAGAGGTAGGTTTTCAATTTCCACTGATCTAACAGTAGAACGGGTAGCACCAGTGTCCACTAGAAAAGTGATGTCTACATCATTAACTTTCCCGTTTACAAAAGGACCAGACTGGTCAACCTCAAGAGTGGCTCCAACAACACACTCTTCCTCCTCTCTCGGGCACCGTCAACAATAATCATCAGAATCACTGTCTTGACTTTCTGCTAATAAGAATTGTTGTGAAGCATTTTGCATTTGAACCCTTTGCTGCTTTTGCTGTTTTTGTGGTTTTATTACCTGTTCACTTCCCTGAAATCCCACGTTTGGATTATATTTTTGAACTCCCCCACAATTCGGAAAAGGTGGTTGTGGCAATTGGTCTTGACGATTATTCACCTGTTGTTGTTGCTGTTGCTGTAACTGTCGCTGAATATTAAATTCGTTTAACCCCTGTTGCATCTGTAGCTGTCGCTGCAGGTCAACACCATTCTGCATCTGTGGATTCAATAAGGGATTCTTTAAGTTTTTAGGAGGATGAGGACACTCGTCTCTCCAATGTCCAATTTCGCCACAATTAAAACAAGGTAATCTTTGCTTCAACTCCTCAATCTTTGGGCTAAATTTCTTTGGGAAATTATTACCTTTAAACTTTCCTTGTATCTGGTTTGTATTTCCAGTTTGAACAAAATTAGTGTTCTTATTACCCATGCTGGCAATCTGTTGCTCAGCCACCTTTACCTGAGCCCACATGGCTTTCTCCTTCAACTTCTTCTGTTTTACTTCTATTTCATCACTGCAATACTTTGCTTTTCTTAGAATATCATCTACAGATAGTGATTGCCATCCGACAATACTATTTCTGATCATTTCTCCAATTTCAGGTTTTAGTCCATAAACAAATCTATAGACAAAATGGCTCATGTCTTTTTCATCTAATTTTTCATAACCACTGTATTGTTTAAAGATTAACAGTAGTCTTTCATAAAAAGAATGAACTGATTCTTTTGTTTCCTGTTCTGTCCTTTCTATTTTAACCCAATCGACTTCTTTGGGTGGAATTTTGTTTTTCATCCAAACAATTACTTTTTCATAAAAATCCATTACAAGTGGATTTGGAGCACCTGTTTCTTTGATTCGCTCAGGTTCTGTTTTTGGCCAACTAATCGATATTTTGCATTCTGTCCAAAGATCAGATGGAACGACAATGTCAAAAAATCCATCTAAATCAATCCACAGAACTTTTGACACTTTGATAAATCTATCAACTTGCCTGTACCACTCAACTGGTTTTTCCCTCAATTTTGGAAAGTCATTTGTAAATAACAGAATGTCCTGTCTCGACCAAGGGACATGAACATATCCTCCACCTGCAATTTCTCTCATTGGAAATTGTTTTGACAATTTTTCCAATCTTTCATCTTCCTTCTTTTTTGTCCATTTTACTCTCCATTTATTCAGTTCTCCTAGCTTTTTGATATAGACAATCAAATCTTTAATATGAACTATTCTTCCCATTGAGTTTAAACTCTCAATGTCACTTTCTGAAAAGTCTAATCTGTAATGTTTCGCAAAATTCTTTTGTTTACTCACATCGATTTCAAGTTCTGCTGCTAGATCCTCTAGTTGATCGTATTTGTTTTTCGTTTTCCACTGAATGCTTTTGCAAATGAACAGTAGTTCATCATCTCGATAGTAATTTAAACTATCTGGACCAATTGTTCCAATTATTAATTCTTCGATATTCGCTTTTAATTTGGTCACATCAAGTTTTGGTGTGGTTACCCTGACTTCAGGACTCCCTATATCTGATATAGCACCCATTGGTGTTTTTGGAGATAAATCCTCATTAAAGGTTAAATCAGGCATTCTCGATTTAGAAGAGTTTATTTCAGATAAGTCTGAATAAAATTTTTCAGCAGCCTTTTGAATTTCTGTATTTAAAGGAATAGTTAATCCAGTTTTGTTTGTTTCCTTTTGGTCAAATACGGGCTGAACAGGACCAATTGTTACTGGAACTGTCACAGCTTCCATGCCTTTTGTCATTCTTTTTATTAATTCTTCTTTTGATCTTAAATATTCATTATAATCAACGTCTTCAACATTTCTTGCCTCTCTTGTATAATCTTTTGGAGGTTCTCTTGCTCTTGGAGCCATTGTAAAATGTCTACCTTCATTTCGAGCATTCTCGAATTCTGGTCTTCTAGGAGTTTCAATGATTTCACAATTATTTGGATAAAGTTTAGGAGCTTCATTAATTGGAGGTGCACTCGGTGAAGTTTCAGTAGAAACCACCGGAGTAGACCATGATCTAGGAGGTCTCAAAGGCTGATTCTTTCTAGCAGTTGTATATATTTCTTCCATAACTGCATCCTCAGATTCACTTTCCATAGATTTCCCTGTAGGAGTACCCATTACCATTTCATGAATTAAATACAATCCTTCACTCATGTTTCCCTGTCTCCACATTCGCAATCTATCTTCATGAGTTTCTCTTTTCCAAGGTGGATTTTTAGAAGGTCTTTTAATTCCACTAGCTTCTCTTTGTAACTAGTACATCTCATCTTCCCACTCAACTAAAGCTTCAAATTGAGTTGGTCTCGGTTTCGGAACAAGAGCATTCATTTTCTCTCGTAAATTTCTTAAAACCTTTACATTAAATGAACCATCATCAGGCCAAGTTAAAACACCATCGTTCTTAGTATAACGTTTCCAACTATCGAACCATAAGACAGTATGATATCCATATTCACCTTCCATATACGCTGCAGGTGTTTTATACTTATGAAGTAGTTTACCACCTCGCGTTTCGATTTTCTTGTCAGGTGAAAATAAATTCTTAAACTTCTGAAATAATGTTGGCTTTTTCTCAACATGTTTAAAATGATAACTCATTTTTAAGAGTTAAATTTAATTCACAAAATCGTTCGTAAAATATTTCCGGGATGTTCCGTAAAACAACCAATCCGTGCGCGAAACACACCAACAAGCCAATGACAGTTGAGCTACGTCACTTTTCTGCTCAACCAATAAATTTGGAGTTTTTCCGAAGGACCAATCAGCTCACAGGCCGTCAGAGACTCAAGAGCCAATCAGAATATAGCTTGTGACGTAGGTCGCCCAATCCCAGCGCGGCTCTGTGACGTACACAGCAGCTGCGGTTTCTCGTTTCTCACTCCTGGCGCTTACCCCTCCTTCACAAAATCTTTTCACAGCGCCATTTTAAGAACACTTTTCAGTGTAAATTAATTCTTAACAATGACTATAAAGACAACATCTGTTCGTTTCACTATTTAGGATAGTTTACATACATTCAAGTATCCACACTTCGGAATAGACGGCGCTATTCACACTAAGGATAATATTCAATTGTCAGTAGAGTAACCTTTACCCCACCCTTCTAACGCGTATAATTATGAACTCGTTTTGCTCTGAACCCACCGCGAAGTGAAAGTTCTAAGAGTTCCACTTGAACATAAAATACAATTCAAACTCGCACTTTCACACTGAAATTTCCCTAATTTCAAACACACATGAAATCCGTACAGGACTCTCACCTGTTTATAGAAATCATGCACCGTTAGCAAAATAACGACGTTATCCGTACAGGGCTCTCACCTGTTTATAGATATGAAACATGTACCCGTACAGGACTCTAACCTGTTTATAGATAATCATGCACCGACGCTAATTTACCCTTCACTCAAGCTCGGATATAACTAATACTCTCATCACAGTGAGTTTTATGGAAGGCGCTTTGTCCCTATTGTCATGCTGCTTTAATTTCTTAGAAAACCCTCACTATACAAGATTCAGACCTAGCCCTAAAACTGTGCTGCTCGGCGACAACACTATGGTACACGGCGATACCTCTTGTGATACTCGGCGATATCACTACAAACAGAACAGATGGCTTGCGTGACTAATTTCTCGCCACACAATCTATACCGGTATAGCTTACAGATAGCACGAAAAACAAACTCAACATGTGTTAAAACATCGATCCTATTTCCATACCATAACGTTTTAGTAACCCTTAGCAACCAACATATTACCTTGGTTACCCTTAGCAACCATCAATTTCTGCTACCAGAGAATTGATCCAGCGGCCTATAGAAAATATATCATAAACAACGCTACCCAACTTCATAACCTATAAACAAAATTCTATACTAAATATGGACCCATTTATAAACCTGACATATTTTGGGCCTACTGAATCAGGTGGTCAAATTAAATCTATATACACATTATCTACTAATTATATACATTTTATACATCTGCGAAAAGAATATTGTCATTAGAATATAACTTAACCATTTGGATGACCACCATTGGCGACGTGATCTAGCTAATAGTAACCTACACTTCTGAATAACCAAGACCAGCTTGTTTGTCAAAAGTAAGATTTTATTTACTAAATTATGGTATATAAGTTGATAGTTTTATAAATGAATTTTATTTGCAATAAAGCAAGCATGATTGTAAAGAAATATGAGAAAATACAATTTAAGCAAGTGAATCAAAATCAAAGTGAATATTTAAAGTTTAGCATTTCTAAAACCTAATTCCCTAACTGAGCTAAATAGATAGAAATTAAAGAAAAGTTCTTTGAGGATTCTTACGTGCTCCACGCAAAGTCCGACAGCACATCACCCTCATCGGAAAGTCAGAAAGCAGCAGCCAGCCCATCCCTAGGGGCATGACTTTTTATACCTTTCTACGCTAACTAAACTACGCAAAGGAAAGTTTTCAGAAATCTTCGACGTCCCATTGGCTGAGAGTGACAAGTGACATGTCACCCACTTTCAAAAAGTTCCATTAAATCATGTTTCATAAAGACCATTGTCTCTTCCACGTGAAACCAGGAGCTTCCTGAGTTTGCAACAAATGTTCAAATTTGTTCTCACTACGTCCAAGCAACTTCCGCGGATGCCAAGTTAAGGCTGACAAAATGTTCACTTTCGACCTTGGCCATGTCCGACAGAATGATGACAGCACATTAGTTTTTGCTTTGTGAACGCAGCTTTGATAAACGCTTTAATTCAGAATGGGCGTCTCGTGACTTTTGTAGAATTACAAGTCAGCTCTTTTCTGCGACTCAAGTGACTAGGCCCAAAAGCAGGCAACTTATGATTTCTAGTATAAAACAAACACAAGAAAAGTATTAATGTAAGAAATAATGTAGATTCTGTATCCACCCCAGGATTTACTAATTAATTAACCCACCCGATTAATCAAAATGTTACCTAGCCATTGCAAACAAATAAAGCAGCGTTTATATCTACCATCTACCAGTCTCCGTTATTCCATGAGACTCATATGCACCTAGAATAGTAGAAATGACATCACACAGACAAGGAAAAGCAAAACAAGCACATGCTTCTTTTAAGTTTGCAGCAGTTAGTAATGACAAAAACGAAAACAATAAATTATTTTATTATTTTGCACGAACAAAAAGATGCAACAATTATGCACGTTTATGAGCACACATGTTAGTCCCCCCATGTGTAAAGTTTAATCTAAGTTGTATTAGCACGACATATCACAAATCATTAATATTATTATTCATGTTATGGAAATGTGACTTTGCGAGTTTAAACAAAATTTTGTTTTCTATCTCGCTCCATCAGGGCTGTGGGGCTCCGGTGCAGTGGTGTCTTTAGGCGTTGGGTCCGTGCAGCAGGAAGCACTCGTGGTTGAGAAGGCCTGCACAGAGGTGGCAACTGGGAGTCCAGTCTGGGCAAACCCAAGCATGGGCTCAGCCTTTGAGGGTCTCAGGATCCTGTTGGCACCGTCACCTCCCTCGGATTTTGGCTGTGGGGCGCGGGTGCAGAGGATCTTCATGTGGGAATTGGGCATTACCCTGACCCGGAAGACCTAGTTCCACCAAAAACAAGATGGTGGAATTTTCCTAGCTGTGTTCACTTCAAGTAGCTCACCTTAGGGGTTTACTAGCCTGAGGGTGAACACGCCTCCTGATTAGCTAATTTTCCTGTCTGTCTGGTGCCAAATGGGCTCTGGGCAGGGGGTGGCTTTTCCCCTGTCTGTGGTAAGCCAGGGTCGCATATTAACCGCATGCGTGCGGGCGGAATTCCGCTCGCACGCTGAGTTTTTTAAAAACGCACTTTACATGACGAACTGGGCTCGCCATGAGCGTGCGAGGAGGCTACCTCATGACGAGCCCAGCTCGTTATGAGCGTGGAAGGGGTTAAAGGCAGCCTTTGAAGCCTCCCACCTTGATATGCTGATTTACTAGTCATCCTGCTTGGAGGCGATGATAACACCGCCTGCCAGAGCAGGCATTGTTTCTGACCTCAGAGAGTGCAGGCTCCCACCTCCAGGGAGTCAGTAACGCATCTGTGATGACAGGCTGGATAGTACCAGTTCGCCAATAGGCTAGAGGTCGGTAGTTATTCTAGGAGTACCTACAAAGTACCCTTTAGGTGCATGTATTAATAAATCCATCACTGGAATCAGTGTGGGTTTATTAATACGATGTGTTTGATACTAAACACTATAGGTTTCAGTGAAGCCATTATGTAGCTGGCAAACTTGTTTTGATCAGTGGCCAGTACATAACTTAAGATTACTTCCCTGTTCACTTGTACTGTGAGTAATTGAACTGGCCAGCACAGGGGCATATCTGTTCATGCAGATATATCCTTACATGTACTATAATGCAACCTGCTTTATGGCTGTAAGGCCTGCTATATGGGTGGCTCACAAATATTACCTGCAGTGTTAGGGGACATGGCACTCAATATTTGGACCCTTCATCTAACAGAGCAGTCAAGAAAAAACACTTTAAAATGCCTAGAAGGAAAGAGAGTCACAATGAAACACAAAAAAGCTCATCTGCTCTGGCATGATTTAGAAAGGGCAACTAGATTATTTTGGCAAATTATTGTGAAGACATGCTCAGAGAGAAAAAAACTATTCTAATGTCGCAATACAACAGCGAGAGTGAGTGCACCATTTTTCTCAACTCTATAAAGCCAATGCTGTGTTAAGCCCAGTGCCAGAGGAAGAATTGTTACTAACATCATATGCTACTCTCATTGAACCATAAATCGACTCATCCCCCGTTAAATAGAGTACTGGTTTATTCAAAAAGCAAGATACTCCAGGGTGATGGGTCCAAATCAGATTCCAACAGTTTTAAAAAAAAATCAGACAACTGATCTTGGGGCGCACTTCTGGCTCTGATGTTTCATCACCGTTATAAATCGCAAAACATACCAAAATCCTAATCTGAAGAATAAATCTTCTCCTTTATAAAAAGGGATACAAAAAAGCCACACACGTACAGATAGCTAGCCCCGTTGGATGCTGCAGGGAAGATATTTGAAAGCAGAATGTTTGAAAAGCTACAAGATTGGGTGATAGAAGAGGACACCATACTGTGTGAGCAATCTGGCTTTAAATCGAACTGCTCAACAACTGTTTATATAACAGTCCTTCAGTTTATTCTAGATAAATTTGTACTATCGAGCATTTATAGATTTCTTTGCATCCTTTAATCCCGTGGACCGAACATTTCTTTGGGGAAAAACTCGCTAATTGGGAGCTTTCAGTTGTATATGCTTATATGCTAATGATTTAATTTTGTTTGACCTCACACCAAATGGTCTGCAACACAATTTACAGTCCTTATCTCATTTTGATGATAAGCATTTTCTTAAGATAAATGTACAGAAAAGTAAAGTGGTAATGTTTAACGTCAGAAAGAAAAAAAGTAAAAACAATTGGATATTGGGAACCGACAAACTGGAATGTGTAAAAGCATATCTCTATCTGGCCAGAACGTTTTGGCATACCCTTAGTTAGAAACCCGACATAGTGCAACAGACGTTATTCAGTTGGTAGTAGACATTTTAAACATGAAATTATAGTTTACAAATCCAAGATCGCACCCAACATTATCTTATGCAATACAATATGTACCAGTAAGCGATTGGTCCTTTGTTCATAAAACAGAGGGGGAAATTCTGTGCTCCCTTTTTAGGGTTCGCACTGCGAACCGATCGCGAAGCGATCGTCGCTGCGAAACTCTATTGTGATCATTTCTGCTTTCAAGGAGTCAAGGGAGACAGGCGACAAGTGATGTGCACGTGCGCGTAAACGGATCAGGTCACGCGCGCTTCCTGTCTCCCATGGCTCCTTGGAAGCAGACACACACGCACGCACACACACACATACAGCCCCTCCCGCATACACACACACACATACAGAACCCCCCCTGCCGCCGCGCATACACACACGCACGCACACACATAGAGACCCCCCCGCCGCCGCGCATAAACACACGCATACACACACACACACACACACACAGAGAACCCCCGCCCCCGCCGTGCGCACACACACACACACAGAACCCCCCCTGGCGCTTACACACACACATCCCCTACCTCATCTCGGCGTGTCTTCGCGCTCCCTTGCCCCCGCTCCTCTGGTGCACGCGCACCACTGGTTTCGATTCCGTGCTTGTTATTAGTACTTGTTTTTTCCAGAGTGTTCACTTTTTTTTCCCAGAGAGTCAGTCCAGCCCTTTTCATCGTTCCCTCCACCAACCTCACGGTCTTCAAGGGCGGCTTTCGACACCCTCCGAGGGTTTTCCCCGCAGGCAGGCAAACAGACAGCAAAACGAAACAATACTGCCGCTGGGACACCCCCCCGAGCGGCTCTGGACAAACCCCGAAGGCTGCGGCAAGTTGTGGCGTGCGGCGTGCGTGAGCTCGCGGCCGCTGCGGTACCGATCCCGGGAAAGAGGAGGATCTGCGCCTCGGTCTGCAGACTCAGGGCAGCACAGGTCTCAACAGGTCGCAACGGTGAGCGGAGGGTAGGATGGCATCTCAGAAGTCAAAGGCGATGCAGTTCAAGACTCGCGGCCGGCACCTAGCTGGCCGCCATGTTCCCCACGTGACCCTGTAGTTCCTATTCTTAAGAGTGTGTTTATAAGCAACTCTGCAATAGCGATCTCTGCTTTGCATCTTGGTTGTTTATCTAGGATAAGGCAAAGTCTTTGATTAGCTTGAGAACAATCAGATTTAAACCATTTGTGAGTAGATGAATTAGTATTGTGTACGAGTTTAGTTTACAACTTCTTTGTACGGGTTTAGTTAACAACTTCATTGTCCCTGCACACAAAGATTTGAAAGAATTTAACCTGGAAGCATGATTCAAATTCAGGAAAAGGCATGAAATAAAAGTTACACACACTAATGCCCACCAAAATATAAAAAATGTATTTAAGTTGACTACCCTGCATCCCGCTTTGGCTCTACTTCAACTGGCATAGCGGCTGCACCTAGGGACATCCAGTGGAGGTGCAGGAGAGCATACCAGACGGCTTAAGGTCCGAGCCTTGGGGTGCCTGTGGGTTGGCATCTGGCCGGTGTTATCGGCCACGCATGTCGAGCGGCGGGGATCTCCCGGCACGGCATTGACACCTAGAAACAACTTGCTTTTGATATGATCTATATAGTCCTGTACTCTAGCATCTGCCCATATTTATGTTTTGATGTATTGAGTGTAGGGTTCTTGATCAAGTGTGTGTGATGGGATTTGCTAGGATGGTGTGTAGCTCCATACCGTGCGTGAGGTGCATCATCAGAGTTGTGTGAATAATAACTGCGTCAGCCCGTGCCTGAGGTGCATCATTAGAGCTGTGTGAATAATAACTGCGTCAGCCCCGTGCCTTAGGTGCATCGTCAGAGCTGTGTGAATAATAACAGCTGTGAGCCCGTGCCTGAGGTGCATCATCAGAGCTGTGCGAATAATAACTGCGTCAGCCTGTGCCTGAGGTGCATCATCAGAGCTGTGTGAATAATAACTGCGTCAGCCCGTGCATGAGGTGCATCATCAGAGCTGTGTGAATAATAACTGCGTCAGCCCCGTGCCTGAGGTGCATCATCAGAGCTGTGTGAATAACAGTTGTGAGCCCCTGCCTGAGGTGCATCATCAGAGCTGTGTAAATAATAACTGCGTTAGCCCGTGCCTGGGGTGCATCATCAGAGCTGTGTGAATAATAACTGCGTCAGCCCCGTGCCTGAGGTGCATCGTCAGAGCTGTCTGACTAATAACAGCTGTGAGCCCCGTGCCTGAGGTGCATCATCAGAGTTGTGTGAATAATACCTGCGTCAGCCCCGTGCTCAGGTGCATCATCAGAGCTGTGTGAATAACAGCTGTAAGCCCGTGCCTGAGGTGCATCATCAGAGCTGTGTGAATAATAACTGCGTCAGCCCCGTGCCTGAGGTGCATCGTCAGAGCTGTGTGAATAATAACAGCTGTGAGCCCGTGCCTGAGGTGCATCGTCACAGCTGTGTAAATAATAACTGCGTCAGCCCCGTGCGTGAGGTGCATCATCAGAGCTGTGTGAATAATAACAGCTGTGAACCCGTGCCGGAGGTGCATCATCAGAACTGTGCGAATAATAACAGCTGTGAACCCGTGCCTGAGGTGCATCATCAGAGCTGTGTAAATAAAAACTGCATCAGCCCCGTGCGTGAGGTGCATCATCAGAGCTGTGTGAATAACAACTGTGAGCCCGTGCGTGAGGTGCATAATCAGAGCTGTGTGAATAATAACTGCGTCAGCCCTGTGCTTGAGGTGCATCATCCACATTGCTCATGTCACCCAAATTCCTGCACTCTCTACCACACTGCTTTCAAGAACAGCATACTCTTGCACACACTCTCACTGCTCACCAATTCATAGTTGGCTAAAAATTTTATGCAACGCATTGTCATACACAATGCCAATAACTCAAACTTTAATGCTGCGAAACCTATTGCATTGTAAATGCTTGTTTGATTCAATTCTTATGCAGGCCTTTTGCCTAGAAGTTGGGCATTCAACTGTTTATGCCTTTTGTCTTGCATTAGTGGTGCGTTGGGGATTTGAATTCCTGCACACCAAGAACTGATCATTGTGATAGCATTTAAAAAATGAACTTGTACTCGCCTCTTGCCTAATAACACGTTCTCTCATAATTTTAAATATGCATTGCTTGCTCTGGACTTCTCAATTGACAGTTCAAGAAATTGGACTAATAGCCAGTTAAGATTAGTACTGAGAAGAGAGATTCCACGGAGCCTTATGTTGATATTACTCCATCGCCTTATATTTCCCAAGTGCTTGTAACAGTTGTATGGGGAGACTTCTCTACATTTTTTCAAGCACGTTTTGAGTTTGGGCTTTTAGCCCAAAGGCTCTAGACTGTAGTGACCATTACTGGAGCGTACTAAGACGGCTTCACACATTTGACAAAGCAGACTATAGACGCATGCACCCAGTTGTTGAAAGTTGAAATGTTTAATTGACAATGACAAAGTTAACAGTGCATCATTTCGTGCATTAAGGAAGGCCAAAACATGTTATATTGACAATCACAAAGGTAACAGTGAATCATTATAAGGCCTAATGAATGTCATTGTAAGATGGTACCTTCCTCAGTAGTTTAATAGTGCGCATTGGTGTTTCATGCCATTTTTCTGCTTTTATTAATGTGGTGACACCCAAACAGAACAAGTAGACCTTCATTTTGATAACTATTCCCTATTAGAGCATTGAAATGTTGGGAGCTCCATTGAAGACAATGGAGTGCTCCCTGCTTCTACGGGCCGGTAAAGACCCACAGAGCACATTCCAATGTTTTACAAAGGCCTCTCAGAGCTCGAGGGGATTTAAATCCCCTCGCGCTTCGATAAGTCTTTGTTTTATTTGTTAGAACATTTTGCCCTCTAGTGGCAGAATGTTCTAATAGCCTTATAGCCCTTCTTAGCAGGGCTATACCGGCTATTAAAGTCCCGTCCCTTGTTAAAGTCCCTCGCCTTAGGCTCGGGCCTTTAACACAGGTGCGGGCCTTAAGAGCCGGTATAGTCCGCTACGGCAGGCTATGAGGCTATATTATATTGTCTATAGTATATCTGAGGATATTGTGATTACAATGTTCAGGGCTTCCTAGTGGTGTGAACTGTTAGGAGGGGGGCACCACAGGTATTTCCACCTGCCATCCTGCAAATATGTGTTAACCCATACCATTGAGTAGCATGTGCATAACAAAGTACTTTTTCTCCTATACGTAAAAGCATTGCCTGAGCATTGGTTTAGTGGGTTTGTTGTGTGCCTGTAGACTGGGGTACTAGCCAAGAGCACCTCGCCTCAGTAGGCCTAGGACTGCTCCTATTGCTACTATGAAAGTCACATGCTACAATGAGGTGCTTGGTTCCCAATAAACTAAAGGTTGCAGACTTATTTGGGAAGGATTCACATCTTTCCCAACCAATACCCCACTTTCTTACACAAATGATATATCTCATATCCCTTTCTTCCTGTTTTACAGGATTTGTAAATGTTATTTGCTTTTTAGAAGTTGGGTGCGTACTTAAGCCTGGTTCCCTTGAACCATTCTCACCCCCCCATCACCCGCACCAATTTCCCACCAGAGATGGACAAGAAAATACGTTGTTTTGAAATCTATATTGAACTTGGAGTGCTGCTGTATTTATAATGAATTTGTTAAAGTTCTGGCCTTTGAACTGATGTGTATTGTATTGAAGGGCTCCTATTTTCCAAATTTTAATAAAGAAATTTAACCCCTTTGATGCTTGTGACGGAACCGTTCCGTCATCAGTCACGGCTGAGCTGTGCTGATGACGGAACGGTTCCGTCACGACCGCACTCTTTTCTGGAATGTCCAGCACAGGGGCGGAATCGGCGCCGCATGGAAGCGGTTTAAAAAAGGTGATATATTTCTTATTCTGCAATGAGTTGTTGAGAGGATTGTATCTGCTTCATATGTAATATGTAAGCCAGCTGATTAATTCTGTTTTCACTGTGCAGGTGAGCTATGTTATATTTCTACTTTTGGTCTCAGGTAAGTTTATGAGTACACCAATGCCTAGATACTCTAGATCTCTCTTCCTCCATTTGCGGGGGCTCGCATACCACCTGTTCACATATATGGAATTAGGCTGGAAGCACGCAGAAATCAACGCCCTTCTGAAGAAACCCACAGCAGACCCCAAAGACCTCAAGAACTTCCGCCCCATCTCTCTTCTTCCCTTACCGGCCAAGGTCATTGAGAAGACTGTCAATAAACAGCTGACTGCTTTTCTCGAGACAAACAACTCGCTCGACACTTCCCAGTCCGGTTTTCGAGCCAACCACAGCACCGAGACCGCCCTCATCGCAGCCACCGACGACATCAGGACCCTGATGGACAACGGAGAAACAACCGCCCTCATCCTCCTGGACCTCTCGGCAGCCTTCGACACCGTATGCCATCACACCCTAATAACACGCCTCTTCAACACTGGGATCCAAGGAAAGGCCCTGGACTGGATCACCTCGTTCCTCTCCGACAGAACCCAGAGAGTCCGCCTCCCTCCCTTCCGCGTACCCCAAGGATCTTCGCTCAGCCCAACGCTCTTCAATATCTACATGAGCCCCCTCGCCGCCATCGCACGCAAACACAACATCAACATCATCTCCTACGCCGACGGCACCCAGCTGATACTCTCCCTCACCAAAGACCCAGCCTTCGCCAAAACCAACCTACAGGAAGGAATGAAAGACGTCGCAGAATGGATGAAGCTCAGCCGCCTGAAGCTGAACTCAGACAAGACGGAGGTCCTCATCCTCGGACAATCCTCCTTCGCCTGGGACGACTCCTGGTGGCCCTCAGCACTGGGCTCCGCACCAACACCCTCGGACCACGCACGCAACCTGGGATTCATCCTGGACTCCACCCTCACGATGACCAAGCAAGTCAACGCCGTCTCGTCATCATGCTTCAACACTCTGCGCATGCTCCAAAAAATATTCTGGTGGATCCCCACCGAAACCAGAAAGACGGTCACCCAGGCCCTCGTCACTAGCCGACTGGACTACGGAAACGCCCAATACGCAGGAACCACCGCCAAACTCCAGAAACTACTACAACGCATAGAGAATGGCTCCGCATGACTCATCCTCGACATCCCTCGCCATAGCCACATATCCGCCCACCTGAGAGACCTGCACTGGCTCCCCGTCAACAAGAGGATCACATTCAGGCTCCTCACCCACACACACAAAGCTCTCCACGACAGGGGCCCCGAATACCTCAACAACCGCCTCACGTTCTACACTCCCACCCGCCGGCTCCGCTCCGCCAGCCTCGCCCTCGTCCCACGGATCCGCAGAGCCACAGCCGGAGGAAGATTGTTCTCCTACCTGGCCGCCAAGACATGGAACTCCCTCCCCGCACACCTACGACTGATCCAGGACCATCTCACCTTCAGGAGGCACCTCAAGACCCGGCTATTCGAGCAGTAGCAGCACCCCCCTCCCTTCAGCGCCTTGAGACCCTCACGGGTGAGTAGCGCGCTCTATAAATGTTTTGCTTGATTGATTAATTGACTCTTTGATTGAAAGGTTAATGTTAAATCCTGACTCTAGTTAAAAATCTAGTTGAAAGGGATATAGGTTCACTCTTTAATCATAGTGAACATTATGTCATCTGATAATACAGTTGTTTTAACGTTATCTTGCTCCAATTTCACTCTTACAATGTGAGGATTGTTTCTTATGTGCTGTAAAACAGGGTTGAGCACTATGGGAAACAGCAGTGGAGATAGGGGGCATCCTGGTCTCATTCCTCTTTTGATATTCATTCTTTCAGTGGGCTTACGCTTCTCACCCTGATCCTTGCCATGATCCCTCGTATAAAGCAAGGCCCTATCACGGTCTTCTTCAGGACAATAAACAGGAAGGCCTGAGCCAATCCCCTTTTCGTTCTACACCAATGATGTGTGATGTTTTCTTTGTATTGTCACAGGTGTGTCTCTTCCGTATGAAACCTGCCTAATTAGGGTGGATCGGGACTGGCAATGGTTTATCAATCCACATGGGCAGTTCTTCGACAATTAGCTTCACATCCAGGTTAATAACGAAGGGCGGGCCTATATGATTGACATCTGGCGGGATCCTTGCCTGGCTTATGGATTAGGCTAGTACAAGCCGACATTATGGATGGTGTCAAAGCTGAGTCTTTAATCATAATGTTCTCCAGGTTTGTTAGTGGTTGGAATAACAGTGATGCAAATGAGTTATAATAAATAGCCAAAAAGCATTCTGAGCCAGGGGCCTTTGATAGTTTGAGGCATTGGATACCCATCACAACGTCTTCTGTTGCTATCGACTGCACTGGCTTGTCTCCAGTCTCCTCTAAAATTGTCAGAATTTCAGTATTTGCTACGGGTTGGTGTCTATTTTGCTCTCTGCTTGGGTTGGTGGAGTATAGTTCAGTGTAAAATGTATTAAAACATGATAGCCTTTTCTCGTCTAAGCTTGCTGTCTATGTTGTGTCTGTTCGATTTTAATTTTCTGATTAATCTAACTTACAGGGCTTTCAGTTTAGCCACTAGTAGGTGGCCTGTTTTGTTCCCCTGTAGGTGATATCTAGCATTCTAATATCTTATTAATTAATGGATTATGTTTGGCTTTGGGGTTCTCATCTGGCCTCTCAGTGTCCTTAACGTGCAGCACTCTTTCTGTGATGCTGCGGTTTTATCTTTGTTGCACAGCGATACATTTTGGTGGAGTACTCTCCGTAAAGTAATGCGTGACTGCGGACAATAAACTTGGGTGATCTTGACTGAAAGACACTCATTTCGATATGGGTTGGCAGCCACATTAAATAATTCAGATTTTGAAAGGCACTATACGATTTTTGTACACTGTTAGCCCTGATGAAGTCGTTAGTATATCTACCATAGACGAAACGTGTCGCATTTGATGTATTGGATGCATACGAAGAGTGAAAATAAAAGGAAGAATACATCTACATCAACCTATTGTGGAAATTTGTGAATTGAACGCGGGTGCCCGGGATTATTGTGACTCTAACTAGTGGCAACATTTTTGTCGCCTATCTGAAAGCGTGGAGTGGCCGCTTTGTATACCTGGAGAGCCAATTTGGACTTTTTGCTTTAATATCTTACAGTTACACAATTGTGCGAAGAAATTACCCTGCCACATCACAGTATTGTTTTGTTTATCTTTGTTTTATGTCTGCTAAAGTTCTTGCATTAATGATCTTTCCAGCTCTTCCAATTGCCTTTTCATTCTAGTGGCCTCAGATATAGATTGACCTCAGCGACTACTTTCAAGACATCCCAATGTATCATCGTGCTTATCGTCGCTCTATTATTATTCATGAAATATTTATTGATGAATGAGGCAATATTACATCTTAATTTCAGGTGTTTTACTTAGCCTCCATTGACCTGTTTGGGTAGGAGAAACTATACTTATTCCACTTTAAAGACCCAGTGAGGTGGCCATGATCTGGCAGCATAATTGGGCCTTGCTTAACCTAGTCCACTAGCTGCCGCATGCCTTTGTCCACTAATAGATAAGCTAGTCAAACATTTGTTTTATGGACAGCCGAATAATGGGAGCAGTCTGTCTTAAGTGGATGTCTATCATCACACATCCATCAGACCCATGTCTTCCTAACATTTGCTTGCACTCTGATGTAACAGTTAATGCCTAGACTTGGGTTGTGCACTCCACTCAGTTCGTGGAGTTTTGTAGAGTTTTCCGCACTCAGCAGAGCACGCAGAGTTCCGAACAACTCTGCTCCGCAAAGCCGAGCTGAGTTTTTTTCCCCGCTTGCGCTCATCAACGTCAAGTTGGCGAGCGCGAGCTAGGAAAATCATCTCCAGTAAGATTTCCCAACGCGGGCGTTCGGATATCTCAATGTGGGCGGTTGTGGATGGTCTCAACAGCTTGTATTGAGAAACCTCCTGTTGGCTTTGAGAAAGCAGTATCTCAAGTAGAAAATCTACTCAAGCAGCAGAAAAGAATAAGTGCCCTCTTGCGCTGCGTATGGTCCTGTTCACACTGATTTTACAGCATGGGGCAAACACCCGGTACTGAAAAACAATCCGAACGGCGTGAATAAACGCACTCCGCCTATCGTGGCAGAGATTTTTTGTCACTTCGTGGAGTTTCGGGTAACGGAACTCCGCAAACTCCACCCAGGCCTATTAACGACCCACACCCATCTTTGTTGTGTTTTATCTAGCTCTGCTTAAATTAATATATTAAAGCCTTCTCCTATCTGAATGGAACCCGTTGCTTTATGTATAATTACCCTACTCGGTGGCAGATATATAAAGGGAGGCCAGGGAGATTTCACTTGAGTGTGTCATTATTCAATTTCCGATGGCCATCTTTATCTATGTGTCGCTCCTGGATTGTGTATTCTACCTTTCTTGAGAAAAGTATGTTGACTTCTGTTATCTTCTTTGATGTAAAAGATTCAAGCCAGTCAAGAAACAACCTAGAGCTAAGTCTGCCCTTGTCTTCCTTCGAAATGTGTTTCTTGTTGTAGACAAATGCAAGCTTAAGTCCTTTCCAACTTCTTCAGTATCTGAAACCATTTTTGAGGGATTTTCAGACCCTGTACATTATATGTTGTGATGTTTATCATGAATGAATTTAGTATTTTCCTCACCCATGGTGTGTGTCTGTGAGTGAATAGGATCAAGTGTAGCCCTTCTCTTCTGAAACATATGCCCCATATACCTGGCCGGTTTTCTAAGTTCAAAGATCCATGACTCCCTCGCACTGTACCCCACAATTTTGCAAACCATCACATACAACCCAAAAAAACTTTTACCCATTGTTCACATCCCTAATCCTCTTAGCATGCTTTTCTCGACATCTGTATCACACTGTATTGAGTGTTAATCCTATTTTAAGGTATCAAAGTTGGGTGGTCTAGTATGTGAGGCAATATGAGTAACTGGTGACGCCGACTGTGTTGGACATGTGGTCTTCCCCCTGACCCACCGTGGGAACAGCTCAAAGCAAGATTTGAAACCTGAGTCGACTTTCAATCCACCAGTCCATATAAAAATATCAAAGCTATATATTCCCTTCTGGTTTTTCATACTATGGGCTCGTCGTTGTGATGCAGTCCAGTTCGCTGTGGCCTAATTTACTGATCTTTTACCTTGTTTCTATTCTGGCCTTTATAGTTTTCTGTAGTTGTTCAGTTGCCTTTCAATGTCAAGCTTGGATTTCTTCTCATCCCAGTGTCTTCAATAAACACTTTGTCTCACTCACGGTCTACCATGCTTGATGTCGAGTTTACATTTTTTTCCAGTCCTGCTTGCTCATTTTCTTCCACTTCAAAACATAGAGCTTCCAATGCCTCCTTGAAGAATTTTGTGGACCACATTTTGCTTTTCTTTTGAAGGAGATGCTGAAGGGGTGCACCGGCGGTAGTGAACTTCTCCCGTTTATTCAGTAAAAAGTTGACACTATAAAAATTACATCTTTATGGATAGTCATCGAAGGATCTGAAAGATTTGTTTGTCCATCCCGTTATACAAAAAAGAGTTTGTAGGGCGTAGGCTACTAGTTGTCCTCATATTTTTGAAAGGACACCAAAATATCAGGTGGGCCAACTTGGTTGGTTGGTCATGCAGTAGCTCTGTGGATTTCATCGCAGTTCATAGGAGTGTTGTCTGGGTCTCCCAGAGCTGCAAACACGTTTTGCAAAACATTGTTTGATGTGGCTACCTTCTGCTCCTTGTTTCACACCTCTGACATGTATATTATTCCACCTTGAGTGGTTTTCCAAGTCCTTGTTTTTCTGGAAATATCACATTTTGCTCTTTAAGCAAAATGAGGCATGCTTTGTATTCTTCTAAATCCGAGGTCCCTTCATCCCTTGTCTGCTCCAGTGCATGGACGCTATTCCACAATTACGCTGCATCTTTTTTATCACCTTTTTAGCCTTTGCTTCAGCTCCTACTGCACAGATCTTGTTTCTGCTTTCATGGCATTAATCAAATTCACACATCATGTTTTGATGATTTCTATTGAGTGTTGATCTCTTAATCTTATCGAGTTAGGGTCTCTGTGTTGCTAACCCTCCTCTGTCTGCTTTCACCTATTTCCACCTCATTTCACCTTGCTATGACATGTCTTTGATTGCAGTGTCTTGCTTCCCCACGCCTTTAGTGTTGACCATCTTTGCACTGAAACATCACATCTATAGCAACTATTTTGTCTCTTCTGCTCTAGGAGGTTTCTCATCGGCTTCCTTGCTGTGGTTCCTTTTGCGGGAACTTATGTTAACGCTATGCGGTGAATGGACTTTTACTTCTCTGTTTTAGCACTAGTCTTTTTCTCTCTTGGGGTATCTCCTGTTCCTTTTGGGGTCGTGAATCACTTATTTTCCACTAGTTTATTTTCATTGGGGCTGCCACACTTCAGAATTCCTGCCATTATATCGTCTTTCAGTTGGGCCTGCATACACTTCACAAACTCATCGGCAGAGAACTAAGGTCCCTCTACAGCCTTCACTATGCCATTTTCCGCTGCGTGCTGTCTCTAGGTAGTGACGTACCCACGTTCAAGACTCATCTGGAATTCGAGTGATGTTCTCCCCTTCCTGATTCCAGTCTACAAATGTGTTCAGTCCATTAATTGTTGTGGGTTCCTGTGGTATCTAGTTCACTTACCGCTATTCTTCATGGCCTGTGGTGGTGAGCGCAGGCTCTCTGCATCCAGTGTACCCCACCCCTTCTTCGCCCAGGTATTGCATCTTGTGCTATCGTTGCTTGAGTGTTTGAGTGCCTGTTGATCAGGTCTCAGGATACACCAGGATCCGAGGCAGGGCTCGGAGGATGCAAGATCAGGGAGAGGGTTTTGTTCCTGTGGCAGGTGCTGAGTTCGGAACAATGCTCTACTGCTATCTTAGGCTTGGCTCCACCGTACTTAGCTGCCTTTTAACCTGCTATTGTGACTGTTGTATTTCTAAATTTCTTTTAAAAAGTAGAAAATATTTCAATGTGTAAAATAATGTTGACAATTATTTAGGTCGTGTTTCTGATGCACTTTTCTAAGAATATGATTCAGTTAAAGTTCCCTTTTGGAGAACTATTGTTACATGTATGTAACTTTTCCCTTTAAGGCATGAAATTCAGTTTGAAGTTCTGTAAGGATTTTAAGGTCTGCTTTAGATGACTTGCAAGCCTTATGTTATCTGAATTTGTGGAGCGCGGCTAATTACCAATGAGGGTATCCAGGTGCTGTGTAAGACAGCCTGAGGGTGGGAGAGAAGGAGATCATCTCTCTTTCGTCTGGAAGAGCCAAGTCTTGAGGTTCCTTCGGAAGTCCATGAGGGAGGGGGAGGTTCTGAGGTGTTTCGCGAGGTTGTTCCAGGTCTTGGCTGTGACTTACGAGAAAGGTACAAAAGGGGGTGGTTATGGACGGAGCATCTGAATCAATCAAACACTCACACCCAGTCAAAAGATCTGGGTTTAATCCATCACCGTTCTTTAGCCCACTCTGCCACCCCAGTTCAGACATGGCTATATGCAAATCAGTCTGACCCTGTGCCTCATGGGAACAGTCCAGCCCGAACTGCCAAGCCATGTCTTCCCTGGACCGGAAACAAGCTTCCGAGGACCGGTTTCTGGCATTCCAGCCGTCTTCACCCCGGCTTGCTTGAATCCAGTAGCAAAGTGAGCAAGGGACTCACGTCTGAGCATACCCTGCCATACTTATAGCGGCCAAAAGCGGTACAAAAGGGGGTGGTGATGGACGGAGCATCTGAATCAATCAAACACTCACACCCAGTCAAAAGATCTGGGTTTAATCCATCACCGTTCTTTAGCCCACTCTGCCACCCCAATTCAGACATGGCTATATGCAAATCAGTCTGACCCTGTGCCTCATGGGAACAGGCCAGCCCGAACTGCCAAGCCATGTCTTCCCTGGACCGGAAACAAGCTTCAGAGGACCGGTTTCTGGCATTCCAGCCGTCTTCAGCTCAGCTTGCTTGAATCCAGTGGCAAAGTGAGCAAGGGACTCACGTCTGAGCATACCCTGCCACACTTATAGCGGCCAAAAGCGGTACAAAAGGGGGTGGTGATGGACGGAGCATCTGAATCAATCAAACACTCACACCCAGTCAAAAGATCTGGGTTTAATCCATCACCGTTCTTTAGCCCACTCTGCCACTCAAGCAAGCCGGGCTGAAGACGGCTGGAATGCCAGAAACCGGTCCTCGGAAGCTTGTTTCCGGTCCAGGGAAGACATGGCTTGGCAGTTCGGGCTGGACTGTTCCCATGAGGCACAGGGTCAGACTGATTTGCAGATAGCCATGTCTGAACTGGGGTGGCAGAGTGGGCTAAAGAACGGTGATGGATTAAACCCAGATCTTTTGACTGGGTGTGAGTGTTTGATTGATTCAGATGCTCCCTCCATCACCACCCCCTTTTGTACTGCTTTTGGCCGCCATAAGTGTGGCAGGGTATGCTCAGACGTGAGTCCCTTGCTCACTTTGCCACTGGATTCAAGCAAGCTGGGCTGAAGATGGCTGGAATGCCAGAAACCCGTCCGCGGAAGCTTGTTTCCGGTCCAGGGAAGACATGGCTTGGCAGTTCGGGCTGGTCAGTTCCCATGAGGCACAGGTACAGACTGATTTGCATATAGCCATGTCTGAACTGGGGTGGCAGAGTGGGCTAAAGAACGGTGATGGATTAAACCAGATCTTTTGACTGGGTGTGAGTGTTTGATTGATTCAGATGCTCCCTCCATCACCACCCCCTTTTGTACCGCTTTTGGCCGCCATAAGTGTGGCAGGGTATGCTCAGACGTGAGTCCCTTGCTCACTTTGCCACTGGATTCAAGCAAGCCGGGCTGAAGACAGCTGGAATGCCAGAAACCGGTCCTCGGAAGCTTGTTTCCGGTCCAGGGAAGACATGGCTTGGCAGTTCGGGCTGGACTGTTCCCATGAGGCACAGGGTCAGACTGATTTGCATATAGCCATATCTGAACTGGGGTGGCAGAGTGGGCTAAAGAACGGTGATGGATTAAACCCAGATCTTTTGACTGGGTGTGAGTGTTTGATTGATTCAGATGCTCCCTCCATCACCACCCCACCCCCCCTTTTGTACCGCTTTTGGCCGCCATAAGTGTGGCAGGGTATGCTCAGACGTGAGTCCCTTGCTCACTTTGCCACTGGATTCAAGCAAGCCGGGCTGAAGACGGCTGGAATGCCAGAAACCGGTCCTCGGAAGCTTGTTTCCGGTCCAGGGAAGACATGGCTTGGCAGTTCGGGCTGGACTGTTCCCATGAGGCACAGGGTCAGACTGATTTGCATATAGCCATGTCTGAACTGGGGTGGCAGAGTGGGCTAAAGAACGGTGATGGATCAAACCCAGATCTTTTGACTGGGTGTGAGTGTTTGATTCAGATGCTCCCTCCATCACCACCCCCTTTTGTACCGCTTTTGGCCGCCATAAGTGTGGCAGGGTATGCTCAGACGTGAGTCCCTTGCTCACTTTGCCACTGGATTCAAGCAAGCCGGGCTGAAGACGGCTGGAATGCCAGAAACCGGTCCTCGGAAGCTTGTTTCCGGTCCAGGAAAGACATGGCATGGCAGTTCGGGCTGGACTGTTCCCATGAGGCACAGGGTCAGACTGATTTGCATATAGTCATGTCTGAACTGGGGTGGCAGAGTGGGCTAAAGAACGGTGATGGATTAAACCCAGATCTTTTGACTGGGTGTGAGTGTTTGATTGATTCAGATGCTCCCTCCATCACCACCCCCTTTTGTGACTTACGAGAAGGCGTACCCTCCGCTTCTGGTCTTTTTTATGCGAAGGAGGCGTGTTCTTGTCTAGGATGCAGATTGAAGGTGTCTGGTGCGTTAGTAGAAGTTGAGGCTGTGGTTGAGGTAAGCTGGGCCAGTGTTGCAAAGAAATTTGTAGGCATGGGTGTGTAGCTTGAACTTGCATCTTTACTGAACTGGGAGCCAGTAGAGATTGTTGAGGTGTGGAGAGATGTGGGTATTTCGTGGGATGGTCCGGATGAGTTTGGAGGCAGTGTTCTGCTTGGTTTGGAGTTGGCGTAGGACATGCGCTGTGATTCGGCTATAGAAGGCGTTTCCGTAATCAAGTCTACTTGTGATAAGAGCCTGGTTGACCATTTGTCTGATGTTCAGTGGGATCAACTTGAAAATTTTGCGTAGCATTTGCAGGATGTGGATGCATGATGGTGAGACAGCATTGATCTGTCTGCTCATGTAGAGCTTGGTTTCCAGGATTATCATGAGTTTCTTGTCATAGCCCACAGGGGTGGGTGGGTGGCCAGGTTCAGATCAGAAGGTCACAAAGAGGCGTACCATGGGGAGTGGTTGTTCCTGAATATTAGGACTTTGGTTTTATCTGTGTTGAGCTGGAGGCAGTAGTTTTTCATCCAAGCAGCGACGTTGCTCATGCAGTTGGCAACGTTTACTTTGGCGGTGCTGGTTGAGTCAGTAAGGGAAAGGATTAGCTGTGTGTCAATGGCCTAGGATACTATGTTGATGCTGTGGGGTCTGACGATGTCTGCGAGGGGCGTCATGTAGAAGTTGAAGAAAGTAGGGCTAAACGTGGATCCTTGATGGACTCTGCAGATGAGTTTCTTGGGTTCTGAGGTGTAGGGGGAAGTCTAACTCGTTGAGTTCTTTCCATGAGGAAGGAGGATATCCACTTGAGGGACTGTCCACAGATACCCAAGTGCTGAAGCTTTCTGATGAATGGCTTGTGGGAGACCATATCGAAGCTGGGAAGAGGTTGAGGGGATATGTGTGGCCGTTTCTCCTTGGTCGAGGATGTTTCAAATGTCATCGGTGATTGCAGTGAGGACTGTGTCTGTGCTTTGGTTGGTTTGAAAGCCTAACTGAGAATTGTCTAGGAGTTGATGGAGTTCTAGGCGGTCTTTGATTAGGGTATTGATGGCTTTCTCAATGACTTTAGCTGGAAAAGACAGGAGTGAGATGGGTCTGTAGCTGCTGTGGGTGTTGGGGTCCACTGTTGGTTTCTTCAACAGGTGTTTATTTCTGCATTTTTCCAGCAAGACAGGAAGGTGGTGGTGGTTAAGGAGGTGTTGATGATAGCGGTGAGTGCGGGGGAGTTGATGGTTCTTCCAAGGTTGTAAATGAAGTGGGGGCATCGGTCTAAGGGGCTCCTGAGGGGATGGTATACATCAGGGTGGTAGTTTCTTATTCTAGAGGGGCTTCCAGTTGCTCAGCTCTTGCTTGGCAATGAAGAAGGTGTCCGACTGCTGTGGGGAGTTTGTATTGGTATACTGTGGGTTGAATGTGTTGTAGATTTTGGTAATCTTCTCTTTGAAGAAGCTTGAGATGTCGTTGCAGAGTGCTTGGAATGGGATTATGTCGTTATTGGCAGCTGCGGGTTTCAAGAACTTCTTGACGATGGCAAAGAGTTCTTTGGCATTGTTGGAGCTGGCTTCGAGCCTGAGAGTTAGGGCCTTTTTCTATGCATCTTGTAGTTGATGGTGGAGGTTCAGGGCGGCTTTGTATGTGGATCTTGCGGTGGTGTTTTTGTTGAGTCTGTATTTTCTCTCAAGTTATTTGCAGCAGCGCTTGGACTCCCTGAGGTCGTTTGTGTACCAGCTGGGTCGTTTATTGATTTTGTAGGTCTTGTTTCTGGTGCTAGCGGTGTTTCACCCCCAACAAAACAAATCATTACAAAAACATTTATATATGTGTGTGCTTGTGTTTGCATATAGGAATATGTGTCCGTATTTGTGTGTGTGTATATATATGCTGCTCAGAGGTTGCCCTTCTAGTGAGAGGCACTCTAATGGCAGTGCTGAGGTACACGCCCTTCTTTAGGTCCAGGCTGCGTCCGTGTACAGATAAATGCAAACAGTGGTTCCGTGCCTGCCTTATGCATTTCGAAGTTCAAGCTTCTTCATCAGAGGCTTGACGGAATCCTTGCGTGCTTGTCCGGTCACTCCCTTTAAGTTCATTCATGCTTGATGACACGCCCCTGGATGGAGCAGCTCCGGTGAGACTGCGTACTGCATGCTGGGAAAGGTAGTGCCGGGTATTAACGTCCACAGTTGGATGCACTTAATAACTGTGACAATGAGTTACTGGCACTGGATGGGCCTCTGCAGACGGACCGTCTTATATCCTGCACTGCAGCTCCACAGCAAGGATCGGTAGATACCGGTCCTCGTGGCCCCCTTGAAAATTGTAGGGTGGTGCACTCTTGGAGGCCCGGCCGCCGCCTGTAGATGCTGCTCTATATATATATATATATATATATATATATATATATATATATATATATATATATATATATATATATATATATATATATATATATATATATATATATATATATATATATATATATATACACACACACACACACACACACATACAGACACTCGCACGCAAAGGGGCTTTCGGTGCGCTCTCAATATATCCATTGGTCTACTCAATTGTCATTCACATTTCGCTTCTGCCCTCCACAGCCTAAAGCATAGGGCAGTAGTTCAGCCCACTTCTACCACTGACTGTCTTCCCCGTGAGTAACAGCGTTTTGTTCTAGCATATGTGCACCTATTCTTAGAAAGTAGTCCATGTTTGTGTCAGGCCTGGTAAGCCATTCTCTGTTGTGATTACTGCTATCATTTCATGTTTTCATTTATTTTTGTGATGTGTGTTTTTAATTACTTTTTTGCAAGCATCATGCTTGCCACCTTGAGAGGGCAGCACTTTTACTTTTATTACTTTTGCTGTTTCAAAGTACAATGCATGTGTTTGCCAAAAAGAAACCACAGGCCTGTAAAGGGCAGACTTTTTGGTTTTGCCGATGCTTGTTTCCACAGTGTTGTTACAAACACTGTAGCTCCAACCAGGAAATTGCGAAGTCCTTACTTTTTCCCAGTGGGCCACTCGTTAGACAGAAAATATACTTCTTGCTGTACTGTCAGCAAGGACTCAACCTCCACATAAACACCCTTCAGTGCATGCTGGGAAGAGCTAGTCAAAACCCATTATTGCATTATATATAGACACAAGTCAGCCATTTCTGGAGCCATCTCGGGAAAAGCTACATCTCTTTCCACTTCAGAGCTCTGCAAAACAAGACATAAAAATCTACTTGTTGCGAAAGAAATGCAGTACAGATTGTAAACGATGATAAGAAGCTACATTCACTAAAAACAGAGTATTCAGAAACAGGCCGAGAAATTCAGGCACATGCTACCCGAATCGACTTTTAACACCTTCGCTGCTGCCGTCGCGAGCACTACCTCGCTGGTGCTGCGAACGTCCAACGGCCGACGCGGCCCCGCCCATTTTGCGGAAGTACCGCACTGCCTCGAAATCGCGGCCGCGGCAAAGGGGCTATAACAAGCTAAGCAACAACAGAGAACTGAGTAAAAAACACAAACATAGACACTGTATTATTTCTCATGCTACAGACTGCTGGACACATGCTGAACTTAAACAGAACTTCGGTTCGCATTGAAGATCCCCCAGAACAGACAGTCCATGATCAAGTGGCCACAGGATAAGTGACCACAGGCCATTCATTGAAACAGGCCAGCACAGCCAGCCCAGGAAGGCAGAGCAAGACCAGACCACTCCTCCCACTGAAGTGACTTATAAAGGGATGCTTTTGTGTATGCCCGTTATCCACATATCTGTAAACTCTGCTGTGCTATAATGTATAGGTGAACGCCCCAGGGGGGAGTAGGATGAGAGAGCATGAGGAGGAGACTGAGAGAGATAAAGCGTGAGAGAATTAAATAGAAAGAAAGAGCAAAGAAAAGAGAGGGAAAAGAAATACTGTAAATTGAGTCTTTGCTTCTATATAGGTGTGTAGGGTCAGACTGGCCTGTAAGGCAACCAGGCAGTGCCCATAAGGCTGGTCTCTCAGGTCAGTGTGTTGGATGTTTTTTTGGCTGTTTGTGGGCCTGTTTAATGGTCTGCTGGACCAGGTTTTACTGTTGATTTCCCTAATATTAAAATTAAGCATTGCCTACAGCAAGCTCACATCCATGGTGTGTTCCGTGCCTTGCAAAACACCTATGTAGCATGTCTTTACAAGTTTGGAACTGCCACAATTTGCAAATTTGGGGAACTTTTCAGCTACCTAATTCACCAAGCCATGACCGCTTTTATTTTGGTGCCTGGGCCTATTTTCTGTTCTAGTCATACCCTGTAGATTGGGTATTAGCAGGGCCGGAGTTTAGACGTCATCAGTGGCCGCCGGCATGGGTCACGGGTGGCAGGGCGGGTAGGTCTCACATGAGGGTCGTGCGGGTGTGGGGGCGGGTCGTTAACACAATAATAAATAAATAAACTTACCTTGCCACCCGGTCCCGCATCTCTGCTCCTGCTCTCCTCTGGAACTCGAGGAACAGGAAGCAGGACCCCCTGACCATTAACAATACTGCAATACCGCGTTGTGATTGGTAAGCACCCAGGATCCCCTGACCAATCACAATTCTGCAGTGCAGCATTGTGATTGGTTTTGCCGCGTTGTGATTGGTAAGCACCCAGGATCCCCTGACCAATCACAATGCTGCAGTGCAGCATTGTGATTGGTTTTGAGCATCCTGGTTCGACGCTCAACCAGGGAATGGGGGCCTGGGCTTGTTCTCCACGCAGTCTGTAATACGGCCTGCATGGAGAACGGGGAAAGTGCGCATGACTGGTTCGGGCAGGCCGAGAGAGCCGACCAAACAGTCATTTTACACTTACGAGTGGGAAAACCACTCCTCCTCTGCTCTGCTCCAAGAGCAGAGCAGCCCCGCCCGCAAAGCAGCAGGAAGCATAAAATGATAAAAACTCTTTCAGTTTATCATTTTATTTTTCTTCTTTCTCGCACTGCTTAAAAGCAGTGTGGCGACACTCCACTGGAAGTCAGTCAGCATTCGTTAAAAGAAGCAACATTAGGAAATAAATAGTTGCTCCATTGTATATAGAAATGATTCTTTCCTTTACTCCAGTCATTGAGAAGTATTCTTCTCCAAATGTCATCTTTTGCTAGCTTTTGGCAGATTCCTACTCAGATTATTATTGTTTGACTGCTTGAAAACTTAGAACAAGAGGACAAACTACTACAGGGAAATATTGTATGGTGCTGTATTGACATTTTAGCTGACTGATATTTCAGCAGTGATTTACAGGAGCATAGCTTCAGGGGGGTGTTTGGAGTGTGACACCTCTGACATAAATCTGGGGGACCTTAGTCAGGTCTTCTGTCTCTATGTCAGTTTTTCTCATCCTGAACCAAGAATGAAAGACAAAACTGTGACCTTTGATGTAAACAGGAGAGAGTGACAGACAGCTGTTTGGTGGCTGAATTTCAGAATGTGAAACCAGATAACCTGGAATTAGTTCCTGCTTCCCTGCTTTTCCAAATTGGGTGATCCTAGATAAATATTTTATCTTCCAGAGCCTCCTTACTTGAATTCAGGATGCGGGATGCACACTGTTGAAGCACCTCATGCTTGATTTAATAGCCTGTAATATTGCTCTGTTTATCATAAGAATCTAGGCCACGTTTAGGGTTAACATAACTACTGTCTTGCCTTTTAGTTTGCTAATGGCATTGTTATTGAGGTACAAGCAATGAATTTTTCTAAAAACTAACACGTTTAATAAATGTCTGTACATTCATGAGTTAATCTGATCTACTAAGGTGAAATGCTTCTGCATGTTAAAGAAATACACATATTTTTCTTTTGATAAGCAATTTTATTGAGTTTTCAACGTAACCAAACAAACAACACCATTCAGGATTACATTGCATGAAAATGAAACACACATATTTTAAAATTGTTTGTTGCACGATATACATGCCCAATGTTTTAATGACTTGGGTCGTTCACAGACTAAGAGCCAAGAGAGACCCATGGCTCAGCTCTAATTAAACTTGTCCTATTATTTTGCCTGTGTCCTCTCCTCTATTTGCTACTCAGGCTTAGTACATGGGGTCTTCAGACACTTAATAAAATGATATGTTAAAGACGAGGTCTAAAAACAGCCCTGCCCATATGCTCTGATTTGACAATTCTACCATCAAGGCTTCTTCTAGCAGAGATGAAGACACGTGCAGCGAAAATGCATTTCAAATGTGTGATCCCAGGGAGGAGACTCCAGTCTGTTGTGTTGTGTCTGACCATAGTCATGAGTTCCCAGGGGGAACTGCTGAGTCAGGTGGAATGGGCAGGGGTGTAGCTTCAGCAGGAATGTTTGGAGTGATGGATGAATGCTTGCAAATAGTCTAAACAGTGGTAATCGTTCTGGGAAACATTCCAGCCCATAGTTTTCTGTCACTCTGTCCCTCTAGCCCTTTCCATGCTGATGACGGAACCGCTCCGTCATCAGCTGCGGTTGGGCTGTGCTGATGACGGAGCGGTTCCGTCATGGCCCGGCCGCCGCGCCTGCGCTGCCCTGATTTCGTGCCTGCGCGGCACGCTCTATTGAGCGGGTGGGGCCATGACGGAACCGCTCCGTCATGAGCACAGCCCAACCGCGGCTGATGACGGAGCTGTTCCGTCATCAGCCCCGCCCCCTTAGCGCTGCGGCGGAATAGCCGTCGCAGCGGTGCGGTTAAACAGAGGCCTACCTAATACAAATCAGTGCCAACCCTGCTTCTCATGCAAACAGTCCATCCCAAACCTTGGTCATCTAACCCTACCACCATGCAGCCCACAACTTTTTTAGTTGAGAAACTTGAGATTCACTGCCCTCCCCTCGAAGCTCACTCACTAAGCTACCCCTTGTAAATATACTGGGCCACTGAGAATGAGGGCCGTAATATTTCAGGGTGAATCCATAACGACACAAAATGGTTGTGAAAGGGCACAGATGTAAGAGTCTTTGCCCTCACCTACTCTACATTTCGAATTGCAGAATTATGGGCCTAACGTTTTTTGATTTCTTATTCAGGCCACCCACATTCTGGATTTGCCTTCCTTTTTTTAATTAATATTAATTCCCCCAATAATGTTTTTTGCAACTGATTAGAACATTGGTGTAAGTAAAGTGAACTAATATGAGTGGATGTTTTATGTACCCATTTTGCCTTTGTACGTTTTGCATGGGTATTATAACTGGTGATGATTGCATGTGCAAAAATCAGTAAGTGCTGTCTTAGCTGCTAATGGGAGAGAAAAGGTCTATCCCTTCAATTTATTTGGCTTTAACATGTAAACACATAAATATATTAATCATGTTTAGATTTTGTCATAGCTATGTAAGCCTGAATTTAAAATGGCTAATGTTTGTGTGCCATTTTGTTTCATGGCATATGTGTACTTTGTTTCTGGGAGAAGATGAATTCCCACTTAGAAACTCTTTCCTTCCCGTGTGAATTTATGTGATAACCAAAAGTGTGTCAATTGATTACAACAGTATACCTGTAGAGTACAGGCTGGTCCAATGTATTTCATTTTGTTACAGATAATTGGAAGTTTGAAAGATGCTTAGAGAAGCTGTATTGTGGAGGATCCTGAGAAACTAATGAGCTCACGATTGTATCTTTATACTGTTATTGGATTGTTTTGTGATAGCTATGTGCTGTGTGTAGGTGTAGCAGATGTTAGAATTGTTTGATTTAAGTTAGTGCAGAGCAGGTAACAGTTCAATATGCTTTCCCCACTTTCCAGACAGCTTAGAGAAGAGTAGTGTACTCTTATTTATGGAAAATTTGATTTTACTTAGACTATATGATTTTGATTGATTTGAACTTCATATTAACTTATGCATTAATGTACCTTAAACACTCCTTGTTGTCTTAGTGAAGCCTCATGTGCTTCACGTTCCTTAAATGCAATGAGTAGGTGACTAGGCTCTTTTCTGAACTTCGATTAATCAGATAGCTCTTTATGGGTTCCTAATTTACACATAAAAACTCTAACAGAACCAAAAGCTAACATTGACTCAAATTACTTAAAGTTTGGAGAAAAGAGTGTTGTCCGTCAGGGCAACGGACAACCAGTCCCCCTAATTTATAGATGTCCGTGGATATCTCTTAACATTGGCAAGAACCATCTTCCTGGTGATTACTTTCAGTGTTGTAAAAATGGGACTGAACACTTCATCAAACATGAGGGGCAGCCATAAAACTTGTACCAAGGCTTGCTTTTCAACAACCTACCAAAAAAGGAAAACTGATGACCCCTGCACGATGGAACTTTTTTCCCATGGTGCAGGGGTATTTTTTTTAGGTCTGCCTAGGTAGCGCTTGCGTTGTCTCTTCGAGACATGTTGTATTCAGAATATGGGCTTTAAGCTCCGTCCGTTTTTCCACTCATGTATTTTATTGTCGCCTTTAACTGTCGTTTCGAAATGTTTTTTTTTTTCATTTTTTAAGAAGTCTCTCATTAGAACCTCCTTTTCTCCAGTTGTAACCTCCCATATGGGCTGCCCCTGTTCTGTGTTATTTACTATTTTTGTGAGCACTATTTTGTTAATGACTTTCTCCTAGCTGCTGTTTAAAGATGCTCCCTACACTCCCTGCTCCACAGCCGACATGTGCATGGCATTTTTGTATTCTTTTTTTAAGCAGCACCACACAACATGCTTTAGCTTTAACAATGGCAGCCACCTGTCTTTCTTTTGTTATGTGCGACTCGTCCAACTGCATTTTTTAATATATATTTTTTGCACAAGCACGGCACGCAACACTTGACCTTAAACAGTGGCGGCCACACGCCTTTCTGTTCTTTGGCACGGCGACTTGCCCAGCTGTTTGCATATTTTTCACAGAGGCGCTCTCTCTCAGTGCACAGAATTACACTATATATACGTCCAGCAGCCAGCTCCGCCCATGCTAGAAAGCAAGCAGAGACAATGGCGGCCGCGCAACTTTCTTTTAGTTTGCGCAGCTTGCCCAGCTATAATTTTTCATACTGTATGTTTTAAAAACAACCGTAACATGCCATGCTTGATCTTAAACAATGGCAGCCGCAGGCCTTTCTTTTCTTTGGCGTGACTGCTCGCGCAACTCTTTACACAAAGGCATAGTGCCTCGCTGCTTGTTGAACTCAGCGGAACTTTTGGCCTTGCCTTGACTGTGTTTTATGTACATAGGGTTAGGTGTCTTGAGGGGGAAATGCTTTGTTTCCCTTTTGCTGTATGCAAGAGAGACCAATCTAACTGGAAACCTTTGGGTGACACTGATGTAGTATAACTTCAATGTCTTTCCTTGAGTATTTTTCTTTTTCTTTCATTCTCAATTGGTTCTTCTGAGTGCTCACCGTCTGACCCCTCTTTTTCTTTGTTATCTGATTTATGGTTGTATGCCTGTCTTTTGCCGGTCACATGATCCTGTTGTTTCGGATGTATGACGTTACAACGCATGCTTTTACCACGCATGCTGTTACAACGCAAGTATTACAACGCAAACCTTTACAAAGCATTACACTTGGGGGTGCTGGATAGTGAATAGTTTAATTTACTATTCCAACTCCAGTCCCCGTGGAAACTAGGGAAGGTGTTGGATAGTAAATTAAAACTATTCCCTATCCTAGAGCGCCCCCCAGTGTAATGCGTTGTAAAGGTTTTCGTTGTAATACTTGCGTTGTAACAGCCCTGCGTGGTAAAAGTTTTGTTGTAAAGGATGTTTCCCTGTTGTTTCAAATAATGTTTTTTCTGGCTTTCCAGTTATGTCTCTTCGCACACTGTTTCGCAGCAAAAGCAGAACAAGATGGGAGCATACGATAGAAAAGCTTAAATGAAGAAATATCAGAGGCCTCCCTTGACTAGAAAGCCGGTGCAGTAGTTTTCAGTAACGTGCTAAAGCTTGGAGGCATTATTGCGCAATGCCCCTCCCCTTTGTGTAGACACAGATTCTATTCTCCAGTAAGTGCCCTGCTATCAGGGGTAAGTGGCTGCCACTAGGGAGCAGGCGAAGAGGCCTTCCATTCCCCTGTGTTCCAGCGTAGCCAGAAGGTGCAGTGTTACGAGCTTTTAATGGTGCTGTGGAAGCCTGTTCTGGGGTCCTAAGTGCAGGCCCATCTGTTGGCTGTGACTCTTTGGGAGAATGGGCCACGCAGGCATAGGGAGTGAGAACTCCAGAAAACATCCAAATTTGTGCACTAGACGATTGCATTGATGCAACATGTGAATTTTCCGCTCTCTATGTATTAGACGCTATAACAAATGTCGATTGTCACCCACCACAGGGGCGGCCTTAGGCATGTGCAAGCTGTGCACCTGCACAGGGCCACCAAACCCCAGGGGCCACCACGCCAATATATATCCTTAATATAATAATCCTCTGAAGATGGATACATATTTGCGTGGCGGCCCCTGGCCCGGGATGTGGCAGCCCCTGGCCCGGGATTTGGCGGCCTCCGGGTCTGTTCCACTTCTAAACACCCTGACCCCCTCCCCTCTTCACTGGCCTCCGCGCTCCGCCCTGCCCGGACCCCCTCTTCCAGGGCCCCCTACCTACGCTCCCTGCCCAGGGCCGCCATGAGCCTAGAGCCGCCCCTGCCCACCATAACATGTACATTCATTTTCCTCTCTCACTCTTGCTCTCGTACTTGTCCTGTCATTCTGTCTGACGTTCTCTCTCTCTTTTCCCCTCTGGCCCTCTGAATCACCATATACTTTTCTCCTTCGTTTGTTATTACCCTTTTTCACCATTTCCTTTTTCCTTTCTCATCATATTTGTTCTTGTATCTCTCATTCTCCTACTTCTTTCCCGTTTTGTATCCTACACTTTCTCCCCTTTGTATTTAACTTTCTCTTTTTCTTTCTCCTCTCTCTGTCCACGCTCTCTTTCTTCCTCTTTGTTGCTATATTTGTTGTTCTTCTTTGGTTGTTTCTCGCTCATTTTCTCTCTCTCGCACCAACTCCTCTTTCTCCATCTTAATTGTCTTTAAACCCTTATCTATTTTTTCTAGCGCTCTCTCTCTCTCTCTCTCTCTCTCTATCTATCTCTCTCTCTCTGTCGCTCTCTCTCTCTCTCTCTCTCTCTCTCGCTCTCTCTCTTTGTCTACCTTTCTTTGTCTCCCTCCCTCTGCCTTCCTCTAAGTCTTCCTCTTCCAATGTTTTAAATCGTGTCTCATGATAATATCTTATTAGGCATTATGTAAGGATAGGAAAAGTATAATTACAGAAAAAAGCATATGTTTTGTATATATGGCAATAAATCTATGATTATGCTTTACAAAACTGTGTCATAGAATGTACATAACATGTGCACATGGGTGTCTGTATTTGGGTTTATGCTTCTTAGTTTGATAATATATGTATGTCAGAGTTTATAAATATGATTATAGGGTAGGTACCTGTACCTCTGCATAGGGGGTTTCTGTAAGGGTTGAACAACATATTTGGATATTAAAAAACAAACAAAACATGTTGTCACTGCATGTATATTCAAAGGCGACAAAACTATGTATGCATGAGTGTGTAGTTAAGATTGTCTCCATGCATATGTGTATGGGTTTATGCTTCTGTAAATAAAGATGTAAATACGTATAATTTTTTTAAAGTGTATATATATATATTAATGCCCAATATACTTGTGTATGTCTGTCCAAGTCAATATTATTACATGTATTGGCTTATGGGTACATATAAATATGGGGTTGTGCCTTATATAGCCATATGACTATATATAATGTGTATGTATATATGTATTTTCATTTTATAATTTTTTTATAACAAGGGGGGCATGCCTCGCTTCATCTTAAACAATGGAGGCAGCACGCATTTCTTTTCTTCGGCGAGTCGGCTCGCACAACATATCTTAATGCACATAAATAAAAAAAGTTATAATTTCTAACGTCAAGAGCTCTAACTTTTACAAATGCAAGACCGATTACATTGCAAATGCCTGTTTATTTTTACTGCCCTTTACCCCCAGGTTTTGAGGTGAAGGACAGTATAAAATAATACTTCCAACTGCGCACTCTAATTTGGGTGGACAGTCGGATGACTAAACTTCAATGGCCCTCACTCCATCGGGCTGTCGGAGAAGTATGTTGGAAACAGACTGGAGTAGGCTCCATCATCGACATACTGTTGGTCTGCCCATCTCTAAATGGGGCGACCAGGCTGTGGGTTTGGTGGAGAGGGTACTCAGTCACCACTGCGACATAGGATCTTCTTGGACAAACCCTAAATTAGACTTTAAATTGTATCAGTGGTGTGTTGTTGGGAGAGTGTGGCAAATGTTCCCCAGGCCAGATTACTAAAGGCTATGAGTGAGTGAGTGAGTGAGTACCCTCTTGTATAGCGCATGGCTACTCTCGAGCATCCCAGCGCTGTAAGACCAGAGGACATAGAAAAGACACTATTGAAACAAGAATGTCTTTAATCGCTTCCTGAAGGCTAGATGGTTAGATTCATGCCTGATGTTGTCTGGAAGTTTGTTCCATCCTTTGGCTGCTTGTACAGAGAGCCGGCGGCCACCCATCCGAGCCAACTTCACCCTAGGTACTACCAGCAAATTACGCTGGTTAGATCTTAGAGATCTCACCGATTGATGGCGACGAAACAGCTATAGGATGGCTTTACTAGTTTTTCCGTGTATCTGAAGATATTTTTTTATTAAAATGATGCCCCAATAATAAATACAACTGGCTGCCGACAACAGCAGCTGCATTCAAGAACAAGGATGGACGCTCTTCCTGCAAACATGAAATATAACTCGTGCTCCTAGACATACAGTGTTTTATATGCTGTGAAACTCGCCTTTTTATCCTCTATTATACCATAACTCAATTTTCTGCACCATTCATTTCCTGTGAATCTCCTCGTCTTTGAAATCTCCAAGCCTCTTTTTGACAGTAAAATCTGTCTGGGGTAATTTGGCTTTTTCATGCGCCTGTGTCTTTCGGTGGGGAAATGCTCTGGTTTTAAAGCAGCAATTCACAGTATAAAATAGCAGGTGCAGGGGCATATCTTAGTCAGTAAGATTGGGGGGTGGGGGGTATGAGCATTAGATTTCCCGACCATCACGCTGGCATATAATCTTAAAATACATTAAACAACAAGCAGGGCGCCTGAGAGGGGCTTAAGAGACTGTGGAAGGAAGGAGGAATACGGATTAATAGGAGTACTAAAGGGAAGAAACAATATTAGGTGAAACAAACATTTTGGGCCTTCAAAACAGAGATGAGAGAGCGTTTGTGTGTGTTTTTGTCAGTGTATGTATACAAAAATCACAGGTGAAGTCCGACAGACATCTCACCAAACCTGACTGAAAGCACCTACACCCAATTATTCATCTGAAAATATATTTTTTAGGGGCAGCAGGTGTAACACTCCAAATACCCGCCCCCTCCCCCCGAAGCTACTCCCCTGAGCTGGTTCCCAAGTGTCCGGATGGTGTTGGGTAGTGTGGGAGATAGGGGAGGCGTAGGTGTGTCCCTGTGTGCTTGTGCATTACTCTGTGTCAGTGGCGTCTGGTATGCAGTGGGGGGTCAGGTCACGGAGAGAATTCAATACATTTTTCAAAAAGTGCACACTTACCTGTATGCTGCCGGCCGTCGACGTTGCCCACTCTCGGTACTCCTCCCCGCTTCCAGGGCCGAAAGCAGGTTGCACCCGGCTCCCACCCTCCCGATAACCAATCGCAATGCTGCAATGCAGCGTTGTGATTCATTTGAGTGCTGTGGATCGGTGCTCAGCCAGAGAATGAGGCCTGCATGGAGAACAAACAAAGTGCGCATGACTGGTTGGTGTGCCTCATGGGGCCGGACAAACATTCATGCGCACTTTAGGGAGAGCAAACTACTCCTCCCCTCCCCTGCTCTGTCAGCAGAGCAGCCCTGCCATGTCCCGCTCGCAAAGCTGCAGTAACAAGGAAAAAATTGAACGATCATAAGTTGGAGTCATTATCATTTTATTTTTATTTTAGTGACATTACTTAAAAGCAGTGGGGCGACGCTCCTCCGCCTTAGCGGAGGAGCCGCCACTGCGAGTCTGTGTGAACGTGTGTTTGTGCACGGGCATGCGTGATTGTGCATGTGTGTTTATATGCATTCTTATAACTGCGGTTGTGTGTGCATTTGCCTCCTGTGTATGCGTGAGAGAGCGAGAAGGCACATATATAGCAGGGGATCATTATGATCTTTCACACCTGTTCACATCCCATCACATGACTAGCATTTAATCCAGATCATTTGCGTGCATACTGAGGTACATATGCTGCTAATCCTTGGCGCATATTGTGACGATATTCTCACATTCGCTGTATTCTTGCAAAGTGTTGAAATATCTGATGCGGAGTGGTGATAGGAATAGAGATATTTATAGAGCTTTCCCTGACAGTATTTGCTTTTCAAGAATGAACATATTAAAAATGTACATTTTTAACAAAAAGCGTACGGATTGAATCGGTGTGCCCCTGAACCAAAGGCTCAGCATCAGAGAGCCTGCCAATGCTCTAATCTGACCTCGGTGAAATGTAAGCTTTACAATACTCCTTAACTGAATAAATAATCGAATTTCATGGCTCACATTATAAAGACAAAGTCTCTGCATTTAGAAGATTGTTGATCAACCCAGCACTCTTTCGATATATCTATCTTAAAACTGTCAGTCCCCCCTTCACCCTCCCCCAAGTTTTTCTCTCTTTTTTTCTTTTCTCTTAAAGTGTATCCCCTCCTGTGATGGAGAACAGGCACTGTGCCCTGGATGAGAGACATACAGAGCCTCTAAAATTCTGTTTTGACCCCAAAACAGAGACGATTTAAG
The DNA here is from genome assembly GCF_964261635.1 of Lissotriton helveticus. Classification (NCBI taxonomy): domain Eukaryota; kingdom Metazoa; phylum Chordata; class Amphibia; order Caudata; family Salamandridae; genus Lissotriton; species Lissotriton helveticus. The sequence goes on along the minus strand of NC_136070.1, from coordinate 583,229,686 downwards.
GCATGGGCAAAGCGGGCTCTCATCCAGTGCCCCAGCCTTTCAAGGGGGCCTGTCAGCTCTGTTTTGCAGAGAGTCTTGCCCTGATGACCTTAAATTATTCTTAAACATATTGTTTTAAATACCGTTTTCCTTTAGTTTATTTTATTGAGGGGGATGTATGAGTCTATTACAGAAATTTTGCAGAGAAATGTTTTGTTTATGATTCATGCAACATCCATAAAAATAACTCCTTTTAGATCAAACCATGATCTCACATATGAGAAATGTGAAGGTGCCGCAGAGATTTTTTTGCAGAAACATTAGTGAGCTGCTGCTGCTGTGTTACAATATTGGAAACACACGTCACTATCCCTGAATATTAGATGTAAACACATTTAGAATTTGGACCAGTGACTTGGCCAAAGAAGGCATGAATGAGCTGAAACTGGATCATAAATTCAAAGCTGGTCCAAACAGGGGCCCCCAAAATATGTTTGGCCCAGGGCCCCCCACAAATCCGTAAGATTCCCTGATCCCTACCCAAAAACTAGGTTCCTTTAATTCTTATTCAGTGTGCTGTGTGGTTGTGTTTATATGATGTCTGCGGAAGTTCAATCAATCAAACTTTATTGTAAAATCAATTAAGACCATTACAAAATCATAAAAGGGGTCACAGTAAAATAGCAATACAAAGTTGAGGCTAAAAGCTTTAGCGCAATAAAAGCAAATTTTGCTATTAGAGTAATTAACTCTCCCGTGCGCCTTGTATGCACACACATTTTCCCAGTTGTTGGATGGCTGCATCTATGAATTTTACTAAGCGACAAATAGGGTGGTCATCTGCACCCTAAAAGCGGACTGGTATAGCCTGGATTGTTGGCCGGATGTAAATACGACAAAATGCGGGTAGTAGAAAAGATTACGTCCTTTTAGTAAATTGGGACATGTGCCTATTAGGTGGATTGGTGATTCTGTTTTATACCTGAAAAGTCTACAGCGCCGGTCAGTGGATCTGTCATCTTACTCCAGCCAGCCCTTATTTGCGCTATAGGAAAAAACAAAATTGGAGAAATGTTGTTTGAATGTTTTTCTTCAGATGTGTTAGAAGAAAATGTGGTTTCTCTAGTTTTTCGTATGCGGCTCCGGTGAGTTTTTTTAATTTTATTTTTATATTTCAGTATTCTTTCAAAGCTGTCTGTCAATGTTTTTAATTTCACTTGCTATCTTAGTTTTCTTTTGAATCTGGGCTTCCCAGATTATTTCTGTCATTTTAACTTGAGTTAAAATTCTGTTTCGGTTTTGTGCCCAAGGCATCTTCTAGATTATTTATCTCAACCCAAATGATAGTCTTTAATGGGCCTTCACATGCACCTTTCGTGAATAACAGTGGTGGGCATAAAATTGAGTATCACGTCTATGAGATATGTTGGCGAGGCCAAACTATGAATGCAGTTGCCTAGGAGGAATGTTATTGGTCAGAGAAAAAATGTGTTGGAGAGCTTTACTCAAGACTTTTTTAAGGCCCTCGCTCAGTTTATTTCCGAAATGCGATTGCGATATAAATATTTGCTGAGAGGAAGTTGGCAAAAAAGACATTTAGGAAAGGTGTCACTGAGACACTTAGCTGGGTGCGATAGGGACATTTTAGTTCACATTTCATGCTTTTGATTTCAGGGTGGTGTGGTTGGCTTTGCCGTGGTCCTCCTATCTTGCCACACTTCTAGGTAGCGATATGTATCAACTTGCCCTCTGGGTTGTATTTCTACTTTCTGTGAGTAAGGGTGTTTATTTTGTGCAAAATTGATGATTTGTTTATGTTCACTATCGAATCATTCTTTTGTTTTTATTTGTTTTGAGCCTCCAGACACCATTGAGGACCCATTGCAGTTGCATCTGCAAATTTAATGTGACTATGTGCAAAGAGCCAATTTTTGATTTTTTACTTTTTTTTGCAGATTGATATAGCGCAAACTCGACCCAAAGGTATTGGAGAACTTTACATGAGCACCAGTTACGTTACACAAGGACACGTTCATTTCTTTTGGTAGGCACGGGGAGATTAAGTGATTTGCACAGAATCAAAGGATGTAGAGTCGACCCGAAGCTCGAACCTTGGTTTCCCAAGATTAGCAGTCTAGCCGTGAGACCACATCTTCTCCCCTATCTTCTCACCTGTGGAGCTCGGAGTGTTTTTGCCTGCTAGCATTTGTCCTTATATAAAGCTATTTTGTAACCAGATCTGGTGTTAATTCCACCTGATTCTTTGCTTTTTCAGGAGCTTGAGACTGGTTTCTTTTTAAGTCCTGTAGTTCATTCATGTAGCAACCTAATTTTATGAGCAGATTTTGGTCAACGTTATTTGGGACGAGACCTCATAATGTTGTTGGTTGGTGTCCTTGATTAGTGAATCCCAATAACTCATTGAGCACATTTCTAGGATTGACAGGATATTTCTCATTGGTTAGAGGCGTTGATTCATTTTAATAATTATAATTGTAGCTTGGTTGGTCTTCCGGTCAATGTAATCCTCCTCTGAACGCTGCATCCATTTAAGTCTTTTTTAGGAGGATATTCCTTTCATTTCACCCAGTGAATTATATGTGGACATTTGGTTTACATTCCAACTAAAATGGGCAACTTGTGGCAAGTGGCTGCCATCCTTATGCTTCTCTATACTAAAGAATGTTACTTGATGAAAAATCGAGGACGTGACTAATATATAATAAAGTATATTCCCTCTTTTTCCAGTAAAGTGTGTGGCTTTTCTGGCATACCAGGGTTTCTTCTCCCATTGATATGTGTTAATAGGGCGAAGAGTTGTGGCCAAAAGCGGGCACTATCTGTTTCTTTTCATGAACATGGCGATCATATCTGAAATTCTCCATGTCAGTAATTTCGCTATTAATTCCGTTTTTAGTGGGGATGTTACCACATATAATTGAAATCCCCTACAAGTAATAAAGTGTGTTCATGCTTCAGTTAATGGAAAAGTGATGAATTTCAAAATTGTTTTCTGGATGATCTATTTTCATACCTTATTACGAGCGATGTAGACATTACATCGGTTTAAATTTAAATTTGATCATGGCTCCTGAGTTGAATGTCTATATAATTGGATATAATTCGATTCAGTGTTTATATCCTTTGCTATGTAATCTAATCTGCTTGAGATATAGATTGTTAGCCTGCATTAAAGTCGGTCCCTTTCTGAAGGCTTTATTGCAGGTTTTTCCCATAATGTAAATCCATGTAAGTGGACTTTGCTGTTGAACTAAATCTCTTAAATACATATATTATCATGGCCTTTGAAGATGTACTAATGCCCTTTTTCAGGGAAACTTTGTCAATATCTGCTAAATTCCAGGGTATTAGAAAAATAAAAGTGTCTATTTTTATTGCTCTGGCAGGGCTCATTGCTAGTGATGGGAATGCTGTATTCTCTTGCTTGAGGGTGCCTGCTGTCCATATCCAGTCTTCTCAGCTTTTTAGTTTCTTGTGAAGTGTAGTAGATTGTGTTTTATCATTGCAAACACCCCTTCCATCATATGCCATTTGCAGTGAAATTGATTCATGATTAACATTTTGGGGGCTCTCTCAGACTCTTGAATAGATAAGAACTGAGTTATTTGTGTTTTTTATTTGGATCACCATGTATTGCTGTTACCTGTAATGGAGGAGTTAATACACTATTTAGTCTATCATAGTATTGTTGAGTGCTTTCTGGTGCTCTGGCATTATGTCTCTGCTTCTAGTCTAGTGCTAGATTGTCACTGGATCATAATGTTCAAGCCGTTTCAGTTGAAATATGTTAAGTGCTTGTGGTTGCTCCAATATTCTTCTGAATGGTCAGAGTTGTTGATATTAAATTACATTCCAGTTTGCAGATCTTTCTGTTGTAGGGTCTGGTTTTGCTATGGGTGTTTCGCTGCTCCTGGGTGCCTCTACCACCTCTTCATATCACCTCTCTAATATGTTTGGCTCAAATGTAGATATTCCCCACTTCATAAGGATGTTACTTGATTTTTTTTATCACAGTTTCTCTCCTTTTAACCATTGTTACTCCCTTATAATATATTGTACGGATGGTTAGCGCTTATCCTTTCCTGCAAACTATGTGAAATAAAACACAAGACAAAATAAATATAAGTTCGATCCTGAAACTATTAGCAGCTGTTAATCCTACATCAGCTCACTTAACATCTGAAGATATAAACAGTGTGGAATTCATATGCAGATCTCATCCGTACAATATATTATAAGGGAGTAACAATGGTTAAAAGGATCTGTGGGCCATGATTAATAGAAGATTTGTGCCTTGGCCGTGAACAAATGTTGCTTAATTTCTTTGGTGGCCCTTGAGGTATCTTTGTTATTGACTGTTGAGTGTTTTGTAACATACTTGGAAGAGTATATGGCTTGTCTGTGATTATCCCACAGAAGCAGCATCTTCCTCACGCTAAGTCATGGTCTTGGTTATGGGAAACTATTGTCAATATCTTAGACAGTTTTGTATCCATGTTCAGTAAAGATGGCAGTACTGCCTGAAGGTTTTCTATCTGGACCTCCATTTTTACCGATTGATTGTTTAGAACCTCCACTGTCGTTTTCATTAGTGTTGTTATTGAATATAGCACGTTGCTAATTTGCTTGCTTCCTTACAGTAAGGCTCTCATTCTACCTCCTTTTCTGCTTCCAAATAGTCACCCCTGGATGGGATCAGATTTGCAGATCTTGAGTCGTTGTTTCTGCTACTTCTTGTCAGTTCTTTCCGTGGTCCTTTAATCGCTGAAGAGTTATTTGCACTATGCTCTCTGTTGTTTAAGTCGCGTTCAGATCTCTAAATATCAAGTAATGGTGGATGTAAAATCTCTAGATTCACTATGTCAATTGGATAATCAAGAAGTGGTGCTGTGTTCAAAGATTGTCAGCCTGGCTCAGCTTTATTACAGGCCATTGTTCAGAAGTGCCTCACTCAATTGTTTCTTGCTGACTTGTTTGGTTGTAGGAACGATAGCTTGTGCCACAATTGTCATGACCCGATGGATGGTGATTTATGTTTTTTCGTCTGCTTACAAATCAAGCTGTCTTAGGTCTTGGAGTGAGGTCGTTTTTGGTAGGTTTAGTGAGCCTTCCAAACCAAAATCTACCTGTTTACTGAGAGCTGATACTGAAGTTACATCCACCTTGTTGGGACATAAATAGACTCTTACAGTAAGCCTTGTAAATGAAGTGGCCAGGCCCGGGGGGAGGATTAAAGAATCTCTCCATAAGCCTGCTAGCTCCAATGAGACTGGGCCCCTTCATTTTTAAGACCTTTGCTTTAGAGCAGATGTACCTTATTTTGAGATGGCTATGAACGTCAGTGGCTGTTTTGGTGTTAGTATTATGATCGTAAATCTTAAAGGCCAGTCTTTTAGCAGTAAAGCAGAGCACAGGGGAACTGATTATAAGTTTCAGATATCCTTCCAGTGTCAAATATGAAGTATTATAACTTTTTTGTCAATCAGCAGTTTCAGAATGGCTTTAAAAAGCACCTAAAAATGTTGCATAATCTGTTTAATGGAAAGTCTTGGGGAACCAAAGGAAAACACCCCAATGTGACCCCACAACAATGTGCAGTGCTATCTTCAGGTTAATAGGTTCAGAAGCAAAGTCCTAAATGATTCACACTACCCGCTCTGATTTTTCACCGAAAGTCTCGCCAGAACTCAGCTGTTTCCTCAGTAGGGTAATATAATTTTACCGCATGACTCTTTTCTGGATTCACATGCTGTGCATTATTCCAGTATCAAGTGGTTGGGCCAGAGCTGTCCTCTTGTAGTAGGCCCTTTTCTCTCTTTTGTTGTTGTTATTGGGCATCAACTGTCTTAACCATTTGGTATTTAGGCCAGCCTCTCCTGACATCAGTTGCCCTCCCTGGAAGCCTCTGCCCTTGGTCACCATCTTCAGGTTGTTTTTTTCCTCCATTGGGTCAGGAAGCATCACTGAAAGCTCTCGAATCATCGAAAGGAAGAAGAAGAAGAACGATAACAAGGTGTTTTTGAGAAAGATCAAAGGCCTAGGGGAAGTCATTGCATCAAAAGATTTTACTGACTTCCACTGAGCGTCACCGAAAAAAGTGGATTGTGTGACGAGCAAAGGATGGAAAATGTGTGGACAGGCCCCCCCCGTGTGAGATGGAGGACACACCATTCTGTTGCTGCCCGCAATGCCACCACACATTTGCACAGAGCAACAACCACCAGGTTTGTGGTCTCTGCCTGCCGAGCGACCAAAAAAACACAACACCTGCAAGGCTTGAGCAGAATCCAAATTGAAAACACTGAGGGCATGAGAGAAGCAAAGGCAGGGGCACTATGCCATGCAGAGGCAGTAACACCATCCTGTAGAAACCTTGGACTATCGAGCGAGGAGAAGGACAATGCCGCTAAAGAAGCCAAGGGAGAGGGCTTGATGCCAAAAAAAAGATCAGCAACGTTGTGCCGGAACAGAAGAAGCAGAAAGATAAGCGTACTCAGGTAACGCAGAAATAGATGGGAGCTGGCAAGCCGAGAACTTTGGACTTTAGATCACTTCCTCGGCACTGAAAATGTCACCCACTGAAGAAAAGTTGAGGGAAAAAAGAGACCCTCAGGTCCCATACAAAGGACACCACGGGTGGTGGAGCTTCGGAAAAGACATTGGCATCAAAGACGATCAAGCTTGAGAGAAAGTCAAGAAGATGGCAGCCCAAACTTTGAGGTCGAAGAACAGCCCGGTGACTCCACCCTTTGCAGAAGAACGTGCCCTCGAAATCGAGCACGAGAAAAGGTGGCTTGAGGAAGAAATGTTGTGATCCTTAAAAAAAAAAGAAAGACTTTAACACCTCCTTCCAGGAATTCTGAAAACTGTTTAAACCTTTGACGGAAAGCATGCAGAAGGAGAAAGACTTTGGGGACTTGAAACACCCAATGACACCAGCGAGAAGAGGAGGAAGAAGAACTCTTTTATGAAGAGGAGGACCTAGAGTCACAGGGTCTGTTCCAGGACATTGAGGGTCTGGAGGATTCAAAGAACAATGACAAGACCTCTATGCAGATTCCCCTGAAGAGGGTGTAGACACGTATTCATCAAGGCCCTCACCCTTGGATGACATCACCACGCACCATCAGATTGTGAAAAGGTCAGCAGAACTGTATGGGGTCCAGTTGGGGTGAAGGGAAGTCACAGACATGCTTTCTGCTAGAGAAACTCCTACCCTCACAAAGCAAGAGCCAATTTCTGGCAATGCTCCCGAGCATCTTGGACCAGGGAAGAGAGGAGTTCAAAAAAACTAACAACCAGCAGGACAGTGACACCTCGGGTCGAAAAAGAAATTCATCGAAGGATCCTCCACACATTCAGGGCAATGCTGTGGCGTACTCAATCATTGTAGCCAATGTCAGAAAAGAGCCATTGTGCCAAGTACCTCTGGGCCACCTAAGGAAAGCAAAAGTATAGAAATGGTGGGGAGAAAGTTTGAGAGGGGAGCTGCAACTCAGTGGCGCATTGCAAACTTGAACACCCTGCCTAACAGGCATGCCCATCAACACTGGGAGGAGATGGCTGAGTTAATGAAGCACCTACCAAAACAATTCCAGAGAGGGCAAGCACCATTGCAGAGAAGGGGAAGAACATAGTAAACACATACCTTAAATCAACACTCAACGTCGTAGACAGAGTAGTAAAGCAACTGGTTGCAGGAACAACCTTAAGGAGGCATGCCTGGCTGTGTGTCTCAGGGTTCAAAAATGAAGTTCAGGCCAACATTATCAGTACCCCTTTCAACAGGGAATACCTGTTTGGGAGTGCAGTAGATGACACACTGCAACAATTAAAGAAGGACAACGACACAGCAAAGCCGATGGGGGCTCTACAGTTTAGAGGGCAGCAGAGAAGGGGAGTCAGCCCCACTAGAAGGTTTAAGGGAAGAGGAGCCTTTCAAGCCATCGCAACACATCAAGTCTTCCAGCACACATTTCAGGTACAAGCACCGGCACAACAGTGGCATTTCCAGGTGCCAGAGAGACAACCTTTTCGCAGGCGAGCAAGAGGCCGAGGACAGTCATCAAGAGAGACGGCAGCAGCAAACAAGTGAGTCACAAAACTAGGAGTCCCCACAGACACAACTGCTGTGGGGGGAAGAATAGGAGCCTTCCTCCAGGTGTGGAGATAGGTCACATCAGACAAGTGGATACTCAACATCATCCAACACAGCTATTGCACAGAACTGGAAAAACACCCACCAAGATGGGGCCCAAAGCCTACAACATATACGAAAGAAGAGAAAACCTATCTTTGTCTGTAAGTAGAAGAATTGCAACAAAAACAGCCAACATAGAAAGTGCCCCTGAAAGAGATCTGCCAGGTAATCTACTTCCTAGTACTATAACCAGGCAAATCGGTACAACCCATACTAGATCTCAATTTTCTAAACCAGTTAATAAAAACACAAAAGTTCAAAATGTCAACCCTACAAGACATTATCCCTCAACTCCAGCAAGGGGATTACATGGCAACCACAGACCTAAAGGACACGTATCTGCACATCCTAATGAGCCACAAGACTTTTTGCTCTTCATAATAGACAAATATACCAATTCAGGGTTCTACTATTCGGGATAAAAACAGAAAGTGCTTAGCATTGTAGCTGCTCATCTGAGGGGGGAAAGGAATACATGTGTACCCCTACTTAGACAATTGGCTGGTAAGGGCAAGTTCAGCCCACAACTGTTGTGACAGCAGAAGAACAGTGATGGGGACACTCCACAGACTGGGGTTCACCATAGACATAGATAAATCTTCACCCATGCCAGACCAGGAGAAGCTCTTCATGGGAGCAAAACAATAACACAACTTAAGCAGCGAAGGAGTCGGCATGCAAAAAAAGACAATAAAGCAAGAAGCTCACTGCTACCAGATGGATCAGTCTCTGACAGTGGGGACTGTGGGGAAGTTGCTGAGAATGATGACTTCCTGCATACCCTTAATACCGCATACAAGGCTACACATGAGACCGATCCAGGAATGGGTCTAAAGCCAATGACCATAAGAAACGGGGAGCAGGGAAGATCTAGTAGTTTCACATAAAGATTACAGGAGGAAATGATGTTGTGGGACAGGGTGAATATAACAGTAGGAAGACCCTTTGTGCCACCAGCTCCAACAGTGGGCATCTCCACTTAAGTCTTACACATGGGAAGGGGAGTTCACGGGGGCAGCTCAACATCAGAGGGGCCTGGAAACCAGAAGAAGTGATACAACATATACATTTGCTGGAACTAAAGCCTTAAAAGCCTTTCAGAAGGAGATGTGGAGCAAATCAATACACGTTCAAACAGACAACACAACAGCATTCTACCTCAGCAAGCAAGGGGAGGTACAAAATCCTTCACCCTATCAAGGCTAGAACAGGAGATACGGAGGTGGACCATCCAGAGACAGATAACCATAACAATACATCTGTCAGGGGTCGATAACATGGAAGCGGACAAACTGAGCAGGCAAGCATCCACCTCACACGAGTGAAAGCTGAGTCAGGGAGCGATCGAGAAGGTTTCAAAAGGTGGGGGACACCAGAAATAGACCTGTTAGCAACACCAGAAAACACAAAAAGCCAGTTCTTCTCATCCAGACATCCACAGCACCACTCCCTAGGAAATGTGCTGTCAATAGACTGGTCAGGGAAATTTGCTTACACTTTATTAAGGATGATCAACAAGTGCAGACATTCACGGATGAAGTTAATACTTATTGCTCCCCAGTGGGCAAGACAAACCTTATTCTCAGTTCTGATAGAGCTTGCACACACTGTACAGAGACTGCCAGCCTCACAAGACCTGCTTTCCATGCAAGGGGGAAAGGTTCTTCACCCAGAATCAAACACAATGAACCTAGCTCCATGCCTCTTGAAGACATAGAATTTGGTCATCTGGGGCTACCAGAGAAAGTGCAAGAAGATTGACAACTAGGAACTGCAATACAGCCAAGTGGGAGAGATGCACACATAGGTGCCACCGATCTGGCATTTTTCAGGGCAGGACAAATGATACTATAGTAATTATATCTTACACATCTGTTAGACATAAACCCAACCTATGCGTCCCTAAAGGTGCAGCTAGCAGCGATAGTAGCCAACACAAGGGGATGCATAGGAAAAATTATCTTTACTGCATCCGTAGTCAAACATTTTCTAGAAGGGGGCAAAAGAATAGCCCCACCAAGGAGTGCACCTACACCTATGTGTAACCTAACAATGGTGCTGACCCAGCAGATGAAATAACCTGTGGAACCACTCTACAGGGCATCATAAAATTCATTGTGCTTAAGACATTGTTTCTAAATTGAATCCCATCGCTTTGCAGGGTAAGTGAGCTGTAATCCCTCACTATAGAAGAGCCATACCTACAGATATACAGGGATAGAATAGTCATGAGGACCAACCCACGCTTTCTATTAAAAGTCATATCCCACTTTCACATGAATCAGACAATCCAAATACCGAGTTTTTTCCAAGATCCCAAAACTCAGGGCCTGATTTAAATCTTGGCAGACTGACCACTCCATCATAATGGTGACGGATATCCTGTCCACCGAAATATAAAGCCCATAGGATATAATGTAATTTGTATTTCGGCGGACGGGATATCCGTCACCGTTGTGACAGAGTAACCCATCTACCAAGATCTAAATCAGGCCCTCAGGCGGATAGAGCACAGGATATGCTGGACGCCTGCAGGGCGCTAATGTATTACCCGGGGAAAGCAAAATCAATCAGGAAAGGGAAACAGCTCTTTGTATCAATCGCAGAGAATAAAAAAGGGAAACCACTCACCAAAAATACCATCGAACGGTGGATAAATCAAATGATTCAGATGTGTCGCAAGAAAGCTGGCATGCAGCTAAAAACTAAACCAAGAGCACATTCGACAAGAAAGAAGGGAGCTATAGTAACGTACCTGGCAAACGTTCTGCTGAGCTACATCTGTTTGGCTGCCACGTGATCGTCAGTGCACACATTCACAAGACACTACTGCATCGACGTCCAAGTGAACAGAGATGCATACGTGGGACAGAGAGTACAGAAACACTTTACAAGCTCAACCTCATCTCCAACCCAGCCACCACTGTGAAGAAACCACTATGAAGCTGATGCACAGCATGCGAATCCAGAAAAGATTCATGCTGCAAAATAAAATAGTTACTTACTGGTAGTAGTTTTGTAGCTTGAAGAATTTTCTGGATTCATATGCGACCCGCCCATCTCCCTAGGAAATGAGGCGATACAAAGTAAACAAGTGCTTAAATGAGGTAGAATCAAGGAGAAGTCCACAGGACATTAAAAGGACAGCCCATCACTGGGGAAAAAAGAATCTGAAAATGGCATCCTCCAGAGGCTTCAGAGAGGGCGTGTGGCGTCAGAAGTGGCTGGGCTGAACACCTAATGGTAGGGACAGTCGACGCACAACAACAAAAACAAGCATTGGCATTGCCAATAGGTCTCGCTTGTGGGACCTTATAAGTATTTAGTTTTGCAGCACAATATGATGAGTGGCGTTGCATGTGTGAGTGGCGTTGCGAGGGTGAGTGGCGTTGCGTGTGTGAGTGGCGTTGCGTGTGTGAGTGGCGTTGCGTGTGTGAGTGGCGTTGCGTGCGTGAGTGGCGTTGCGTGTGTGAGTGGCGTTGCGTGTGTGAGTAGCGTTGCGTGTGTGAGTGGCGTTGCATGTGTGAGTGGCGTTGCATGTGTGAGTGGGGTTGCGTCGATGAGTGGGGTTGCGTGGATGAGTGGGGTTGCGTGGATGAGTTGCGTGGCGTGTGTGAGTGGCGTTGCGTGTGTGAGTGGCGTTGCGTGTGTGAGTGGTGTTGCGTGTGTGAGTGGCGTTGCGTGGGTGAGTGGCGTTGCGTGGGTGAGTGGCGTTGCGTGGGTGAGTGGCGTTGCGTGGGTGAGTGGCGTTGCGTGGGTGAGTGGCGTTGCATGGGTGAGTGGGGTTGCGTGGGTGAGTGGCATTGCGTGGGTGAGTGCGTTGCGTGGGTGAGTGGCGTTGCGTGGGTGAGTGGCGTTGCGTGTGTGAGTGGCGTTGCGTGTGTGAGTGGCGTTGCGTGTGTGAGTGGCGTTGCATGTGTGAGTGGCGTTGCATGTGTGAGTGGCGTTGCGTGTATGAGTGGCGTTGCGTGTGTGAGTGGCGTTGCGTGGATGAGTGGGGTTGCGTGGATGAGTTGCGTGGCGTGTGTGAGTGGCGTTGCGTGTGTGAGTGGCGTTGCGTGTGTGAGTGGGGTTGCGTGGGTGAGTGGCATTGCGTGGGTGAGTGGCGTTGCGTGGGTGAGTGGCGTTGCGTGGGTGAGTGGCGTTGCGTGTGTGAGTGGTGTTGCGTGTGTGAGTGGTGTTGCGTGGGTGAGTGGCGTTGCGTGGGTGAGTGGCGTTGCGTGGGTGAGTGGCGTTGCGTGGGTGAGTGGCGTTGCGTGGGTGAGTGGGGTTGCGTGGGTGAGTGGCATTGCGTGGGTGAGTGGCGTTGCGTGGGTGAGTGGCGTTGCGTGGGTGAGTGGCGTTGCGTGTGTGAGTGGCGTTGCGTGTGTGAGTGGCGTTGCGTGTGTGAGTGGCGTTGCGTGTGTGAGTGGGGTTGCGTGGATGAGTGGGGTTGCGTGGATGAGCTGCGTGTGTGAGTGGCGTTGCGTGTGTGAGTGGCGTTGCGTGTGTGAGTGGCGTTGTGTGTGTGAGTGGCGTTGCGTTGTGAGTGGCGTTGCGTGTGTGAGTGGCGTTGCGTGTGTGAGTGGCATTGCGTGTGTGAGTGGCGTTGCGTGTATGAGTGGCGTTGCGTGTGAGTGGCGTTGCGTGTGTGAGTGGCGTTGCATGTGTGAGTGGCGTTGCGTGTGTGAGTGGCGTTGCGTGTGTGAGTGGTGTTGCGTGTGTGAGTGGCGTTGCGTGTGTGAGTGGCGTTGCGTGTGTGAGTGGCGTTGCGTGTGTGAGTGGCGTTGCGTCGATGAGTGGGGTTCCGTGGATGAGTTGCGTTGCGTGTGTGAGTGGCGTTGCTGTGTGTGAATTGCTGGTGGGGGGAGTGGGGGGGGTGGGCGGGGGAGCAGCAGGCAGATGCGAGTGGAGCGCGCGCTGGAGAGGGAGGGGGTGGGAGGACTAGGCAGCGGGAGAGAGGGAGAAAGGAGCGCGAGGGAGGCGTTTTTAGATGCATGAAGCCAAAATTACAAGTGAGCATGTTACAAAAGCAAACGTTACGTTACATGAGACAATAGTGACAGTTGTGCAAGTATCAAGAGCAACAAAATACAAGAGGTAGCAAACGATATGCAATAGCATATCTGAGGGAACACGGCCTGGAGGTAGCAAACGATATGTTCTTAGAGGAAACAAGCTTCTCGGCATTGCTGGTTGGGGGAGTGGGGGGGGTGGGCGGGGGAGCAGCAGGCAGATGCGAGTGGAGCGCGCGCTGGAGAGGGAGGGGGTGGGAGGACTAGGCAGCGGGAGAGAGGGAGAAAGGAGCGCGAGGGAGGCGTTTTTAGATACATGAAGCCAAAATTACAAGTGAGCATGTTACAAAAGCAAACGTTACGTTACATGAGACAATAGTGACAGTTGTGCAAGTATCAAGAGCAACAAAATACAAGAGGTAGCAAACGATATGCAATAGCATATCTGAGGGAACACGGCCTGGGGGAAGCTGGCTGGGGAGGGGGAGGAGAAATGAAAGGAAGGCTGTGTTTGCGGGGAGAGAGAGGGGAGGTGCTGGTGTGGGAGGGGGGAGGTGCTGGTGTGGGAGGAGTGCTGCTACGGCAAGGCTGTGTTTGCGGGGAGAGAGAGGGGAGGTGCTGGTGTGGGAGGGGGGAGTTGCTGGTGTGGGAGGAGTGCTGCTAGGGGAGGAGAAGCCCTGGCCGTGAATGCTCGTGCATGTTCACGTGAACTGCAAGAAAACGCCGGGCTGAAACCCCTTAGTTTGAAGAGGATTTTGCCGACATGAATTCGATCCTATCCATTCCTGCGGAATGGGACAGGCTCGACCTAAAAAGAAAAGAGACTATTACAAGAAGAGAGATCTGAACCCAACCACTAGATGGCAGAATAATGCACAGCATGTGAATCCAGAAAATTCTTCAGGCTGGAAAACGACTCTTACAGTTAAGTAACCATTTTGTCTGTTGCGTCCTGTTTCTGCTCCTGCTGCACTGTCGGGCATCTCCTTGGGCTACGGTGGATTACAGAAGGCTAGGATATGTAAGCCGCACCCCTTGCTGCCTTTGCGCCTTCCACTAGAAGCTGGCGCAGCACCCCCAGGCAACAATATTTTTCAACTTTCATGCCTTCCTCCTCCCGTTTCCTTGAGAGTAGGAGAGATCGCTTCGGCATTGGAATAGTTGATTCTGGGCCAAGCTGTCCTGGGAGAATGCACACCTGGTGACGGGACAGGGCGGTGCACAATGAACCGCTTCCCCAGCACTGTTCACTGGTCAGCATTCATTCATCCGCAGCAGCTTCCTTTCCTCTGTGATTCGTGTCCTCCTCAAGGAGACAGTGACTGCAGCAGAAAATTGAGACATCCCTTCAACTTACCTTCCTCTCTGTGGGTGGTTCGACCTGCCTGTATTTGCCTCTGTGAACTGCACCTCGGTTACTTTGTAGCTTTCTGGGAGCGCGCACACAGTTCACGTGCTACCTTGCCAAAATCTGTCAGGTAACAGTACTTGTGTCAGCCTCTGTTTGACTGCTGACCAAGGGCAAACCTTTTTTTTGGCCCAGGAAATTCGGACAGAATTTATGAAATTTGGTTTCGGTGTCCAATCCAAATTCAAATTCTCATTTGATGCTCTCTCTTCCTCAAGTGTGTAAAGCCCTGGAAAATGTTTATAAAGATACTACCTACTCCTGCTGAGAGTTACATTTAAAAGGTAGCATGCCTTTTCATTGGGTTGGGCTCTTTCTGCCCACCAGTGCCCACAGTTTTCAAAAAATAAATACTGGTTTATGAAACCACTACCTTGTTCTCCTTTGAACTCCATGCAGAAGCTCTGCATCATCAAATGAGAGAGATGATGATGCATGACCAGAACTCTCCAATTACTATTATAGTCGAGGTAAGAACTCAACCTAGGGCTACAGCCATGAATTTGAAGCTGACGCCCCTTCATTTGAAGGCAATAATCTGCAAAGTCCTGAAAAGAGAAGAGCTGCCCTGGCCGGCATTAGATGGAGTCAAGGCCCAGCTGGCTGAGACTTACATGCAGACCCCACTTGAGGAGGCGACTACAAGGACCGGCGTTTAGTGACACAGAAGGACTGCGTGTGCTCATGGACATGCTCTGCCCCTCGATCTTCCTCCTGTACATCTTCCCCATATTAGTGTGCCCGAAACGTCTGCTTGAACTCCTTTTGACATTATGTTATGTTAATGTTATGTTAACGGTCACTTGTAACGCGCGTGACTCACCCAGGGGCATCTCAGCGCTAACTAGACAGAAACCTGAAAGAGAGAAAGATAAGATACCAGAGCTACAGAAGAATATTAGAATAAGAAAGCCTTCAATAGTTTCCTAAAAACTAAGATGTAGACTTACGCAAGGCTTCTGGCAGGGAATTCCAATATTTGGGGGCAATATAAGAAAAGGCTTTGCCCCCTAAACGTGTCCGCCAAATACGTGGCGTCATCAGCAGAGCCTTTTCATTCGACCTTAAGTTGCGGCAAGAGGTCTGCTTACAGAGTTTGTTTTGGAGGTATTCAGGGCCTATTCCATTAGTAGCTTTGAAGGTGAAGCAGCAAATCTTAAAAAAAGACCTCCTTTTCACTGGGAGCCAGTGAAGCTCTTTCAGCAGAGGAAGTGACAGCGAGCCCGGAGGATAGTTTAGAACCATTCGAGCTGCCGTATTTTGGATGACTTGGAGCTTTGCTATCAAGGTCTCACCTACTTCTGCCAACATTCCCGCCGAGAAGCGCACTTTCTCCTCTTCTATTGGGAAAGACCAGTTGAGTATCGTCTGCGTATGAGACGACTCAAACCCATAGCGTCGGACGATCTTAGCTAATGGGGCCATATAAACGTTGAAGAGAGTAGGGATTAAACATGGGCCCTCCGGAACTCCCTTGTTAAGCTGACATTTTTTTTACCTGAAAGGGCCTAACATGACCAATTGCTTCCTGTCCGCCAAAAAGCTCATTAGTCATTTGCCCTATAGCTCATTGTTCTGAAAGGACCAGTAACTTATCATCTGGCACAGGAGACACATAAGGGGGCTTCCATTGTAGGAACCTGAAGGACCTTCTTATGATGAACATGGACCACAATCAATACTGCTTCAGATTTATGGCAATTATAAGTCCTAATGTCAAGCTGTCCCTAAACATGGTGTATTACTATCCTCAGGTGGTACCTCCTTGCCCAATGTGTGCTTAATTGCCAACTTCCCGGGAAGACCCAATATTAGAAAATCCTGACCGTGACTGGCTGCTTCTGAAACACAGATCCCTAAAGTTTGCCAACACCATTGGATGCCAAACTTTGGTTCTATCTTGTTTCCCTGTAACCATGATATCATGAATGCTAGTTAACACCAGTTTAAGTAGCCATTATCCCTGAACTAAGTCCAAGGCCCCCCTCATTGAACACTGTCCAGTTCCTAATGTCAGCCAGTTGTCCCTATATTAGTGAGTTTGTGTTTCCCTATTATAATTTTGTGTGCCATGTTTTGAGGTTTGGTATGGTCACTGCAGTTTTCACCCACTGAGATAACTTTCATGATTCTCCAAATCTCTTGAAACACAGACAGCTGCCTTATTTCCCGCCTGTCACTCAAACTCTATCAACACGAAGATGGGAAATGATACAGAGATTAAACCCAGCAGGATCCGAAGACTTCCAAACATTTCCGAAGCCATTCTGATAGAATACCACAGTGCATAGATACACTGCTTTGTTAAACTAGTTATGGCACTTTACCTCTGCAAATGGAATTTTTTCCATGCGTGTCATGGCCATTTCTACATTTTCTCTGCCCCTGCCTGCTCAGCCTTGCATGGAGCACACGGGCACAGAATATCAGGTTGCCCTGCCCACAATAATGCGGGGCGGCTGTCACCAGGGTCCACTGATCCTGTGGTGGGCAGATCGCTGTATCAGGGAATACTGTCAGTGGAGCCAGCTGAAGCTCTGCCAAAAGTAACACAGAGGTTTTCCTACCTCTGAATGGGATGAGCGATTTGAGGGGGTTTGACGGGGCAGGAGGCCAACTCCTATATGGCAATCCTTAGACTCCATCAACCTCTAAGTGAGATCCCATAGCTTTGGCTGGTCTTTGCGTGTTTATTGAGTGATGCTGTTTCTAAATTGCAAACCCGCTCCCACCTCCTCTAGTGAATCTTGACTGCTCGCCCAGACTACTAGTGGACAATCAGGAATACAAATAAAACAACTTGGTTATCCAGAATGAGTGCAAGACCTGCCATATAACTCTGGAACACCTGAGGTAAACAATGGTACTCATAACGAGTATTTATCCAATCAAAACTGACTGTTCTAGGTTCAGGTTAAAATATCTCACTGGCATTCTGGAAATGTGCCCCCCTCTACCTCAGTGGTCTTCTGGAGGCACTGGCTTGTCAAGTTACCCTGTGTGCTTGATACAAGTTAGCCTATTATAGTCATAGGAGAGCTATGGGTGAAAATCGGGGTGGAGGACAAGCTACAGCAATGCTCCTTATTATAGACATATGGGGCCAGATGTAGGTAAATCTGATTTACCGACTCTAGAATACCGAATTTTACCGAATCTGTATGATTCTGTAATTACCGAATCGGTATTTAAAATTACCGATTTTGCAAGGGGAACAGGGTGTCACTTTGACACCCTGTTGCACCCCTGATTTTGGCTTGTGTGCCATGTGGCACACATACATGCCTAAGCATACATGGCACAGGTGTACATGCACAGATGTGCATGTACACAGGAATTCGTTATTTACCATGCAATAGTATTACATGGTAAATAACGAATCGGTAATGGCCTGTGGCACTGTTTGAAGTGCCACCTACATCTGGATTTACCGATTCGGTAAATTTACCGGGTCGGTATTTTACAGATTCGGTAAATTTACCGAATCGGTAAATATACCGATTCTGTAAATTTGAAGGCCCCTACATCTCCATTTGCAAATACCGTTCGGTAACGGCCGAAATCGGCCGTTACCGACCGGTATTTGCCGACCTACATCTGGCCCCTGATCAATATGGAGCGCCGAAGGCTGAGTGGAATCCAAGTGTGCAGTCCTGGTTACCTCTACAAGACCAGCCTAGTATAGATTGCATGCCTACTGTAATTATTACCGCTTATCGCCGTACTTTCATAGCTCTGCAGTGGATGCCAATTTATACATCAAGCAGCAGCCATAGACACATAGCATGTGATGACATGATTTCCAGTAGGACCATACAATAAGCCTGTTTACTTCCTGCCTAGTCATACTGCACAATGTCTAGCTTTGCCCATGTTTTCTCAGTACTGTTGCTCCTTCGTGTTTGTTGCCAATGTTTTCACTTATTGTTTCCACTTCTTCTATTTCTAGTTGTTCTGTGCAGTGACAACACTAACATTTTGTGATTATTCCAGTGTTAATCATTTGTCTTCCATTGCCTTTTCTTGTAATCTCTCAGTCAGTTCTGAAGCTCTTCTTTCAGTTGACTTCCTATGCCCAAGCCTCCAGGGTCATCTCATATTGTGATCTTGTCTGCCTTATATCCTGAACATTTTTCCGGATGGGGGTGCATGTTCATTGCTGGAGTCTCTTGGAATGGATACTGTGCGGGTGCTTCAGAGGCAGGTGTTTGGGGTGAAATCTTTGTGAGATCCCAAGTGGGGGTGAAAGGCCTTTTGTAATTCCATTTAAACGCATGTGCTCTTTGCAGCTTTAAAATGATTGCCCCCTTCCCCCAGCCGCTGCATTAAACCTCTCCAGTAATATGGGAAAATACACAGCAGAACAAAGGTTGCTCTCCGTTGTATTGCTTCCTCCTGATTAGCAGAAAAAGCAGCCAACTGAGATTAGCTATCTTATTTTTTATTCATTGTGAATAAAAATCTCATTGGATTGTTCATACAAATGGAATTTTTCTCGAGTCGTGGCCTGTTGAATCAGGAAACATTCTCTCCTCAGAGGTCTCAGATGGGGCATAACGTGGGATGAAAAGTTTTAGCAGTATCAGAGCTTCAAGTAGGCTGAAAAAACTGGGTGGTTTCCCAAAGGGGCGTGGAGGTAAAAAATGTGTGCTTAGCATAGTGTGCCGCCCCACTGGTAGTTTGCTGCTTCTTTTTTTGTATCCAGATTTATAATACAACAAGAGGCATTACACCTACAACAAGCCAGGACTATTGGCTTTGCCAATGGTTGTTAGTTGCATAAGAGAAATATGCAGCAAATATGGCTTCGTCGTACAGAATATTGAAAATGCTTCAGTTCTGAAATGATGAAACCGTGCAAGAACTATAACCAGTCTCTTTGAAGTTACATCAAAGGCAGTGAAGGGTGGTCCTGCTGCAGAGCTAAGATTTTTTTTTAACCCTGAGGGTGAGGGAAAAAGTGGGGAGACCAATAGGGACCGGACTAAGCACCTGCTTTTTAGAACTGCCAGTACTGAGCACCGGCAGGACCCAGACCACTTTAAGCTCTAAGCTGTACACAAGTGATATTCTACAGCATATTGTTGACCCATGTTCTATTAATAGGAAGGCTTCGTTATATATGTTCGACATATTTGAAACATACTCTGCGTTCAAAATAGATTGGACCACATTCATCCTGTATCTCTAATGAAGTATTATCCTAGACCACAGTCTCAATGCTCCTTCGGTACTGTGGAGAGAGGACTTTGGTACTTAAGTGACTAAATCTGAGGAACAATTCTTGAAATACAACCTCATAACAACACTGACTAAATTTAAGGAAAAATTGTAGCACTGGAGACAGCTTTCTATTTTTCTTTTGGGTTGAGTAACACCATTTCCCTTGATTTCTCTACATGCTTCAAAATACTGTCATCTGGATCCCTGTGGTGTTTTTATAAGGGTGGATGTAGTCATATCTTCATTGTGGTGGAATGGTTGTCCTTCTAGGATTTTGTTGGTTATACCGAGCAAAGATGTCTCTGAAGCAGGAATGTGTCTACCGGACCTATGTATATAGTATTGGGTGGCAATCTATTGGTGTTGATGAATGGGCTTTCTCGGCACAAAAGGAACTATCCTTGGAGTAGATTGTTGATTGGAAACATGGTGACAGTCTCCCCATTGAACTGAGACAGACACAGGATTTGATGTTGTTCCGTAAGAAAATTAAGACCTGGCTTTTTTCCCAGAGTATAACCTTCCTGATTATGTTCTATAGTATCCCCCGTTGGTAACATACATGTATTGCAGAGCCAGGATGCCCGTAGGGTTACAGCGCGCTTTATAAATGTGCCTACAATACAATACAATGAAAGATGGCAACTCTTATACTTGGTTGGAAGGTAATAACCAAATCAGCTTCTTTTTGGGTAAGTGGTGTTTTGAAGAAATAGAGGCACTTGCATGCAGGGATTTAAGAAATGGGCACAATAGAGATATGTCAATTGGATGACATATGGGAACACGTGGAACTGAAGTCCTCCTAACAGGTTGGACTACTTTTAGAGGCCAAAACAAGAAAGGCAGTCTCCCAAATATAAACTACTTCGGCTAATAATACCACAGAGGCACAGAATCGCCCAGGGCCATGGTTTGTGAAGGTCCAAGGATGAGACACAACAGACAACAACTACATCCTCTGGCATGGGCAATTAGATCAGGATTTAGATTGGTGAAAATAAAGAATATTATCTACATTACCTTTGTGCAACTAAAAAGAATTGAAGGGTGTAAGAGTCTGTACTTATGTTGGCAGTTGCATATCATCTGGAGCGGCCTGTGATTCTAATATTCTCCAGTATTACATCTTTCATAGATTCACATGCTTGTATCTTCCCCGTTGTCATGGTGGGAGTCTCACGGTAACAGAATGACCAAAGCAGTATCATAGAGAAGAAAAAACTGCATAGAAAAACCCATAGGGACTGTAGTATTTGGTAACTAGACCTCCTCATTGTTTGGTCCAAAAGTCAGCCAATCAGCATTGCTGCCCTGCCCTCACACTCCCCAGCAGAAGCCTTCGTGTGAGAAAGGAGTCTCCCTGAGCTCTGCTCAGTTTACTGTTCCAGTGTGAAATATTGACCTTTGGTTTTTCAACTGTATAATCTTCTGGATTAAGGTATTGTGTGTACCTATTTCTTTTGTGATGGCTGAAAGCTCTAAAAAGAGGCTTTTCAGGCCTTGCAGATCCTGTGGAAATGCCAGGCTTTTCTCTGAAGATCCTCACAAGGACTGCTTATACTGTCTCCATCCAAAGCATGTGGCTAAGGATTGTAAATATTGTAGAACCTTTTCTGCTAAAACTCTGAGGGACAGAGAGGCTCGGCTGCTGTTGTGGCTTCAGAAGAAGAAGGCCGAATCAGATTCGGATTCTGGTGAGGACTCTGCTCCTTTGACGCCTAAAAAGAGAAAGGCCTCACACTCTGAGGGAATGGTGGAGTCTAAGAAGGCTAAAGCTAAGGTGAAGGAAGCCTCTTCTCTTCCCCCTACTCCCATCAAGAAGTTGTCAGGTCAGAAGGGGGCAGGGTCTGCTCCTTCGACCAGTTCCCTGGTTTCTGCTGTAAAATCTGTGGCAAAGACTTCTGCTCCGTCGACGACTTCACCGTCGACGACGACTATTTCGACGACGACAGCTGCGTCGACGACGGGAGCTAAGACCGTATCGACGACGACTACGTCGACGAGCTTGATCTTACCGTCGACGAAGAGTCCGTCGACGATGAAAAATCTGTCGACGACACAGTCGACAACAAAATCGGTGTCGAAGTCGTCGACGACCCCGTCGACGGGGATCCCGTTGACGACAGCCCCGCCGACGATGGTTTTAGTGACGACGATGACTCCGTCGACGACGTCTCCGTCGACGACGAGTGTAATTTCAACGGCAAAGGCGTTCAAATCACCTCAATTGAAGACTTTGATATCCTTTCGCTCATTTCAGTCTTCAAAAGGTTCAGCAACCATCAGCAAATCTGCAGAATTCACGTCGTGGACGCAGATTTCGCCTCTGCCTCCATCTTCCTAGCTGGAGCAGGATTCAGAAGGAGAAGAGTCGTCTGGAGTGGCCTACAGTCCTTCGCAACTTAAAATAAAGAGCCAGGACACAGATGATGAGGAGGTGTTTTCCTTGAAGGAGAGGGCTCAGTCTCAATCTGCAAGATATGAATCCTTCCAGGAGACTTGTGACTATACTGAGGAAGAGGAGCAGCAGGAAGAGTCGCGAGAGGAGTCGCAAGAAGAGTCAATCTCCATTCCTACGGCTTTGGTTTCTGACCTAAGGTTCATGTTTGACGACTATTATCGTCGTTTCCCAGAGGCGAATAAGCCTATACCATCTACACAGGCACCTGCTTCACAGCCTCCAAGAGCCCATTCTACTCCTCACATGCAGCCAGTGAGGTCACCTCCAGTGGTCACGATCAGGGATGACCCTACGGACACTGACGAGGATGAGCAACCCGAGGAAGGTGAAATCCTTCAAGATCCTATAGTAGGGCAGGAATGGCATGAATAAGTTTTGCCGTCTCATCCTTCACCTACTCCTCCGCCAACCACTTCTCCTCCTCAGGATATCGGAGGTTTTCATGACATTATGGAAAAAGCGGCTAAGAGGTTTGGCCTGGACATGGAGGTCAAAGAAACTGAATGTTTCTTATATGATTTTAAGGATGACGCCAGAAAGTCTGCTCGCTCAATCCCGATCATCCCTCACCTGTGGGATGAAGGACTAAAGATTTTGAAGACGCCGGCTTCCATCGCAGTTTCGGTTCCTAGAATCGAAAAGAAGTATAGAGCACCAGAGTCTTCTCCGGCCTGTCTGATAGGCCACCCGAGACCGGAGTCGGTGGTGACACAAGCGGCTCAAAGAAATTCCAAGAACCCAGTGGCTACTTCTGTGGTGCCGCCAGACAAAGAGGGAAGGAGAATGGATGGAGCCGGGAAGAGGTTTGCAGTCATGGCAACCTCCACTATTAAAGCGGCCAATGCGATGGCCTTGATTAGCCGTTTTAACAGGCAAATGTGGTCGGATTTGGCACCACTTATGGCTGCACTCCCAGAGGATAAAAAAGAGGAAGCGGCTGCTATTTTCCGTGATGGGGCAAAATCGGCAGCGGAATCCATTGATGTTGCCATGGATGTTTCTTCTATGGCCTTCAGACAGATGGCAGGAGCAGTTTCTCGCCGAAGACAGGGTTGGCTGAAGGCTACATCATTCCGTCCGGAGGTACAGGCGAAGATTATCGACATGCCTTTCGATGGCGAAAATCTCTTCGGCAAACATGTTGATGAGGCGCTGCAGGGCATCAAGTCCGATACGGACACCGCTAGTTCGCTAGGATCACTTCAGCAAGGAAGGTTCCAGTCCTTTCATAAGAGAGGTGGAAGGGGCCAGTTTACTCAGAGATCTTCATTTCCATCCAATAGATATCAGCCTTATAACCAGCAGGGATATAAGCAATACAACGCAGGCAATCAATATAGGCCTTCAAATTCCTCTTTCCAGCAACAATCCAGAGGCAGGTCTTCCAATAGAGGAAGGAACCAACAATCTAACAGGCGACAATGATCTACTGCTGGCGCTCCCCACACAACAGATCCCGGAAAACGACCATTATCTGTCTCTCTTCTTCGACAATTGGATGTCCATAACATCGGACAAATGGGTTTTGGATGTAATAAGCAAAGGCCATACCCTGGAGTTTATGCAAATACCACCAGATCATCCCCCGGTGCTCAGACAACATCAATATCGTCAGGAACTGCAAAAGGAAGTCCATTCACTTTTGCAGAAGGGGGCTATAGAGGAAGTACCTCAACAACACCGAGGGAAAGGCTTCTATTCGCATTTCTTCCTCATCAAAAAGAAGCAAACTACTAAGTGGAGACAGGTATTGGATTTAAGGGATTTGAATCAATATATAAAGAAAATTCCCTTCCGAATGCTCTCGTTACAGGAGATCCTCCTACTGTTAAGAAGGAAAGACTTCATGGCTTCGTTGGACCTCATGGATGCATACTTCCATATTCCAATCCATCGGAAGCACAGGAAATATTTCCAATTCAAAGTGTTGCCATTCGGCCTCAAGTCGGCCCCGAGGGTGTTTACCAAATGCATGGCCCCAGTGGCGGCCCACTTAAGATTGAAGGGGTGGTGACATGTCCATCATTCACAGGAACCAGAAGGTCCCTTCAGTGCTGCATGCGCCTTTTCCATCGGTTAGGATTAAGGACCAACTTGGAAAAGTCTTCACTGATTCCAAATCAGGGCATTCAATTCCTGGGAGCTTGGATATGCACCAAGGAAACAAAAGCATACCCTTCCGAGGAAAGGATGGCAAAGATACTGAGCCTTGCAACATCCCTTCAAACAAAAAGGTGCACTTCTGTGCGGATGTACAAATCATTGTTGGGGATGATGTCCTCCTGCATCCCACTGGTTCCAAACTGCCGTCTTCGAATGAGACCCTTGCAGGAACATCTGGACGAGCAGTGGGTTCAATCCAAAGGAACCTTCGAAGATCGGATTGTCATCACTCATCGTATGAAGGTGGCCATGTCATGGTGGAAGGTTCTGAAAAACTTGAATCAGGGTCTCAACTTTGCACCTCAAGATCACAAATACGTGATGACGACAGACGCTTCGTTACAAGGATGGGGCGCGCACCTCCAAGAGCTGGAGATCCAGGGCCACTGGTCAGAGTGGGAAGCACAGCTTCATATAAATATGTTGGAACTCAAAGCGGTGTTCCTGGGACTTCAAGCTTTCCTGCCCAGAATCCAGAACTCGTCGGTGCTCATTCAGACAGACAGCACCACGACTATGTTTTATCTTCTGAAGCAAGGAGGAACAAGATCCAAACCCCTTTCTGCGCTGGCGCAAAGAATTTGGAAATGGCTGATAAAACACAACATTTCTATTCATGTGCAGCATATCCAAGGCATCCTCAACACACGAGCAGATGGCCTCAGTCGCACGACGAGTGTCTTGCACGAGTGGGAACTGAACGACATTCAGCTGCGCAGAGTATTCCAAAGATGGGGCACACCAACGTTCGATTTGTTCGCAACCCGGGACAATTCGAAATTCGCTCAGTTTGCGTCCAGGTACCCTCAGCGCGATTCCAAGGGAGACGCGTTTCACATGGACTGGACGGGAATGTTCGCTTACGCGTTCCCGCCAATTCCTTTAATACCACGAGTGATTTGCAAAATGAGATCAGAGCCATGTCACGTCATCCTGATAGCACCGGCTTGGCCGAGGCAGGCATGGTTTTCAGATCTATGATTTATCTTTTTTTTTATTATTATTATTTTATTATATATTTTATTTATTATTTTTTTTTTATTATATATATATATTTATTATATAAATTATCAATTTATCACAGATCTATCAGTGGAGAAACGTGGCTCAGTGGTTAGAGGCGGCAGACCCGGAAGCTGAGATCGACCGTGGACCAGGGTTCGATTCCCCGCCTCGGCGGGTCTCGGGCTCAAAATTCCACAGACTCGACAATTCTCGTTCTGGTGCCTACTCAACTCACGGGGTCACACTCTGCAACTCTGGGCAATAGCTTGTTTAATCTCCACTACGGCCCCTCGCGGCGGGATGCCTGGCTTTCACCTTGTGGACACCCTGCCGGGGTCTCTCACAGGGGAATACCAGGACGGGTTCCCTAAGCAAGCGCCGGGACACTTACGGGCAGCTGTGCGCTTTACAAGTCCAGCACATTTACATTTACATCTACTGCAGATGTCGAAAGGCAACAGGGTGCAATTCCCAAGGTTCCAGAGTCTCATAACAGTGAGCAACAGACAAATTCTGCATCTGGACTTAGCATCGCTAAAATTATCCGCATGGAACCTCATGAGCGGGAATTTCAAGCCTTGAGTATTCCACAAGACTGCAGACAAATACTTTCGCAATCCAGAGCTATGTCAACCAACAAGACATACACATCCAAATGGACACGCTTCTGTCACTGGTGTACCAGTCAAAGTCTACATCCGTTGACGGTACCCCCAGAAGGTATTCTGCCTTACCTGTTGTCGTTATCAAAAGCAGGTCTGTCTCATGCTTCGCTGAAGGTGCATTTGGCAGCAATTTCAAGATTTAGAAGAATTCCAGGTGAGCCGTCCCTCTGGTCTCACAGACTGATTAAGGAGTTTGTTAAAGGACTCTTCAGAGCCTTTCCACCCATTTTACGTCCGCCAGTACCCTGGCATCTCAATACAGTCTTGACGCAGCTTATGAGGCCTCCATTTGAGCCTATACACAAGACAGACTTACAATTCTTATCTTGGAAGACAGCACTGCTGCTAGCTCTAACCTCGGCGAGGAGAGTTAGCGAAATTCAAGCCTTTTCAGTGGAAGAGCCTTTTCTGCAATTTCGACAGGACAGGATAATACTACGGACAAATCCTCGGTTCATACCCAAGGTCCCTACTTCTTTTCACTTGAATGAGCCTATTATTTTGCCTACCTTCTTCAACAATCCTTCATCTGAGGCAGAGAGAGCGCTGCACTCTCTAGACATTGCTAGATGTTTGAAATTCTACATCGAACGAACGAAGACTTTCTGCAAATCAAAACAATTATTCATTGCATTTGAAGGGCAGAGGAAAGGGCTACCTCTGTCAAGACTGAGTATCGCCAGATGGATATCATCGGCTATCACTAAGTGCCATGAGAAAGCCGGAAACCCACTTCTCTCCAGAGTGACTGCTCATTCCACAAGAAAGATGGCTACATCGATAGCCCTGTTTTCAGGAGTGTCTCTACCTGACATTTGCAGAGCAGCGACTTGGAAGAGTGTGCATTCATTTACCAAGCACTACTGTCTCGACACTGCGTGGAAGGAGGACACGGCAGTGGGGCAAGCTGTGCTGAAACGTCTGTTCCAATAAGGTATTCTATATTGCTCTTTTAATATTCTATGCAATGTGTAGATGTATATGTATATATGTATTTATATATCTAGAGGTAGAATCTGATTGATTTATACATGGTTTTATATATTCTTATTTGCCCTATGTATTTTCAGATCATGTTATAACGATATTTCAGCTGCAGAACTTCCTTCTGGGTTCTATCCTGGAAACGCTGCAGGCTTTGTGGGTACTACTTACTACTCTGATACAAGCATGTGAATCTATGAAATATGTAATACTGGAGAAGGAATTAGTTACTTACCTGTACACTAGAGTTCTCCAGTATTATCTTTCATAGATTCACATGCGCCCGCCCACCTCCCCGTTTCTCAGGCAGAACTTATTGTCTCGGTATTTATCCAGGTCTCTCACTTGGGGCCGGAAATCTGAGGCAGGAAGCTTCTGCTGGGGAGTGTTAGGGCAGGGCAGCAATGCTGATTGGCTGACTTTTGGACCAAACAATGAGGAGGTCTGGTTACCAAATACTACAGTCCCTATGGGTTTTTCTATGCAGTTTTTTCTTCTCTATGATACTGCTTTGGTCATTCTGTTACCGTGAGACTCCCACCATGACGAAGGGGAAGATACAAGCATGTGAATCTATGAAAGATAATACTGGAGAACTATAGTGTACAGGTAAGTAACTAATTCCTTATGGAAACATATTACAAGTATATTGTCTAGGATAATAGAGGATTTCTGTAAAGAATTACGCTAAACCCGTGTTACTGGGTGAGTGGGATGAACAGCTGTCGCCAAAATGTATTCATATATGGATTAGTGTATGCACAAGATGGACTGGTGTATGAAACGAGGGGATGTAAAAGAAAATTCCCAAAAATGTGGGTTCTGCTGGATGAGATTCCATGGTATTTTATGATAATCTGTTGTGGGACTGGATTTTAGGTTGGAAGTGGGACAAGTCGATGTTGCTACCCCGTTGCCAGGGAGTACAATAGACCAATATTATGCTCTAACAGTAGTAGTAAATGGGTGTATTAATGGAAATGACAAATGGATCCCCCAAACTGTTTGTCACCTTGTGTTGAGAACGTTTTCAGATTTGTTTATGTTGTGTAAAAGGGGGAAAACAATAGAAAATATTTAAAAACAAAAAATAAACTGCCTGTGCTTGTGTGTGGCACACATTCTGCGAAACCTGTCTTTTTTATCACAGTTTAACAACTGCAGCAAAGCAGTGCTCTTTTATGAAGAGAGCATGTGTCATCTTCCTAGTTTCTGCACTGGCATAAACACCAGAAATGGTGGACTTGTAATTTGCCTGTGAAATTCTATTGAGGTACGACATTCTAGGCCTCTCTTTAGAAAACACAAAACCGAAAAATACTTCTAGGGAAGGAATGCCCATATTGCAGTGACTCTCTTTCAACAAGGACGATAGGTGCTACAAAGGACCTGTACCTGCCCGAACCCTCTTACTAGCCCGTTGGGCAATCGGCAAGTTCACTCAGGCATGTTGTCCTGCAGTGAGGAGCCCCGCCCATGGAAGGAAGTCCACAGAGGCCTATAGTATTGGGTTTGCAGCATTCTTCAGTACTTTCAAAACCTGTAGCTACTGGTACTTCAGCATCTCAAGCTATGCCTCTGCCAGGTAGAGCAGTGGGCCTCAAGCATGCAAGTGCAGTGCATACCCGAACAGAGCTTGGAAGAATGCTGATTTAGACTCTGAATTTAGCCTGGTAGCACAATGCATCTGGCATCTGAGGGTCCAGGTCTTTCAGAAAACGCCCAAGGGCCTGATTACTAGTCTGGCAGTTTGAGGACTGCCAGACTTGCAGGGGTGCAGCGGTGAGGGTCCTTCCTGTTATGTACATTCTTTCACCGACCACCTCTGGGGCCCCTACTTCTGCCGCCATTGTGGTTGGACATCTTCCAATCCCCCCAGTCCTATTCCTCCCCCCCTCCCTCGTCCTCGGCATAAGACAGCCTCCCTTAGCGGTGGCCTTATCAATGCCAGATCCTTAGTGCGACACGGACAAGACATCCATGATCTTATCATAGCATCCGATCTGGATGCCTTGTTCATCACTGAATCTTGGTTGCACGATGCTTCAAATCCCGATCTTGCCACCGCTCTCCCCCCTGATTACACCATCCTCAGACGAGATAGACCTATTGGTCGGGGAGGCGGATTGGCCATCATTGTAAAAAAAGCACTTAAGTGCCACACTTTCGACCTGGCCTCCTTTAAGGACTGCGAATCCCTGGGATTTGTTATCCACACTAGTTCCTCCTCTGCCTTTTCAGGCGCACTTGTCTATCGCCCCCCCGGAAATGCCACTACATTCTTGGCCTCCCTTGATGAAACTCTGGCAGCTTTTCTTATTCATTACCCCACTTTCACTCTTCTTGGAGACTTCAATCTTCATCTGGAATCTGACACTAACCCCCACACTCTCAATTTCCGCCACTCACTGGAGATTTTCGGTCTCTCCCAATTAGTCTCCCTTCCTACCCATTGTGCCGGGCACACCTTGGACGGCATTTGTACCAATCTGTTCTCCTTAAATGCCGCTACCCCCGTACCACAAATATGGACAGATCACTGTCTCATTCCCTTCTCCATTAATAACAAAACCTTGCCCCCTCCTCCCATTAAACTCCCTCACACCTCTTTCCCTGTCAATTGGAAAAAGGTAGCTGCATTCATCAAACTCAATCCACAACTGGCAGTACCCCCCCCTACCATCATGGGCGACGCCTCATTAGATTCCACAAACTTCCACCTGTGGATTGAGAGAGTAATCTCTGTAAATGCAAAATCCGTCAGCCAAAAAACCGCCCGAGGAAAAAAGAAACCCAATGCCCCCTGGTATACTCCGGCCCTCGCTGACTGCCACCTCAAGTGTAGGCTTTTGGAGAGAGAATGGAGGAAAACCTACAACTCAACGTCCAGATCCACTTACATTCTCCAGAGAAAGCTATATCTCTCCGACATAAAAAAAGCAAAAAAGGCATTTTTCACTCTAGCAATAGATGCAGCAAAACAGAAACAACATACGATTTTCAATATCGTAAAATCTTTCACTCATCCCAAAGCACTGGCACTTGAAATTCCCCCCTCACAAGCCCTCTGCGATCAAATCGCTGATTTCTTTGAGGAGAAAATCAATAATATCCATAAGGACTTCCCCCCGGTTCCCATCCTAATCCAAGCGTCTGACACATCTACTCCCTCACTAAACCAATTTACAGCAGTCTCCCTACTGCAAACGCACAAAGCCATACTAGCCTGTAAATCAGGTGCACCCACAGATTCCTGCCCCCCAGTCATCTTGCACCACCTCATTGAGTCCGTCAACCCTCTAATCAATGCGATTGTGAACGAATCCCTTGACTCCGGTATTGTTCCTATTGAGTGGAAGAAGGCCACAGTCAAGCCCCTCATGAAAAAGCAAAATAAATCCCCTACTGATTTGTCCAATATGCGCCCAATCTCACTCCTCCCTGCACTAGGCAAAATTACCGAGCAACTAGTCCACGAGGAATTAAAGAATTTTGTGGAAAATCAATGCATCTTACACCCGCAGCAATCCGGTTTTCGTTCCGGCCATTCCACAGAGACCGCTTTGATTGAGTTGTCTGATACCATCAAGTTCTTGCAGGATGAGGGCAGGCAGGCCGTCCTCATCCTGCTCGACTTAACCGCGGCCTTCGACACCATCTCACACACTATTCTAATTAATAGGATGCGTGAGATCGGTGTCTCGGGCTCCGCACTTACTTGGATTACATCATTTCTATCCAATCGCTCTCAATCGATCTCCTTAGGCCCCTTTGTTTCCGGTGAACGATCCATCACCTCAGGGGTACCACAGGGTTCCATCCTGAGCCCCCTCTTTTTTAACGTGTATATGGCCCCCCTTCTTGCGTTGATTGAATCACATGGGATCCTCGTGACATCCTACGCTGATGACACCCAACTTGTCGTCACTATTGATAAAAGACTCCCGGATGCTGCCATCAACTTCCAAAACTGTCTGTCAGAAGTCTTTTCTTGGCTCAACCTGCACCATTTAAAATGCAACAGCGCCAAAACAGAAATAATTCCCCTCGGTAAAGGCACATTCTTTTCCCCCAAAGACTGGTGGCCTCATAATTCCGAAGCACCACCGAGCGCGGTAGCCTCAGCACGCAACTTGGGTGTTCAATTTGATGCTTCCCTCAGCTTCGATGAACATGTGCGCATTACCGCAGGGCGCTGTTTCAGTCTGATCAGGCAATTAAAGAAATTTTTTAATTTTCTGCCTATCAGTGCCAGGAAATCAGTCGCGGTGGCGCTTGTCCTCTCCCGGCTGGATTATTGTAACGGCCTCCTGGCAGGTATCAAGAAGTCCTCTCTGAAAAAGCTACAAACTGTCCAAAATGCAGCAGCCAGGCTTGTTCTGAAACTCCCCCGCAGGTCCTCGGCCTCTGCAGCCCTCAACGCCCTCCACTGGCTGCCACTCCACAAGAGAATCCTTTTCAAGCTCTTAGTCACTGTATTTAAAGCTAACAGGTGCTTGGGTCCATCCTACCTGATTAAGCGCTTCCAGAGCTATAATCCAACTCGCTGTTTGAGGTCATCGGGCGCCAACCTCATCTCTGAACCCCGTATAAAATTAAAATCCAAGGGTGGAAAGACCTTTTCTTTTTTGGCGGCCAAGGCATGGAACCGCCTTCCCCCCAGCCTGAGGCACGCCCCCTCCGAAAGCCTATTTAGGAAATCCCTGAAAACTTGGATTTATACTCAGTCCGACTCTTCAGTTCTCGCAGCCATTTGATCCATGCTCCCCATAGACGACTTTCTGTGTGCTCAGCGCCAAGATGCTCCCTCCGGAGCGAAAGCCAGCGCTTTACAAATGACAATAAATATCAAATATCAACCACTGCTGCACCGGCGGTAAGACCGCCGTATTACAACTTTGGTGGTTGGACTGCCATTGGACTGCCACACCCACCAGGGAACCGTGTTCCCTGGCGGTCAGCACCTCCATGCATATTGTGAGTTTCAGGACCGCCAGTGGTGTCATGGAGGTTATTCCCTCTCCTGCCCCGTGCCTAAGGTTGCATGCCGGATGGCATATGTTGTGCCCTCTTGTGTGCATGCACTCCCAGATCCATCACGGAATGGACTTTACAGTCCATGCCATGCTAGAATATGCTGTGGAGGTTGTGCGGCGGTGCCTTTCTAAGGCATACATAGGTGCCTTGAAAGGCACCGCCGCAGGACCGCCTGGCCGCCCGCCTGCTAGTCCAGGAAAAACTCATAATCTGGCGGGCGGACAGCGGCCCAGTTTGCCGGTTCTGGAGCAGGCAGTGGCCCACTCCAGGACCGAAATACTTATAATCGGGCCCCACGTTCATAATGTGAATGGGTTTATTTGGAAGGGGTGTGAATAAAAGTTGCAGGTTGGGGAATGCGCAAAGGGCAGGCCAAGATCTCATCCTGGATATCTACAGCTATAATTGATAATCATAGTGATTTGTTACTTATGTGTGGGGCCTCTGGAAATATGCTACTGTGTAGGCGTACAACGTTCAGCTTAAATTGGTATTTGCCCTGCTCGCCACATAATCCATCATCTGCTGCATACTGTGATGATTTAAAATTGTTTCTAGCTCAACGGATCGAAAGTCACTGAAATTGATGCACATTTTGTCCAGAGCTGCTACACCAGACATTTTACCACATTTAACTAGCCTCCTTCGATTGTTGGTTGCTGTAATTAGCCTTTTAAAGAGGTGGCAGTGCAAATCCCCTTCTTTGATAGAATCGTGAAAAGTATTCTGTTTGCAGCAGGAAGCCAGCCTGCACACTATATTGTAATTCAAACAGGATAGGTAGAAGGATTCCTCTGATACCATTGTTTTTTATATTTCAATAGTATCACAAATACAAGTACACGTCATAGTCACAATTCTCAAAGCTGCAGCTATTTCATAATGTAAGGGCACTGAGACTTCAGAAGAATTACATATATGCTGCATATCTATTTATGGCCTCGTCTGGAATCCTCCTTGTGGGAGATGTACATAATCGGAAATGTACGATACTGTTCTGGGGAGTGGATATTTATTGGAAAACGGTACCCCATATTGCTGCATAACTTGTTTTTCTTTGCCATACATAGGTGTGTATCTGAACTCTGCTCTAAATGGTACCCTCGATGGTCAATGCTCCACGCGGGGACAGCCTTCGGGCTGGTGGCGCCCGGTGCAATAATCATTTTTGGCGCCCCCACACCTCATGACCACTTCCTCGGATTCTCTCACCACCATCGGGCAAAAGTGCCCCACATCTCTCCAATCATAAATGAATGAATGAATATAAGACTTGTAAAGCACGGACATAACCCAGGGGCATCAAGGCGCTGTAAATTATTGCTAAACGCTGCGCCCACGTGAGGTCAGCGCCACCTCCACAGGTCAGCGCCCAGTGCGGCCGCACCAGTCGCACTGCCCTAAAGCCAGCCCTGGCTCCACGAGGTAAGCAAAACAAAGTTCTTAGAAGTGCAAGGTTAGCAGAAGTCACACTGGGGACCCTGACACCCCCTGATGACCCGGGGTTCCCCGTTGAATTCAACGCGGAACCCCGGGAGATAGACAATACGAAGGGACCTCCAAGCAGCCTGCTGTCTGCCCGTGAAGTATAACGGCTTGATCTACCTCGTCTAAACACGGGTAGCGCTATCAGCTCTTTGCCGTCCCTAAAATACCTTTATAATTGGATCCCCTGAATAGAAAGGAGCATAGTGGAACCTCACAATCTCATCAAATTTTGGGTTAGTATTGTTGTGATCTATTGCGCCAGAATTTAAAGCCTCCTACTGGGTATTGAGAGTCATGCGGACAGCCATATTTTAACGCTATCTGTAAGGAACTTTTCCAAGACACTGACCTCACCTACAAAAGAAGTTAACTAGCATCAAGGGGAGTATTTTCTGTTGACCCCCTTGACATGACAGAATATTACAAGTCTTGACAAAGATGGTATAAACTGCTGTATCCATCGAAACGCGTCGACGCACTTTCAAAGTACAATTCAAGACTCCAGCACTTGTGATGAAATACAGATTATATCGTTGTATATGACTAAGTGTATATATAGGATTCCGAATGTCCACACTGTATTGAACAAATTGTATGTTTTACATGTTTCTGTCTGTCGTTCTGATTTTCGGGTCATAATTGATAATGTATTAGTTTGGTTTTAATTGTGATTATTACACTCTGTATAAGTAGTTTTGATTTTAGGTCATACAATTTGTATTTTTAATTTTGTGTGCATGAATTTATATCTGTAATAAAAAATACCATATATCTTTTATATATAGTTTTATGTGGACTGTTTTTATATCTTTGAACTGTGGATTGGTATCAAGGGGACATTGCTTTCATTGGTGGTTGAACCTCAATTCCCTTGATAGAATTAAGGGGTACCTCTCTCTTCTCATATACCCCCTGATGACATCACATGTTTTACACCTGCCTCACCGTAGTCCCTCATAGCCGTCGGTTGCAGACCAGGGGTTAAGGGAAGGGGAGTGAATGGAAACTACAGAAAGTATACTGGATCTTAAAGCCCAGTTTTTTTTATTTTGTAAACAGAAATATAAGGTTAGGTAGCAGCTGTGATCCTTGTCAGGGCTGGAACTAGACCTGAGTCTTCTCACTACAGCAAAGCCCTGTGCCAGCCTTATGAGCCCGAGGGGAGGGAATTCTCCTCCCTTTGGCCTCACAGCTGTGCTGCAGCAATGGATCAGACTTTGGGCTGTCAACACTGGCAACACTCATGGCTCAGCCTCTGCAGCTCATGCTGCACCTGTTCAAGGCAGGGCGCATTACAGTGGTGTTGCCGGTGCTTCACCTAAATGACATCAACCTCAATGTCGAGGATGAGCTTGGAAAAGGGATCCCTATACGTTGTTTCTCCTTTCTCTGTGTCTTTTCAGACGCTGTTCGCATTGTCTGGTAAATAAGGCCTTTTTAGCATATTGCTTTGTTTTTGAAGGAGTGTTAATGTTAGCCTATTAGTAGTGAGAGGCTATATCTGTCTTCTCGCCCATTTCGCTGTTTAACCTGATTGCCTACATGAAAAAGTCAGAAACAACATTTATTTAGGGGAGAGGTGAGGCGCCGCGGCCAGGGCGACTGACGCTGGAATCTGGGGATCACGGTTCGATCCTTGGCGCGGCTGCAGATTAGCCCAGCACCATGTGACTCTGGGCAATAGCTTGCTTAATCTTCCCGACGGCCCCCAGCGCCTGGAGACCCTTACGGTTCATTGTTCGCGCTTTACAAATGTGGATTATTATTATTTAGAATTTCACAAGTGGGCCAAGTGGCATTATGAACTATGATACCATCATCCATTTCTAAATTTTCAGCTAACAGCTTGTTCCATTGTGAGTCTTATAAATTTACTTTTAAACACTACCATTTGTTAGAGATTTCTAGCTACAGATTCCTTACCTTAGAATATTCCCCAGGAATCAGACTGGATCAGGAAAATCTTGACAGTACCACTTCACACCTGTAGGTGGCAGTCGGATCTGCGTCAGTGTCATCTGCACCATAAGTTATGTGTACGGTGCCTATATAGGCGCCATCTCGGCGAGCTGACATCAGTTATTTTCTTTCCAAGCCATCAGCTCAGATGAGGAGAAACCCACCTCAGCTAATTTTTTAATCTACTTTTCGGATGTTTTATTGAGTCTTTTTGAGCGTTTGTGCTCCCAGTTTGCTAACAGCATGTCCTCTAAAGACCTGTGGGGTTTCAACCCTGTGGTTCCTCTCACAGACCGATATTTGTGAAAGACCCTCATCTGGTTTGCCTCTGGTACTTGAAGCCGGTCTACGAATCCAATGCCTGTGAGGACTGTTGCGCCGTGTACCCCAAGCCACTCCAGGAGTGGTCTCTGAAGCTCCCAGTCGCCAATGCCGGTCGAATCCACAACACTCTAGGTTCTGGTTGCGAGGAAGGTCCCTGACCTGTTCACGGAGACCCTCAAGGCTCTTGTCATTGTGCTCAAAGACCCACAAAAAGTTTTTAAAATCTAAGAAGTCGAAGCTCCCTCCGACTTTGTGGGACCGGTCCAAATCCTCGGTCAAGGCGGGGGAACACCATCACAAATCTATGCCCTGCTACCATGCATCAGAATCAGGGCCTGAGTGTGGGTCCAGCCGAGGCGACCCCCGCCCAACTCCAAGAGTTCTATGAGGCAATATACCTCATAACTGGGTGCATCAATCCCTCTGGACGGCTTTCGGGCCCCGCTGGTGCTCAAACTGGATCCTTGTCAGCGGGTTCACCCTCAATGCCAGTCTGGCCCCCTGGATCCAGTGCTGGCTCTGGATCGACTCTGGTCACAAGGCCGTGACCTTCCCGGAAGCCTGTTCCAGCGGCGTTGCTCCCAGTAGCACTGACGCTCTACGGTAGTAGCCGACTTCGCTAGGGAGCTGAATCGGTGTCGCTTCCTACACAGCCCCGACCCTGATAGTCCAAATTGGAGTCAGGGCCTTTTGCCTTGATAGGCCCAGTGAGAAGTATGACTGGAGGGGATCAGAGGATCCTTATGACTACCAGCATCCTTTGGAAGAGGCCCAGGACAACTGGCATGAGGAATAGGCAAATGCTAGTGTTCTGGACACCTCCTCAGACACTGGATAATACCCTTCTCCTACTGTGGCTACTGAGGAAGGGTCATCTTTTGCTATCATGGACCTTATACTGCCCTCAGTGGCTGTTAAGATAAATGTCCTAACAGAGGGGCTTCAGCCGGGAGTCACCCCCACAGAACCCCTCCTCCCATTTAATGAAGCCCTCACTCAGGTCCAGAGCCAACCCCTGCACAGGGGCTCCTGTGCACAGGACAATTGGCTGCCACCATCGTCCCACTCCTGGGGACCCCGTTTTCCTCACCCAGCACCCAATCGTGGGGAGCCTGGTTGTCTAGGCCTCCACCTCCAAAGTCAACTCTGCCTTGTTCCCTACCACTCCACCTGATAGGGAATCCAAGAGGCTGGATACCTTTGGCAAAGGATGGTCTCTTCCACCAGACTGGCACTGCAGTCGGTGAACACTGCATGCCTCTTGGGTTGATATACCCATACAGTTTGGGATTCCATTGGGCAAGTGCTGCCCATGGTCTTGGAGAAGGCTGGAGCCATCCTGACCCAGGTTATTGACAATGGCAAGGACGCAGCAAAGTTCACCATTTGCTGCAGACTGAATAAGTCTGACTCGCTGGACAGAGCGACTGCATTGTTAGTGGTACTCAGATGCCATCAAATGCCTTTTCAGGAGATTTCCAGGCATCCCTTATTGACATGCCCTTCGACGGCACATGCCCTTTTGGCGACAAGGCAGATTTGGCACTCAAACGCTTTACGGACAGCAGGGCCACTGCCTAGTCACTAGTACTCTCCACGGCCTCATGCCACCCCCAGTCTGACTTTCACCCTTTCCATGGCTATGGTAGAGGCTACAAGCCACATCCATTCCTGCCCAGCCATCAAGTCCTACAGGATCCTCAGTCCTTTGGTGGGCACGGTTGCTGTTCCCACATACCCTGTGGGACCCATGGCCAGACATCAGTCCCAGTCTGCCAACCCAACTCAGCATCTGCAACCTCCAAGCCCCTTCAGTTTTCCCTCTTACCACATTGGCAACCAGCTGGCAGCAGGATAAGACACACCTGCCCTACTGGTAGTCCGTAACAATGGACAAATGGGTGTTACAAAATGTTAAACGGGTTACTCCCTTCCATTTACAGAAACCCTGCCTCCCATGCACCCATCCTCAGACCTACTTTTGGAGGACAATCTTAATCAGGAAGTGTAGGCTCTTTTGGCCAAAGGAGCCTTTGAGAGGGTCCCGGCATCAGAATTGGGTCTTGGTTGCTATTCTCGCTACTTTCTGGTGCCCAAGAAAGATGAGGTCTCCTCCCTATACTAGACCTGCACCCTCTCAACTTCTTCCGGAAGAAGGAGAAATTCAAAATGCTCACTCTAGTTCTGGTTCGGTCTGCCCTGGACCCTGGAGACTGAATGGTGGCCCTGGACTTGCAGGACGCATATTTCTACATCCCCACTCTGCCTGCCCACAGGTGTTACCAATGGTTCACAGTGGGCCAAGAGCAATTTCAGTTTGGTGTGCTCCCTTTTGGCTTTACCAGTGCCTCTCTGGTGTTCACCAAGCTGATGGCAGTGGTCACAGTCCATCCGCATAGGTCAGGGTTTCCAGTCTTGCCCTACCATGATGGTAGGGTGTTGAAGGCAGACTCACGCTAGGCAGCTGTTTCACATTTCCAGACTACGGCAGACCTCTTGCATTCACTCGGGTTCACTGTCAACATGCCGAAGTCACACCTGACTACCTCTCAGACTTTCCCTTTAAGCATAGCTGTTCTGGAGACTGTGCAGTTTCAGGTCTGTCCTCCTGAAAGGCGAGTCCAGGATATTCAGCCGATGATTCCAATGTTTCAGCCAATATCTGGATTTCACTGAGATTGGCTATGAGGGTGCTGGGCCTCACGTAGTCCTGCATCCTGCTGGTAACACATGCCCACTGGCATATGCAGACTCTGTGGTGGGATCAGAAGTCCCACTGGGCACAGCATCAGGGGAATCTCTCTGACCTGGGACAGATATCAGAGGGAAATGCAAAAGATCAGCAGCGCTGGCTGATGATCTGTGATTCGGGTCAGCGGGAGACACCTCTCCCTTCCCCACCCAGATTCCACATTGGTGACAGATGTATCACTCCTGGGTTGGGGCAGCCATCTGGAAGAGCTAGGGGTGCTCTAGTCTCTGGTGGAGTCTCAGCTCCACATCAACCTGTTGAAGTTGAGAGTGATCCGACTGGCATTGAAAGCCTTTCTTCCTTCCATCAGGTGAAGGCTAGTTCAGGTGTTTATGGACATCACCACTGCCATGTGGTGTAGCAAAAAACAGTGGGGTCGAAAACCCTGTGTCAAGAGGCGCTGCATCTCTGGATATGACTGAACATCAGGACATACTCCTGTTGGTTCAACATCTGGCAGGATCACTGAATACCAGAGCAGACAAACTCAGGGTTCAATGCTTAGAAGATTGCCAATGGCGTCTCCATCTGGAGGGGATGCAAGATCTTTGCCAAGATTGGGGCGAACCTTAGATCTATTTGCCACTGCCAAGAATGCGCAATGTCAGCACTTACACGCTGGAGTTTCCAAGACGGCTCTCGCTTGGAGATGCATTTTGTTTTGAGTGGATCTCATGTCTTCTCTACGCCTTTCTGCTGATACCTTTCCTGCCCAGAGTTTACATGAAGATCAAGATCGACAGGGCCCAAGTCATTCTTGTGGCTTCAGATTGGGCACATAGATTATGGTATCCTGAACTCCTGAATCTGAGCATCGGTCCTCCAATCAGGGTGCATTTTGGGAGGATCTCCTGTCACAGCAACTGGACAGGGTCCTGCACCCAAATCTGCATCCACTCCTCTTTTATGAGTGGAGATTGAGTTGGAGTAGCTGACAATCTTTGATCTTCCCGCAGAAATCTGTGATGTCATTCTGTCAGCCAGGCGTTCATCCACCAAGACAGTTTACTCCTACAGTTGGGACAAATTTGTGGCATGGTGCATCTTTAAAAATGTTGATTCCTTCTCAAACTTTTGTCTGAGGTGTTATTTGTTCTTTTGTTAGCCCGGCAAGGGTTTGCTTCGAGTACTGTTTAAAGAATATCTTTCGTTCATATCAGCTTTTGTGACCCATTTCCTGAAAGGACTCCATCACATATTCCATCCAGAACCCTTCATTATGCCCCAATGAGACTTTATTTGATCCTTACATTTTTGATGTGCTTGTCATTTGAGCCTATGTGTAGCTGGCCCTTGCGACTCTCAACCACCAAAACAGCCTTTCTGGTGGGCATTACATTGGCCAAGCGGGTTAGTGAACTGGAGGCACTTTCTGTGCACCTCCTGTATGCTTCTTTTTGCCCAAACTTGTTTTGTGAATACATACCTCTTTCCTGCCGACAGTGGTTACACCTTTTCACGTCGGCCAGACCATCACACTGCAGACATTCTATGCTCCACCTCATCCTACCATAGAGGAGAGGCTCCACCGTCTGGACCCAAAGAGAGCAATATTGTTTTACATTGATCCTGGCAAAGCACACCAGGCCTTATGATCAACTCTTTGTTTTATTTGCCGGAGCAAACAAAGGGAAAGCTGTGCTCATGGACTCCCAGTCCTGGACATTTGTCAGGCAGCTATGTGGGCATTTCTGCACACTTTCACTAAGCACTACTGCCTAGACAATCAGGTCCATTGTGATGGGCATTTTGGCCGTTCTGACCTCCAGGACTGTCTAGTCTTAACAGACCCTTTTCTGGGAAGGTATTACTTGGGTATCTATTCTAAGGTAAGGAAGTCACTTTATCTAGTTGAGACTCTTTAGCTAGCTGCAAATCCCTTGTCGACCCTACCATCCTCCACGGTCTGTGAACGTTTTTTCTGCAGAGAAGGACCATATAGGTCTTTAGCGTCTGCAAACGGGTCCGTTGGCATTCTTCGTGGCTCCTTGCCTCTGGTGTGGAAGAAGTCGCAAAAGAAACTGATGCCAGCGCACCAAGATGGTGTACATATAGACACCGCACATCTCACTTCCTGAGTGGAGGACGCCCACGCAGAGCCGAATGACGCCACCTACCAGCGCGCATGGGTACTGCTCAAAATACTCTGGATCCAGTCTGAAGCCTGGCTAATATTCTAAGGTGAGGAATCTGCGGTTAGATAGAGTCTCTACCATATAAGCTTTTACAAAAGGTAGGTGACCGGTTCATTATGGACTAAAAATCCCAGCATGCAGATTTCTGTTTGTCTAAAACGCCACAACTGGCGTAAGGTGTTATAAAAGCCTACCAAGGGAGTGAAGGTAGCTTGGCCCTCTCAGAGACAGAACTTTGCTCTTCGGGGGCATGCCGTGGCCCCCGCCTGTCCCGCTGCCTCTAAAAGCTTTCTTACGAACCTGGGGACAGTAGCAGGCGAATCAAACTCCACCTAGAAAAAACAGCCCTTCAAGGCCAGAAGGAAAACCGTCCTAATGCTTTTAAATAAAGTTAAAAAACAGGTTAGTAACGTGGTTGCTGACTTCGTTTGCAGCAGCGGGTCCCTCCGTGAGATATGAGGCGTTGAGTCGAAGGGATAGGAGCCCGCTGGGCCCCCGGGGACCGCGATTATAAAGTACACCGGCCTCGCCAAGCAGGACTCGCGCTGTCATAATGTTTCTTCCATTGAGTTTATTTATTTAAAAAGCTCTAAGTGTGCTCCAGCGTTCCCCGGGGAGGGCCGCAGCGCTGCGCTCGGTTTCTCTTCACGTGCTTAAAGGGAACAGCTGCACACCGGATAAATTTACATTTTGCAATATTTAAAATGGAAAAGGCTGGAAAATGCACCCTGTAATGGGCGGAAGGAGGATATGTGATCATGCTGTGCAGCTATGCCCCCGTCATCCGGTGTGCTTTATAATCCGTAGAGTGCAACTGAACTTTCAGTGCCCCTTGCCCGCTGCCCTCACACCGCAGTGGATACATTCTCCTCTCCTCTGCCTACTGTGTTCTCATTGGAGGTCGCCTTACAACTCCCTTTGTGTGTCTTCTTTCCCCCCTTATACTCTCCAGTGCTTGAAATGGAAAAATAGAAGTGCAGGTGCTCTGTAACAGGGTACCTACTTGTTTCTGAGAAGTGCAGGTACTCTGTAACAGGGTACCTGCTTGTTTCTGAGAAGTGCAGGTGCTCTGTAACAGGGTACCTGCTTGTTTCTGAGAAGTGTAGTTACTCTGTAACAGGGTACCTGCTTGTTTCTGAGAAGTGCAGGTGCTCTGTAACAGGGTACCTGCTTGTTTCTGAGAAGTGTAGTTACTCTGTAACAGGGTACCTGCTTGTTTCTGAGAAGTGCAGGTGCTCTGTAACAGGGTACCTACTTGTTTCTGAGAAGTGCAGTTACTCTGTAACAGGGTACCTGCTTGTTTCTGAGAAGTGCAGGTGCTCTGTAACAGGGTACCTACTTGTTTCTGAGAAGTGCAGGTGCTCTGTAACAGGGTACCTGCTTGTTTCTGAGAAGTGTAGTTACTCTGTAACAGGGTACCTGCTTGTTTCTGAGAAATGCAGGTGCTCTGTAACAGGGTACCTGCTTGTTTCTGAGAAGTGTAGTTACTCTGTAACAGGGTACCTGCTTGTTTCTGAGAAGTGCAGGTGCTCTGTAACAGGGTAC
Source organism: Lissotriton helveticus (assembly GCF_964261635.1). Lineage (NCBI taxonomy): Eukaryota > Metazoa > Chordata > Amphibia > Caudata > Salamandridae > Lissotriton > Lissotriton helveticus. Next base: position 583,187,340 of record NC_136070.1, on the reverse strand, counting down.
CTACTTGTTTCTGAGAAGTGCAGTTACTCTGTAACAGGGTACCTGCTTGTTTCTGAGAAGTGCAGTTGCTCTGTAACAGGGTACCTGCTTGTTTCTGAGAAGTGCAGGTACTCTGTAACAGGGTACCTGCTTGTTTCTGAGAAGTGCAGGTGCTCTGTAACAGGGTACCTGCTTGTTTCTGAGAAGTGCAGTTACTCTGTAACAGGGTACCTGCTTGTTTCTGAGAAGTGCAGGTACTCTGTAACAGGGTCCCTACTTGTTTCTGAGAAGTGCAGTTACTCTGTAACAGGGTACCTGCTTGTTTCTGAGAAGTGCAGTTACTCTGTAACAGGGTACCTGCTTGTTTCTGAGAAGTGCAGTTACTCTGTAACAGGGTACCTGCTTGTTTCTGAGAAGTGCAGTTACTCTGTAACAGGGTAGCTGCTTGTTTCTGAGAAGTGCAGTTACTCTGTAACAGGGTACCTGCTTGTTTCTGAGAAGTGCAGTTACTCTGTAACAGGGTACCTACTTGTTTCTGAGAAGTGCAGTTACTCTGTAACAGGGTACCTGCTTGTTTCTGAGAAGTGCTGGTACTTTCTAATTTAAAGTTTTATGTCTCCCTTCGTTGAGAAGTGGCGGTACACTCCCTCTCCAAATAAAAAAGAGCCGGGACTCAGTACCGGACAGTACTGGCCCATTTAAAGGACTGATCCCCTCACCCTCCATACCCCAGTGCCATCCCACCTGGATGGTGTTCCTAACCGCTCTGTCCAATTAGAAGGCTTTTAACCACTTAAGGTAGCCTAACCCTCTTATCCTGCCCTTTACTGTCCAGAGCGCGCTCACGCCCTGTGACATGTGCCCTGACCACCATGAATGTCTTCACTCATTCAGCGTGACATCGCGCCGTGTGTGCTCTTACACAGTTACTTTTGCCCTCACCCCATCTGTGTCCCTTCATCCTCTCACAAAGATCTGAATCCCTCAGGATACTTTCACCTCGATTTCATCGTGCCTACCCCGTACTTTAGATGCATTTTCACTTCTGCAGCGTGTCCTCACATAGTCATGGTGCCCTGCTACCACCCGGGGTGTGCCCTCACCATGGAAGTGAACTCCAGCTTTGTCATCAACTCCAGACTAGTCCCTTAACTCTGACCACCCATTAATTGTCATTCACAGAGAGTGTATCACAACTTGATTATAGCCTTATAGCCCGCCGTAGAGGGCTATACCGGCTATTAAAGGCCCTCTCCAGCGTTAAAGGCCCCGAGCCGAAGGCGAGGGCCTTTAACAAGGGAGAGGGACTTTAATAGCGGTATAGCCCAGCTACGAAGGGCTATAAGGCTATTAGAACATTCTGTCACTAGAGGACAGAATATTCTAACAAAAAAAAAAAAACCTTTTGGGAGCGTGAGGGGATTGGAATCCCCTCAGGTTCCCTGAAGCGTTTGTTCACAGCCAGAGCTGTGAACAAAGAAACATTGGAATGTTGGAGCTCCAGGCTTATACCAGCCATTATAAGCCCGGAGCACTCCATTGTTTTCAATGGAGCTCCCAACATTCCAATGTTCTAAAATGTTTTATATCTTGCTGGAGCCAGCTTTAGCAGAATGCCAAAGTCTACACAATCACTATATAACAACTTAAAAAGCAGTGTATAGAGAGGTACTCTGTATACGCTTTTATGGTCAACGACGGAGCGCTGAAACTTTTCAGACACTCGCCCCCAGCCAACGATCTGGGTTGAATCCAACATCATTCTTTAGCTCACTTCGCCACCCCAGTTCAGACCAAGCCATATGCAAATCAGTCTTGACCCTGTAGTAACTTTAGCCTGTACTTCCATCATTTATAAATTCTAGAGACACTAACAAGATTCTGCATCAGATATAGTAGGAAGAGGGGGTTTGCATGCTGTAACCCTGCCACAAATATAGGAGGAAGGGAGTTTCTATAGTGAACTCTCTGTCAAATGGATGTTCTACCACAATACCAAGTTTTGAATATAGTAATGCTAAAATGTCCTATCCATGATATGGACTATCTCTGTGAAGGTAAACCTATTCAGGTAAGTACAGATTAAATATTATTAGCTCCATGTCTATGTACCTAAATCTTCAAGGAACATAGATGTGGAGCTAAGATTAGTAAATCCTTACTGTATATTTTCACCTTCAGAGTTTGGTAGTAGTCAGTATTTTGGTTACACTAATGCAGGAGGATATTTTGTTTCAATATTTTTTGGTTCATCCAACAAATGCTATAGAAAGGGGTCTAAATTGTTAACTCTATGAAAATTACAATAAGAAGGAGTTTTGGGTATGAAACCGCCCCTTTGATTATCTTTATTTTAACAGCGTTTGATTGGACAGCAGTTGAGTTAGCCCAAACATGATTTAGCTCCCTTGCTCATAGGAATTAGAGGAATTGGTAATGCAGATCATGTCAAATACAGTAGGAATGAATTTTACATTTTGAACAATCTGGCAAATGCAATTGGAAAGAATTTTACTCTGCTAACTGTCAGCTACAGTAAGGAGGGGCAAAAATGGCTTAGCAAAGAGAGACAGACCTTCTTACACATCGCTAGTTCACAAGGGGTTAGCGAGGTCTGATTTTTTTGTGTACATATCAAATTGTGTCTATATTATTTAGTTGAGTGTACGGTACCATGATCAAGCTATCAGGGATAGCAAAATGCGTCGGTTGTCTCCATGTACCTGTTTGTAAATGGATTAAAATAAGCCTGGGGAATTAAGAAGCCTGTGAGTGCGTGGTCAATTGAATTCTGCAAGGAAATTGTGTGGTGATATAATTGCGGCGAGGCTCTGCCGCCGACTACGCACCGGATCGAGATGCGCCCAAGGTCTGTGCAACAGTGAGCTAACTGCGGGGATATAAAATATTTTTTACATTTATGTATATGTGTAGGTATTGTGTATATATATATATATATATATATATATATATATATACACACACACATATATATATACATATATACACAATACCTACACATATACATAAATGTAAAAAATACAAGTATTTAATAATTAATGTAACATAAAAATAAAAATGGAAACAATGGAAAAACAATATTGAATCTTACATTTAAAAATGTAACGTATTTCAAAAAATACAAATACAGTACTTACATTGTCAAATATTACAAAAAAGATAAATATATTAATGAATACTTCAAAACTTTAGTATGAATAGTATTATTAATTTTGTGTAAAAATTTAAAAATAAAATGAAAACACATAAAATAAAATTGTAACTAAAATATGTATTAAATACACATGTTTTTAACTAGAACATGCATTGAAATAAAATGTTCCATTTTCATTGATAAAACTGACTTAAAATTAATGTATAATAAACATAATACATTAATTGTGTTTATAAATATTTGAAACAACAAACTGGGGTACTAGTGGTCTGTACGGGCTTATGAGATTAATGCTTACTCAAAGAATGTTGTGTGCGTGTATGAGGACAACTAGGTGAAGAAAAGAAAACCCATCAAACCGCCCATTGGCGTAGCTTCATCATTTGGGATTTTTTGTGTAGACTGGTATCCACCAAGTACCTTGCTTTAGGAGATTGCAAGGGAACTACTGGTCACGGATCCACCAGTGATGAGCAGCCAAAAGGATGTTGTATTTGGGGGCTGTGGAAAAGCAAGGTGTTGCAGTGCTAAAAAAAGGGTGTATAGTGGTAATGTGATGTTAAAATTGACTATCACAGTGCCAAACAAGAAACTTTATTAAGAGGGCCACCATGATGACAAAATTAAAAGCAGAGTGTGGATAGCATTGTAAACAAATATTGCTATCCGATGGTCAATGTACTGGCCAGTACATCACATTACCACATTACCACTATACACCCTTTTTTGAGCACTGCAACACCTTGTCCTCATACACGCACACAACATTCTTTGAGTAAGCATTAATCTCATAAGCCCGTACAGACCACTAGTACCCCAGTTTGTTGTTTCATTAGCTAGATTAGGGGATAGGGTGCGTGTAGGTCTTTAAAACTTCTTTCCCCTGGGACCCTTTTACAACTGTTGTTTTTTTGTTTATAAATATTTCCCTTTTAATTATTATTACACAAACTAGACATTCAATACTGTAACATAAACTGAAAATTGAATACATTATAACTATATTTAAAATGTTTTAGAAATAAGAAATTTAAAACATAAATTTATGTCTTCAATTGAATACTTTTTAATTAAAACATTATCAGAACAACAAAAACTGTTTTCACCTTTACATATATATTTCAAATGTTTAATTACAACATTAAAAAATTAGAAATGAAATGTAAAAATATTTACACCAACATACTTGAACAATTCTCCTTACCCTTCTCCCCTACCTAAAAGTCCACTTCTAAAAATGTTTTAAACATCTATTTTTATTCAGAAATGATAAAATATTTTGCAATTAAAAACAATAAACTTTACAGAACATGAAAGTATTTTAAAACTATATACATTAAATAAATTTCACAATTTGTTATCAAAACTGTGTTAAAAAACAACATTTTATGCACGGATATTTGAAATGTGACTGAAAACAATATATTTACCTTTGATATTTATGTCCATTAACGTTTTGACCTCACACTATTCCTGCAACAATTATTTTATGTCAAAATATTTATTTTTCCAATATTCTGCCCTATACCCGCAGATGTCATGGCGGCACTGGGCTGACGCGGCTTGTACCTACTGTGTGGGTTAGATGAAGATTCCGGTTACTGCAGTCCGATTGACCGATTACATCCTCGGAATAGAGAATGGATATGAGACTTAGCAGACTAAAGAGCAGCCAACAGTTGTTTTACAAAAGACGATATTAAACTATAGGACCAGTGGACAGAATCCAGCATACTAAAGCTAAATAATTTGGCATACTGGACTACATGATTATTGAATGTTGAAAACTGGCCTTGTGAACACCCTTCCCTTTCACTCACTTGTATATAAGTCACCAATTTTTATCACTTATGCACAATTTGTCACAACTTTCTCACTTTATTTATTGCGCCGTTTATTGCAAAATATCATGTGATGAGTACTTTATTTTCTACGCATTGATATAGGGTCTTGAGAAACAAAAAATGATTTATTAATAATAAGCAAACTTGGTGATTAAAACCTTTTGACCCTTTCTTGTTTCTTTGGTTTGGATTTGCATATGTTGATTTATCTTTGGAAAATAACCAGAAGTAATGTAAATATGATGATGCACAGGTTGTAAGATTTGTGGGATTTACACATGATCTAAGGCAACTAGGTTCTAACCCGACAGAACCATTGTTTATTGAAAAAACAGTTGTTTTACTGCTCACATTGCTTACCTGGTTGGCCTGCTCTGTGTGCATTGCCAGGTTCCGCAGTGGCGGCATGACCATGTTTTCTGCTCTGCTTTTCACTCTTACTTTAGCTCAGACTCAGATTCTGTGAAGGGTGAGGACGGAGATGCGGATAGGCCATGGGGAGTTGCACAGCAGTCATGAACATTCACCAGAATGTACGGGGCCTTCAGGTGGTGAGACCAGCTGGGACTGCTGGTGAGAGACTGGAGTCGGATTCAGCAATGACGGCATCCTCAATGGCCGCACATAATGGACAAAGAGCACAGGGAGGTCAATGACGACCATTGCTTTTGGGGATGCCCAAGTTGGAGAGACTCTGGTTGGCAAGGAGCTCCAGAGCAGGGTTATTGGGAGCTGTGCTGTTACCGGCAGCAACTGCACTTTAGGTAGGCAACCAAGCAGACCTCTCAGCTGTAATTTCTTATAATGACCACCTGGTTTAGAAAACTATGCTAGATTTCCTTGGCCCCAAAGGCTTAGGCTCACATGCTTCTGTTTCCTCTTTTGGTCCTATTGTAAATAAACTGGGGGCTAATCCTGGCCATAACTCGAATATAACTGCTACGGGGAATCATAATGGCAAGTTGGTCTTCTCGGCTGACATGGATGAAGATTCCACAAGTAAAGATACATCCCTGAGTGAGACTCTGGTGGAGGATATGATTGCCCTGTGGCCTACGCGATACTTTGAAATCTGGTCTCATGAAAATTTGGAAGCCCTGGAAGACTTGTTCTTGCTATCAGACTTCACTGAGACCAGTAGTCTTTCCACTTACCACTCAGTCCCCTAGCAGTTTATGGAGGGAGATACTGAAGCTCCTAGTGCACAGGCAGCTGGAGATAGCAGAGGGCTTGCTCCCAGGAGCTCTGTAAGAGTTGCGGATTCCAGGCATGACCCCAAAATTTACCTGGATAATATGGCGGCCAATATTATGGGGACAATGGTGGGATCAGCAAGGATGAGCTATTATGGGATTCTGAGGGTGTCAAGCTAACCCCCAAAAATGAAACCCAGTCGGAGTCTGCCAGGCTTGGCCGAAAATGGGGACTACCCTTTTGTGGAACGGTCCTTAGATGCCCATTTAATGCTGCAGCCTGGGCTGTCTATTTCGGACTGTAAAGGTTTCCAGTCTGGAGCAACAAATTTACCCTCCCCATCTTCATTTATCATCTGCTTCACCTCCATAGGGTGGAGTGTTTAAAGAACTCATTGGTTTTAAAGACCTCCCATCTAAAAACCGTGGTGGTATCATGGGATATATCTAAAAATATAGACATACTACATGGCCGTCTGAACAATATGTAGTTTCAGTTCTACTGGCCTTATGAAATCAACACAAGCCATTAAAAGTCTAGTTGGCCAACATAAAGAAAATTGTATGTCATGTCCAAACGATGGATGATATTAAAAACTGAATGAGGCGAAACAACCTCTGTGTGCTGGGGATTTCAGAAGGGTACATGGGATGATTCTAGACGTTTTACCAAATAATGCCTGTGGAGTTGAGTTTATTCTCAGCTCCAACTTCTGACATGAGATGGTAGAGCACAAATGGCTTCTAAGTAAGACAGAAACTTGGAGCGCCGATCTCCTTTTAGACCAGCACAGGACTTGTTGAAACAATATGGGGGAACTTAACTCCACATTTTTTTGTGGAGGGGGGGGTGGAGAGGGTATCTGTTTAGTTAGAACAGCTAAGTTATCAATTACTGGGGCATGGCTTCTGCAGGAAGCCCTGGATCCCTTACCTTGGTGGCAGGAACATATCTTGAGTTCCTGCCGGAAGACAAGAAAGCAGAAGCAAAGAAGAGAAGATTCTGCAGGAGGGAGAAAGATCTGCATCAGAAATCATAGATTGTGCTATGGACATAGCTTCATAGGATTCTGACAGATCGTAGGATCAGTGGTCCTTAGACGCCAAGGTTGGTTAAAGGCCACAACATTTCGTTGTGAGGTACAAACTAAGATTTTAGATTTGCCATATGATGGTGACTTTTTGTTTGGCAGGCACGTTGACGCTGCCTTTCAAGCAATCAAGGCTGACACTGACACCGCTAAATCTTTGGGCATCTTGCAGTTCCATGAAATACTTTTTATAGAGGCCAGCGGAAGAGGTCCTTATTCATATAGAGGAGGATACTAGAGGTATCAGTCATATCAACTTTTTTAGCAGCCCTTTCGGTCTAACTACCAGCAGCACCAACCATGTCGGACAACGCCAGTGACAGCTTACTCCAAACAACCACCAAGAAGGAAGCAGACAGCACCAGCAAGAGACACTGGTAGGAAGCAGTGACGATATTATAGTGCCGGGAACACGCCCTACAGCACACCATCCTTTAGGAGCAATAATTTCAAAATATTCCTATCAATGGTGGAAGATCACAATGGACAAATAGGTTCTGAACCTCATCACATTTGGCCATACTTTGGAATTTCCCAAAATTCCACCTATCACTCCACTAATTCAAGCACCTTCATCTCATCTTCTTCAGAAGGAAGTGCTAGCTATGCTAAGCAAGATTGCCATAGAAAAGGTCCCACACTCTCAAAAAGGAATCAGCTTCTTTCTCTTTTTTTCCTGGTCATGAAGAAATCAGGAGAATGGCCCCCCATTCTGGACCTCATGAAACTGAATACTTGCCTGAAAAACAATCTTTTCGTATAATCACCCTTCGAGAAATCCTGCACCTCCTCAATCAGTGAGATTTCATGACAAGCCTAGATTTGCAGGATGCCTATTTCCATATAGCTAGCCATCCGACACATCGCAAATTTCTCAGATTCACAGTAGCTGGCACTCACTTCTAATTTAAGGTACTCCCATTTGGTCCCAGATCCACTTCCCAGATTTTTACGAAGTGTCTTGCCCCAGTGACTGCCTAATTAAGACAAAAATGGCTCCAGGTTTTCCTGTATCTCTACGACTGGGTCATAAAAGCACCATCTGCTCGTCAAGCATCGAAGGAAACAATAACTTGTATACAGACGTTCATACCTTTCGGCTTAACAGTCAATTACCAAAAGTCTCTTCTTCGTGCCTCAATAAAGCTACATTTCCAAAGAGCGATACATTGCAAAACAAGGCATTGTTGTCGCAAGAAAGACAAAAGAAACTCATGACATTGGCACAGAATTTATCAACAAGAAAGTCTGTTTCTGTGAGCCTTCTCAAAACACTTCTCGGCATGAAGTCATGGACCATTTTACTAGTAACTTGTGTCCATCTATTGATGAGACCCTTTCAGGAGGTATCAGATGCACAATGTGTGCAGACAAACAATTAATTTGATGATGTCATCAACTCATGCCATTCATCTAAACAGCTCTTTCTTGGTGGATAAACTCTAACAATCTATCGTCAGGGCTCATGTTCTTGTCCCAAATCCCCGAATATTTCACTTCAATGGGAAATGGACCCTGGCTCAATCAAAGATACACTGTAACTTCCTTGAACTCAGAGCAATTTCACTTCCCCTCCAAGCTTTCGTGCCAAGAATAAAAGGATATTCAGTGTTGATAGAAATAGACAACACAACCAGTATACACTACCTGAACACACAAGGAGGCGCAAGAGATATGGAGATGGGCCTTAGCACATCAAGTAACACTGGGAGCAGAACATTTGCCAGGAGTGAACAACAAGTTGCTGGACACTAAGCAGAACGACTCAATGCTGCTATGAATGGGATCCATTTTGTATGCAATCTTCCAACAATGGCGCAGCCCAGAGCTAGATCTATTTGCTTCTCAAGAGAACCAGAAATGCCAGTTTTACATAATTTGGGGCCCTCAAGAAGGGCCATGTGTGAATGCAATTTCAAACAGATGGTCAGGGATCTTTTCCCTTGATCCCTCTCATTCCCAGACTCCTTCTCAGAAAGATGAAGAGAGAACCGTGCCACCTAATAATAATTGCTGTATGGTGGCCCAGGCAATATTGGTTCATGGAACTTCTTATGTTATCAGAGGAACATGGCATTCAGCTGGAACCTAAGAAGGATTGCTGTCAATGACCCTCAAGCAGGTCCTTCATCCAAACCCGACTTCTCTGCATTTATTGCCCTGGCTACAGAATACCATGAGCTTCAACACTTAGGTATCCCAGAGAATTGCAGAGATATCCTTGCAAGAGCCAGCGCTGACATACTAACAAAATGTAACGCCTACAATTGAAGCAGTTTTGTTTATGGTGCCAAACGTCTAAGATCCACTCTATTTTATCACCTCCAGAACAGGTTTTGCCAAAACTACTCTCTCTGGCTAAATCAGGCCTGGTTCACTCTTTCATTAAAGTGCATTTGGCGGCCATTTCAAGATACAGAAGAACTTCTGGATTTCCTTCTTTATGATCTAAGAGTCTAATAAAAACAATTTCTTTAAGATTTCTTGAGAGTATTCCCTTGGATAAAGTCACCTCCTCCAACCTGGCAATTTAACACAGTACTGTCAGAACTACTGAAGAGCTCTTTCAAGCCTATTCACTGGGCAGAAGTCAAATTCTTAACATGGAAAGTAGCTATACTTTAGCTCTGACTTTTGCCAGAAGAGTGAGTGAGCTCCAGGCTCTCACGATAAGGGAACCTTTCTTACAATTTAAGAATAATACTGTGATTCTCAGAACTAATCCCATGTTCATACTTAAAGTACCAACGGATTTCCATTTCAACGAACCTGTTGTACTCAAGACATTTTTCCTGAATCCACAGACACCTGCGGAAAGAACTCTGCATACCCTAGATGTAAAGAGATGCTTGATGTTCTATTTGCATTGTACAAAGCACCTACGCACTACAGATCAGATATTTGTTGTATATGGAAACAATATCAAGGGAGGTCCAGTTTCTAAGGCAAGCATAGCAAGATGGATTTCAACAACTATTCAGTTCTGTCATTCTAAGGCTGGTAGGCCTTTATTAGAAAAGACTAAAGCGCGCTTTACAAGAGCAGTCTCCAAAACAGAAGCCCTGTTTGCTGGCTTGCCTATTGAGAGTATGTGTCATGCAGCAACTTGGAAAAACAGGCATATGTGCACCCAACATTATTGCCTGGATTAATTGCAGCGCAGTGATGCAGCTGGGGGACAAGCGATACTGCACCATCTTTTCCAATAAGGTGAGCCTTGTATCATAATATGAACGTGTATACCCACCCTACGCTATTGTCATATATAACTATAATTTTAAAATATATAGTGTATACCAGCTAATATTTCTGATTCAAACATATGAATCTATGAAAGATCAAATACTGGAGAAAAAATGTGTTACTTACCTGCAACTCTCGTTCTCCAGTATTGGTATCTTTCATAGATTCACAAGTGACCCACCCTCCTCCCCTTAGTGGCTCTCCTTCTTTTCAAGGGGCTACTAATTCCCACTAGTGCCTGATAATCTGAGAGAAGATGCATCTGCTGGGAGTGTTCTAAAGGGTGCTATCACCTGATTGGCTGGAGTTTGGCTCTTTATAAATTACGTAGATAAGCTATTAAAGTAAATGTCTTTTTCCATTTCAAGCTATGTATACTACTTCTACAGCTTTAGCATGTACCATGGTACTCCCACCTCGACGACGGGGATGATTCAAGCATGTGAATCTATGAAATATACCAATACTGGATAACAAGAGTTACAGGTTAGTAACACATTTTGTGTGATCGTGTGTACGAGTGACCATAAGAATTTGACCTATCAGGCTATTAGAAATCCACCTGAAACATGTTGACCTCTTAACTTCGCTTGTTAGTTCTGCCCTCTTATGTCCACCTCACCTCTCTATGATCTAATCACCTTTCACAACTTTCTCAGCATCTAACCTTCCCTCACTAAATTTGATCCTCTTACACCCACATCTCCCTTTCCTCTCTGCCCCAGTCGCTTACCTTTTTTGCTCGTTTTGTCCTTCCTATCTCCACCTCTACCCTCCATGCTCTTCTCACCTTTCATCTTTTACCAAGCCTCTTAACTTCTCCTAGTGGTTCTGCTCCTAGGGTGGCCACCATTCCATTATCACTTTCCAGTGCATTTTTCACATGCGGAGTCACTTAACGAGCTGGGGAACAACAGAAGTTGTTTACTGGGAAGCAGGTGACTATGAGTTGCATAAAGCATTGGGGTTTCATTCTAAATCCCGCTCAACAAAAGCAGGCCATCCTATAAGATATAACTTGGCTGTAGATTGAGCTCATCGAGCGTGATTACTATGTCATATTGTATTTTGTTTCTAATCCCTTTACCACCTTGTGGAGTAAGCCTCAGCTGCTTATTGCCACTTTTGAGAGACAAGTTTATCAAATAAACAACTCTTGTATCAAATGGGAATCAAATAGTCCTAAACTTTGACACGTCAAAGGTAAATATCGGTATCTACTGACCGTACTGCCCAGTAGCCATCTACTGCCACAGGACCCAAGAAAACATTAGTAAGTGCTTTAGCTTGACAAGACCCCTAGTAAGATGGAAACGTGACTGCAGTGGGCAAAGAACAAAATTATATGTGGTCCAATAGACATGTTGTAGCCATGGAACTAGTGTACTTGACTTCTAATCTCAACTTTACCACTGCATCTAAATATGTTGGAAATAAACGCTGTATCCTAAAACTAGTCAGGACCCCCACACAGTGACTCTCTACTGTCTCAATCGCATGTTGCTTTTCTCCACTTCTTCATCAATTTTGTTTTGTATTGTGATTTCAATGAGTCCCAAATACAGATGCTCAATGTCCTGAGCTATCTCATGAGGTTTAGTATCTGTAAATTGTAGGTTATGTTGTTCCAGTGGCATGTGCTCAACTAACCAGACTTGTTGCTTAGGTACTAGGAGAGCAGAATGTCCTGGCTATCTCCAGGTTTGCTGTTGAATGCACCATAATTTGGCTACCTCCTGAGGAGCAGAGCCTCCACTGACCACGCCTAGCAGGGTGTTTTTCTCTCACACCCGTGTTTGATTTTTTTTAAGCAGAGATATGCACCCATTTAATCAATGCCTAGTTCATTGAGAAAACAACTTACCGCCATTAACAGCTCATCATCGCCACTGACATAACAATGTGACCCTGTGGAGGAGGTACTTTGGGAACGCATCTCAGTAGGAAATCTCAGACTGGGGTCTGGAGGCATATAATGGGTCGGCTTTTTGATTTCGATAAAGGATCTAGACCAGTGTTACATGTAGGTGGTGGTTATTTGGATTTCTGTATTCTAATATTTCATGGAAGGAGAGCCACCAATTAGAGCACTCATGATTTTTCTTGTCAGATATGAGTAGCTTACTCAACAGTAGTAAAGGACAGAACCAGTATTTTTCAGCAGAGCAGTATCCACCTAGCTGTGCAGACCTGGGTTGTATTCCATACAGTGCCCCAGGGGTGCAAAATGAGCATTGCACCAGTTTTCTGCACCACAGGGCCACTGTAGTATTACAGAAGGGGACACAGACACTTGTCCAGCCCCTTCTATAACATAGAGAGTGCTGGCAATCATATGGAGGCATTCCCTCAATTGTATGGGGTGTGGCGCCATGCAAATGAGAAAAATATTTTTCATATGTTTCTGCACTGTATTATGGATGCAGGGAGTACCTGGTTTGGCAGTTTGGGCTGGACCGCTTACTATTGGAGCAGTATCGGGTCTGATTTACATATAGCTGGGTCCAAACTGAGGGGGCACGGTGTGAGAAATAATGATGGATTCGGATGCGACCTGAGTGATTGCCAAGTGGCTGAGATTAATTTAAGCATTCCATCCATCACTGTTTTGTATACTTATTGTGTTGCCCTAAGTGGAATGGGTATGCCCAGAAGTGGATTCTGTACACACTGTGTCACTGGAACCATGCTATACCCAGGTGATGAGCCCATAACGAGGGCTAAACCAGTCTTAGGTAGCTTGTGTTATGGTTCAGGGAGGACCTGGTTTGGCAGTTCGGGCTAGACTGTTCTCATTGGAACAGGGTTGAGACTGATTTACATATAGGTAGGTCCAAACTGAGGTGGCATGGTGTGCAAAATAATGATAGATTGGGATGTGAACCAAGTGATTACCTGTGACTGATATTAATTCACGCATTCCATTCATCACTGTTTTGTATACTTATTGTATTATGGATGCAGGCATAGAGACAAAGAGGTTGTCAGTAGAGCTGGTGCACAGTCAGTGCACCCCTGAGGGCATCCTCTGAAAGGGACAAAGAGGGTCTCATGGACCCACCCAGACATCCGCCCTGCAGGCACGTGAGATTACTCACTGCACCCAACACCAGGGGATCTCAGTCCCCAATTTTAAGTGCAGTACAGCAGCACCACAGATAAGTGCTGCTTCTGTCAGTAAGTAATATGGCAGACCCATTTCTCTGGGGAAGGGTGGGGGAGGGGGCATGGGGTTTTGGGACCAAAATACTGCAAGAGGAAGTTAATATATGGCACGCAGAGGATAGCTGGTGCCTTTGCGGACTACTACAAGGCACTCTACCAGTTCACCAGTTGCTCGGTTATGGGGAATGAAGTGGGAGGGCAGCACAGAGGACCACATCGCTTTGCATGCAGGCAATGTCCTAATATATATCCACAGGTTCAATCTGTCTGTCCCCAGACTGAAAGTTTACAAGAAGAGAAACCGGTCTCCGAGTGAACTGGGGTGAATTGGCGGTTAATCTATTGGTGGGAAGTACTCCGCTCCTATCCCCTGGTTCTCCCACATCTGATCTTTCTGTCCTTAGGCTGAAGGTGTACATGGAGAGAAACTGGTCTCTGAGTGAAGTGAGGTAAATTGGTTATTATCCAATTGGTGGGGAGTACCCCAATCTTGTCCCCTGGTTTCCCCGCCCTTAGATGTGAAAGAGGACCCTTTAAATACCTGGCAATAATTATCTCAAGAAACCCCGAAACCAGTTGACACAGGAATATTACACCCCTAACACAGAAAGTTAAAGAGCATTTGTCACGCTGGAGGACGTTAAAGTAAAACATACTGGGCCACGGTGCACTATTAAACATGGTAGTTTTACCTCAGGTGCTTTGAACTTCAAAACTTCCCATACAGGATTGCATCCAAATGGTTCTTCAAACTGCAAGCCAGTATTAACAATTCCACATGAACTGGTGCCTCACCCCACCCCAAGAGTAGCACACAAGGGGAAACAGTCTTTAGTCTTCACATTGCGGCTCAAAACAACGCTGTGTCTTAACTACGTGGTCCGAACCACAAATGCGTCTTTACAATGTATACCTTTACCATGCAAGTCGTTGCAACGACTTGCCTTAAGGAAAGTGTTGTTGGACTGATGTTGGACTTTAAGTACAACACTTTCCCTACTGTTGCACAGACTGGAGTTAGAATAGTAAATTGTACTTTTCCAAAGTCCAACGCTTTCCCTAAGGCAAGTCGTTGTATTGACTTGTGTGGTGTAGGAATGTGTTGTAAAGACTCATTTGTGGTTGGGACTGCGGTTTTATGCAGGCATGGTAAATGCTTGCCTAGTTCCGATATACGACCGCACACAAGATATGCATCCATGCTCCATATGACATGAGAAATCGAGGCAGTAGACATGCAGTTATGCTATTGGGCAACTCAGATACTTGCAATAAAGTACTGTATCTTTGGAGACAGGAAAGACTCTACTATAACATTAAAGGTTGCAGCATTCGAGGGGCCATGTCCTTGTATAGAGCCAACATCCCACGACAACGCCTTCAGTAACAGCGATACCTGTAGACATAAGGTGTTCAAATGGATGGAGTGTGGCAAGACAAGAACAAATGAAACTTTATTATAGCATAGGGTTTGGCCAAGAGAAACATCTCAACCACAAGGATTTAAGAATTGTGACAGACTGTGAATCTCAAAGTTGGGCTATGTCAGGGACCAAATTCCCATGTTATCCTTCAAACAATTGACTGAGGAAAATGAGTTACATAGATCTAAGGGCGATATGTATCAACATTCTGTTTTGCGATTTTTAAGGAATCGCTATTTAGAAATCGCAAAATGGTATGTATGTACAAAATCGCTTCATTTTAGCGATTCCTTAATATTCCTTAATTGCGATTAGCAAATTGCTAATCGCAATTAAGGAATAATTTCCCATTCATTTCTATGGGCCAGGAGGCCCATAGGAATGAAGGGGAAATTTGCGATTCGCAATTTGCTAATCGCAAATTGTGAATATTTTCAAGGGTGCAGGGGTGTCCAAAGGACACCCTGTTGCACCCCTGAAATCTGCATGGGTGCACATGTGGCGCACATACATGCCCTAAGGGCATGTCTGTGCGTCACATGGCACTTTGAAAAATGAAAAAAAAAATATTTTGGAAGGAATTCGCAACTTACCACCAACTAGAAGTTGGTGGTAATTTGCGATTCCTTAAGGCCAATTTGCTATTTTTTTTGCTTCTTACATTGCATTTAAGGAATCGCAAAATTTGCGATTCCTTAAATACAATCGCAAAATAAGGAATCGCAGATTTTGCGATTCCTTATTCTGAACCACGTTTAGTTTAATACATACCATTTAGCAAATTCGCATTCGCAAAGGCCGAAATTCTGCGAATTTCGGCCTTTGCGAATGTGAATTTGCTTGATACATATCGCCTTAAATCTTTCCACTATTCGCAGTTTGGAATGCCCTGGTGACCTACAGGGGCACCTAAACCCTATTCCGAAATGTAATCTGCTGGAACCCAAACTCACTAGGCGAAATTGGGGAGAAGTTAATACCTCATCTGTAAAAAAACACCGATAATCGTTGTTCAGGACCCTAATATTATATTGTGGGAAAGATGGGAGTGAGACATGGGAGAACTGGATGAAGAGCACTGGGTTGAGGTCAAGATTGTAGACAGACAACTGACAATCCCTCCCCGACTGAGACTCATCAATTTAAATACTCCCACAAGAATTGGATGCATGCTTGCCAAACGTGAACTGCTAGTCATTGGAGATCTTGTGATGCCCACCCTTTCCCATATAGCTTAGAGGGTTGGATGTTTGCTCCATTGCAGAAAAGTAGGTATATATATATCAAGGGGTGGGGTCTGCAAAGACATACAAGAATATGGGATTCCCACCGTGATAATTTCAACATAAATTAAAAACCAGGATGATTCACGAACAACTCCTGGTTGATGAAACCGCGTTAGCTGTGGTCCTGAAGTGGTACAGACCTGGAGTAGTACTGTACCTTTATCCGTTGTAGTTTCATTTGAATCGAGGGTGTGATCTGTAACTAATATTATAATGTATGTGCACATGATTACCAATGTTATGCAGTTATTAAGGTAAACATCCTTTACAACGCAACTTTTACCACGCAATGCCTTTACGACGCAACTTTTACAACGCAATCCATTACAACGCATTGCGCTGGGGGGCACTTTAGGATAGGGAATAGGTTTAATGTACTATCCAACACCTTCCCTACTATCCACGGGGACTGGAGTTGAAATAGTAAATTAAACTATTCACTATCCAGCGCCCAAAAGCACTATGCGTTGTAAAGGTATTCATTGTAAATACCGCGTTGTAAAGGCATGCGATGTAAAAGCATGCGTTGTAATGTCATACATCCATTATTAACGTATAACTGTGATTCTGAGCATGTTAAAAATCCCAATAAACAGATTTCTAAAAAAGGGGTGGGAGAAACACAAAGTAACAAAGAATTAAATCAGGGATGAAAAAGGACCTCAAAGAGTGAGATAAAGAGCAAGGAGTGTGTGGTGGTGGTTGAAAGAGGCATGAGCGGGAATTAAGACCAAGCAGCCTTGGTATTTGGCACCCGTGACATTCAGTAGCACCAGCTGCTGGCTTCTGGGCAAAACTTTGGTGCACGGACTTTATTGTTTTACAGATGAAGCACTGAGCAAATCCATGTTGGTACACCCAACGAGGCTAGGTTGTCCATAGGTAGCACACTAGATGCTTGGCTAAGGTAGTCCCCAATAGGTGGATCTCTATGTCAGCAAGAGCTTTTTGCACTGCTTTCATGCCAGTAGCTGCTGCCTTCAGTTCTTCTAATTACCAATTCATATCTGTTTGCTTTTTCAGCCATTTCTTTCTCCTTTTAAACCCTTATTTTCAGCTCTATTGATTTCTTTCTATGAGAAGACATCTTCTGTCTTCTCTCTTAGGCCTGCTTCTACTGATGTAACTAGTGTGTCCTTTTCTTATTCTCTCGGACATTCAGGTTCTGCTTCTTATAACTTACATTAAAGTGTATCATTTGAAGAGTATTGACTTGAAGTGCAAGGGATTATGAGTGCTTGTGGAGGTGTGGCTAGGCCATCTCCATTGACCCTGGCTGTACGCGACTGGAGGGCTATGGTACCAACCACTGAGTTGCGGTAGTAACTGATTTGCAAAGGGGAACCTATCTGTACAAGATAGCTTATCCTTCAGAAATCGCGTGAGTGGCCTTAGGAGGAGCAGGTACTCCCCCTGATATTTTTCCAAGGGCGACACACCTTTTAAAGCAGCACCTGTTCCTTTAATCGACACTGACTCACAAAAAAAATCCTATTTGGGAAAGCAAATGTAAGGATAGAGGGTCTGCTGTTGCTGTGCTTTGCAGGACTCCAAGCCTGCATTCACAGCCAATCACAGGGGCGGTCGCAGGTTAACACCTGCCTAATTAATATTCATTAGGCAGGTCAATGTCAATTTTTAGTAAATAAAAAAACAGTAAAAAGGCAACGGAAAATACAAGCGATAATCCAGTACAAAGGTGCGCCAATATGAGGTTGATGGCGGAGTTTTAAGACTTCATGGTCCCAATGTCTTTTATTATTGTGGTTTTGCTGCTTGCCTTTTGATACCTTTCCTTCCCCCCCTCCCCCTCCCCTGTATGCCAGAGTTCTTTAGTTGTGGCCATATTGATCTTTTGCGCATCTGGGGCTGTATTATGTAAGTGCCCATAGAGCCCACCGGTGTTTGTGCCCACTTTGTATACCACCGGGGCACTTTGGTATTGCAGACGCTTGTGCGGCCCCTTCTGTAATACCGATAGCGCTGGCGCGCATAAAGTGCGATTGCTATCTTCAGAGGGCGTTCCCTCTTTTGCATGCCCCAAGTTTGCCTCTGCGCCTGCGCCATGTTACAGACGCGGGCTCAGAGGCAAAGAAGCTCTCAGGAGGCGCACTGCCAGTGCGCCCCCTGATGGCAGCCATCTGGAGGGTGTACAGGGGGTCCCATGGATTCCCCAAACATCCCATTGCAGGCTGATGCAGTCACTGACTGCACCTGCCCACAAGGGGATCTTTAATCACCTTTAATAGTGCAGACGAGTTGCCGCCTGCACTGTGAAAACACGGAGCGGCTTTAAAGCAGACTCTGTTTTTCACATGGATGTGCTGCCCTGGGGGCAGCGCGAGTTCGTGGCTGCCCTGGGGGCAGCGCGAGTTCGTGGCTGCCCTGGGGCAGCGCATTCACCATAATGAGGCGCATTTCCTGGATTGCGTTGGGCGCACCATTTGAAAAGGTGCACCCAGCCCAATCCAGGAAAATCTATAATATGGCCCCTGGTGGTATGTTCTACTTAAGAGTAGAAATTGGATTTCAGGTTCTGTTAATCGATAGCTGCAGCATCCACATGTAGCCTGAAGTTCATTTAACGTCAAGGTATTAGTTCTTGTCATTAAAAGCAGTCTTTTTTTCGAATACCATAATGTTAAGAAACTCGCCCTCTCGGTTTCATTGCTGAAAAGAAGTGTAAGCTACATGATGCTATGATTCTATCCTTAGTTTGTTTAGTGACACTCTTTTATTATGTTGGCAATGCTCTGTCAGGTATTTCACTTGATTTTTACAAAGATTGGCTGTGTTCACTTGGGCCAGGAGGAGTTGTTCAGACATGAAAGGACTTTGTACATTTTAAGTGCAATTGGATTCTTGGTTGTGATGGTTTTTCTCCATGCAGTGTCTACAAAATGGTTTGTTCCTCTGAACTGTCTCTTGATGTCATAAACCAGGAAAGCTTTTGTGTCTCTTTCTTCGATCGGTGTATACCTTTGATCTGTTTCTAGTGTTCTACGTCTTGGTTGTTATGATTGCTGGAGGCTCAGAGGCAGATTTACAAGGCACTTGCGTCACGTTTACACCGCCGTTGCGTCACGTAACGGCAGCGTAAACGTGGCGCATCTCTGCGACCCATTTAAAACGTGACGCATCTAGGCAGATGCGTCAAGTTGTAAAGCCCTGCGCCACATGTGGGCGTTCCGGCGCAGGGTGGGCGTTCCGGGGCAGGTGCGCCTCGCAAAAGTGCCTGCGTGAAATCTACAAGATTTCACGCAGGCACTTGTGCGACGCTGCTATGTCAATTCCTTACGCCTGCTTGAAGCAGGCGTAAGGACTGACGCAGCACGTTAAGTATAGGGCACACCCGAGCATTGCTGGAGTCGCGTCGCGCTTGCGACGCGACTCCAGCGATGCGCCGCCCTTACGTCACGAGATGCGTCACGCATCTTTCTACCCTTGCGCCACGGCACGCCGCATTGTAAATGCGGCGCATCCGCCGTGACGCATGGGGAGTTTTGCGTGACGCATTTGTTCTGGCGCATCCCTGCTGATTTGCAGAGATGCGCCAGCACTCATAAATATGCCCCTCAGTGCTTTTTAGTGTTTTTCGCCCAAATGCTGTCTGAAGGCATCAAATTGCTGGAAAGTCGAACGCACCACTACAAATTCCTGCTCTATAGCGGTGAATGACTTTGACCTGAACTTCTGTTCCCATGCTTTTTGGTTCCACTTTGTCATGTTTATTTACAAATTTGATTATGCCGTTGGCAACTTTTTGAGCCTTGGCTATGCTATTTTCCAGGTGGTTTTTCCAGTTGACTGGATGGCCACTATCACTCCAATATAATTTGAATGGGCTGGTTTGTTCAATTATTTAGTTATTCAGTGTCATGGATTTAAGTAGTGATTGCTTCAATTTTCGGCCCAGATCACCACTTTCTATTTGATGGATCCATTCTTTTGAAGGTTTAAAATGTTTTGTGTTTATTCCTGCTAGTGGACAGGCATCGTTTTCTGGAGCATTCAGGAGTAGCAGGATCTTTACGTTGTTTACTCACCGACATCTGCAGAGGCTACCAGACATTGATTGTACATGTTGTTTGTGTACATGTTAAACAAAAGTGGGGCCAAAATGCAGTCTTGTTTAACTACACTTTGCGTGGTGAGCCTTTTTGTTCTTGCACCATTTGGGCTTGCTTTGGAGACTTGTAGAGACCAATTATAATTTTCAGAAGTGCCAGAGGCACCCCATGCTTTTTACCTTTTTTATCTTGCCCCAGAGTAGTTGAAAGGGGTTAAAAGCTTGTTTGAAGTCTAGAAACGGGGCAAACATGGCATCTGTCTTTTGTTGGAAAATGTGTAGACAATTGTGCTGCACAAAAATGTGGTCTATAGTTGTCAAACTGCTCCTGTAACCACCATGCATTGGATTTAGAAGGGGAACATCCTTTACAACGCAGATGTTACCCCGCACTACAGTTACGACGCGTCTTTTACAACGCAAGTCGTAACCACGACTTGCGCTGGAGGGCGCTTCAGGACAAGGAATAGTAGATTTACTATTCCAACACCTTCCCTACTGTACATAGGCTGGTGTTGGAATAGTAAATTTAACTATTCTAAGTCCAGCACCCCTACAGCGCAAGTCATGGTAACGACTTGCGTTGTAAAAAACGTGTTGTAACGGTACGCGTGGTAATACCACGCGTTGTACCGTCGTACATCCGATTTAGAATGCTGTTCTCTACAACTCAGTTATTTAAATGTGTGAATAATATTTTTAGAGGATTATTTTTGCTTATTGGCGTATAGGAGCCTGGTTCAGAGCATTTGCTTTTTTGTAGTATAGAATAATCAAACTACTGTTCCACGATTCCTGGAAGCATCTTTAATTGGCAAAGAGTGTGATTGCATTGATAGAATTAAGGGCCACCAATTGGCAAAGTCCAGCACTCCCCTGGTAGGGAGTTCAATCCTGTCCTTTTTTTTGTTAGACCTTGAATTGATCCTGACACTATTTCCAGAGGGAACCAGTCAAATTTGGTCTCCGTGGTTGCATCCCTTGTTGCTTTATATGTAGATTGTTAATGGTGAGTGAACCATTGACATAAAAGATTTTGTTAAAATGTGATTTACACTCTTCTGCCAGAATATTAGTATGTATATTGATTTTCTAGGTTGCTTGTTCTGTTTGTGACTTGCCTTCCAGAATCTTTGGAGTCCTAATTCACTGCTGCTCCTGAGAAGAGATATCATTGTGTATTTTCAAATTCTTTTTCCTGGCTTGGGTTAGGTTTTTATACCCTGTTGTTGGGGTTTCTACGTTTGAAGTTTGGATTTTGCCCTTTAGCTCCCATTGCAAACCATGCGTGTTTGTTTTTATGCTGGACTTTTTTAGATCCTATTTTGGAATACTTCAGGCATTGTCAAGGAGATGTTATTTCTGAGTTCTTCATAAGTTCTCACCAAGAGAACGAGATCTGTTTCAATATTTGGTCCCTATGACAGCTCCTCCAGCTTTCGCTTGACGCAGTGGAGTTTTTGTCATAGACAATTTGACAGCATGTCCTTGTGGATCATATCCCAGTGTATCTTGGTTCTGTTTCTGACTTCTAAGTCTACACTGAGGCAATGTTCCTGGGCTGTTTCCTTTATATCCAGTGTGTAAAGGTTAAAACCAGGGAATTGTGATCACTCTCCAGGTGGCAGGGAATCAACAATTCTTCAAGGCATTCATGATGGTGTGCCTGTATAAAGATATAGTCAATTGTGGATTAAGCACTAAGGATATTAAATAAAGGAATAGCCAGAACATTAAAAATGCCCCCCACTTTGAACCAAAGCGCCAATGGTACCATGCAAGCAATGCGATTGAGCCTGACCCTGCCTAAAAGAGTTTCCTTGATTCTTTTAGCCAAGCATCTATTCATTCATCCTTTCACCATTTTATCCACCAACACATATCCACCATTTCACCTTTCTATTCTGTCATATATTCATTCTTTCATCCATCATTCAATTATTCACCATATCATCAATCCATGGGCCATTCCATCCAACCATCCATTCACACATCCATCATCTATGCATGTATCTATTCAAATATCTATCCACCCATCCCTTGATTGAGTCATCCATCAATAAATTCATCTATCAGTTAATCCTTTTGCCCATCCATTTACTCACACGATCACCTTTCCATTTACTCTGCCATCTATTCAGCATTTCAGCCATCCATCCACCTATCCATCCTTTCACCTTTCTTTCAATCATCCATTCATTCATCCTTATCTCCATTCCAGCCTTTCTTTCACCCTTCCTTACGTTTTTTACTTTTCTATCTACCCATCTTACTTTCGTCCTTTGTTCTTCTTGCACTCCTATTTTATCTTCCTCTGCTTTTTCCCTATTTTTTTTTTAATATATCTTTCTCATCCCCTTCAATGACACTGGTATTGCCTCATAGCATTAATTATGAGCTTCAGTCTGCACTGTTATATACAGAAGTGGCCCGTAAAAAAAAAACCCCACCGCTGTAACTGCTAAAGTGGGCGGGAGTCATGACGCCTGTGATTGCTGAAAGTTGGTGTTAATGGAGGGGAAGCTGGCACAGAGTTCAAAATTGAGACACCGTTATTCTCCAGGAAAAACTGTTCGACGGCTGCACCCTTCGTGTCTTTGCTTTAGAAGGCATGTGAACGGATTGGTGTGTGCAATGGACTAGCACAACTGGACCTGAACTTTGGGAGGAGATTAAGACTCCCAGCCAGCTCCAGCTCCAGCACTGGTGGTGTCCATTACAATAGTCTTTTCTGGTGCTCTCTTCCTTCATATCCTCCTTCTCCATGAATTCCCTCACAACCACTCTCCAATGAAAAACAACTTTTACAACGCATTGTTTACAATGCATGCGTTTACAATGCAAGCCGTTACAACGATGCATTGTTACATTGCATGCCATTACAACGCAAGTCGTTACGACTTGCGGTAGGGGGCGGAAGGTGCAACGCCTTCCCTACTGTTGCACACACTGGAGTTGGAATAGTAAATTATACTATTCCAAACTCTAGCACCACTCATACCGCAAATCGTTGTAACGCCATGCGTTATAACAATGCGCCATTGTAACAATTTGCGTTGTAAACGCATGTGTTGTAAAGAGTGCTAGTCCTCTCCAACAGTGGACCTCATTTCTCCATAGCCTTTCTCTAACGTACATTTAATTTTTTTATAGTGCTACTCATAGTTCACTCACTCTGTTCTGTGATCTGCATGGCACGCATTATTTGCAGCAGGTCCACTTCCGTTCTGCTTTAGGATGAGCCAAAACTGCAATTAGACAAAATTCTGAACTCTCACTAGTAGGAACATTAATCACCATTATCTCAATATGTTTATTGCTGCCGGAAAACTACCTGATGCGCAAGAAAGTTCATGTGCTTTTAAACCAATTTTTTTTTAACCTAGCTCCCCCCACCAAAGTCACCGCCAGGTGCTGCTGCACCAGTTGCACTTTCCTAAAGCCAGTCATGCTTTCAGCAATGAGGCAGGACAAGCATTTCCAGAAATTGGGTGAGAGCTAACCTCATACTGATTATATGAGAAACAAGCATTGGAAATGCAATAGGTCTCGCATTAGGAAAGTTTGAGCAATTGGTATTGTAAATGACACTTTTTTTATTTATGTGTTGGTTTTGAAAATAGCAAAAGTAATAACTTTGTCAGTTACAATGTCAATAGTTTTAACTTTCGCAAATGTGACACATAGCATTTGTAATGCAATGTGTGTTGTATTTACGTGACTTAGATGTATTGATATTGCAAATAACAATGGCTTTTAATTTTGTAAATAATTAAAGCTTAAATAAAATTTATTGTAATTTATAATGGCAATAGCTTAAACGTTTGTAAATAACTTTTGTGAAGATTATGTTCAGTGTATTTTATTGTGACGAAAATCCAAGAACATTGCATTTGCACCTACACACACACACAGCCACACACACACACACATAGATGTGGTGGTGGTGGATCTGGGGGATATGGTGGTGGGGGATGTGGTGGTGGTGATGGTGGTGGATGTGGGGGTGGATGTGGGGGTGGATGTGGTGGTGGAGGTGGTGGTGGATGTGGTGGTGGTGGATGTGGTGGTGGATGTGGTGAAAGTGGTGGTGGATGTGGTGGTGGAAGTGATGGTGGTGGAAGTGATGGTGGTGGTGGATGCGGTGGTGGATGTGGTGGTGGATGTGGTGGTGGTGGTGGATGCGGTGGTGGTGGATGCGGTGGTGGTGGTGGATGCGGTGGTGGTGGATGTGGTGGTGGTGGATGTGGTGGATGTGGTGGTGGTGGATGCGGTGGATGTGGTGGTGGATGTGGTGGTGGTGGGTGTGGTGGGTGTGGTGGATGTGGTGGTGGATGTGGTGGTGGATGCGGTGGTGGTGCATGTGGTGGATGTGGTGGTGGTGGATGTGGTGGTGGATGTGGCGGTGGATGTCATGGTGGATGTGGAGGTGATGGTGGATGTGGTGGTGGATGCGGTGGTGGTGGTGGATGCGGTGGATGTGGTAGTGGATGTGGTGGTGGATGTGGTGGTGGTGGATGCGGTGGATGTGGTGGTGCATGTGGTGGTGGATGTCATGGAGGATGTGGAGGTGATGGTGGATGTGGTGGATGTGGTGGTGGATGCGGTGGTGGTGGTGGATGCGGTGGTGGTGGAAGTGGTGGTGGATGTGTTGGATGTGGTGGTGGATGTGGTGGTGGATGTGGTGGTGGAAGTGGTGGTGGAGGTGGGTGTGGTGGATGTGGTGGTGGATGTGACGGTGGATGTGGCGGTGGATGTCATGGTGGATGTGGAGGTGATGGTGGATGTGGTGGTGGATGTGGTGGTGATGGTGGATAGATAGACAGGAGTATTCCTTAAAGACTCATTCCCTGATGACCAGGTATTTTTCAAGGCAAACAAAATCCTGCTTTATGAAGATGGTGAGGGAGGAGGCATAATATATTTTGTAAGCCTCTTGGAGTGCAGCGCCTGAAAAGCTATTTCTTTCAATGACAGGTGTCTCCTTCTTCATGCCCGTATATACTGAAAGTAGTTGATTCCATCCCTTCGTGGTCCAAAATCCAGGCAGAGGCTCAAGAAAAAAGTCTTGCAGCTGAAGGTGGCAATTGTCAGAATATCAAATTTCCAAGGGAAAACAATCAACAGAAATGTTCCTTATACGGTTTACTGCGATTTGCAACATTACTATAGATGCCCACCTGACTGCGCGGAACAGGTTAAGCAAAGAGGGTAGAAAAAGAATCCGGCATATCCTTTGAGAATTACACCCAACTACTGAACACCCTATGCTACCCTACACTTACCCTCCAGTTAACATGTATGTTCACTTGTATATCAGACTAATTAATGCTGGGAATGTTGAATGCTCCGGAGTTCATGCGAGCTGTAACCAGGGCAGCAACTATAACATTCATATTTTCTCCCAGATGCTCGAACATTCCTGTTTGTTTGAGTTAGCATTATTTTCCCCAAGCTGGAAAGTTTAATTAAATCATGAAGTAATTCATCTCAATGTAATGCTTTAAATAGAACACAGCAGCTGTGTATAGCCACACATGGGGGGAGTGGGGGGGGGGTGAGCTGAAGGGAGCCCATTCAGCACAATACTCCGGCCAAAGAGCTCCGGCTTAAATCCGGAGTCGATTCCCCCTCAAGTTTTTCTTACGCACGTGCGCATAGCATAGCATAGGAGCACCTTGATTTGAAGAAGTCAATATCATAAGTATCGGCTTTCAGTGGCAGGGTCGAAAGTGCAGAATGGGGATCTGGATCAAGCGTGGCCGGATACAAAGCTGTGGGTGACTCTTGATGCATTGAGGGGCAGGGTGGTGCAGGGGAATCAGCATGTTATTGTACACACGTTAGATATGAGAGTGGAATGAAGGGGTTACAGTCGAAGTGAATCCAGATCTTGAGAGCGGATGAATTGTGGATGGAAACTGCAAGTACACTGAAAGGCTCTCTTGATAATCAAAGACCCGCATATGTGGAGAAAAGGAGAACATATTTTGAAAATTGCTAGTGGCGATGATTTTTCGTGTGAGGGAAGAAGCTGTGCTTTGGTCATTAGCGTGCCTGGCCCTGAGCACAAGTCTGGGAGTGTGGAAAAAATGTGTAGGATTAGAAGGCATATTTTTTGCGATGAAAGCTGACTCTGTCCGATGAGGTCAAGGCGCATGTTCGCCAGTTCTTTACCCCTCTCTTCCCCTAAAGTATGCATAGTCATAGGGTCAGGCAGACAGGGATCAGGAGAGTGCAGCTGGTGGGGAGGGGGACAAAAAGGGAGAACTGGAAGCATAGATGAGAGGACCAATACAGAATCAGGGAGAGGAGCGAGGGCACACGGGTGAGAAACAGGATGGGCGAAGATCACATGTCAAAGAGTGAGGAGGGCATGATGGACGCTGAAAAAGGGGACGGGGCACAGCCGTCTGAAATAAGAGATGGAAAGAAGTTGAAAAGGAAGCAGGGAGGGAAATAATATGATCGGAACTACTGGGAGGGAGTGTGGAATGGAAGCGAAGGAGAGAGGGGTGCAAAGGCTGGTACAACGTGAAAAGGAGACCAGGGGAAGGTTGTGAATAACAAATGAGAGAAAAGATGAAAGGAACTTAGAGAGCCGGAAGGTGAAAATTTGACAAACAGTACGAAAGGGAGCTACAAGCAGGAGTCCGATATGAGGCCCAGGAAATGAGAAAGAAAGAAAGAGGGAGTGTAGGAGCCCGAAAGAGAAAAAGACGAAATGGACGAGACGTGGTGACAAAGATGGCGAGAGGGTAAAGGGAAGAGAGAGAAAGATAATTGGTCACTGGGAGGGAAGGAACAAGTTGGTGGTGAAGAGGGATCAATAGAGTGTGAAGGCAAGAGTGGGAGAAAGAGACAAGCGAATGAAAGACAGAAAGGGGTGAAAGGGAGAGTAGCGGATAATGGGAGATATTGAGGAATCAAGGAGGGGACAATGAAATGAAAAGAATGGCGAATGAAAACGATTGAGGGGTGAGGCAAACCTGAGAAATAATATGATGTGAAAAGATGTGGACGGGGGATTAAAAAGAGATGTCAGGATACGGTGAAGGAAAGAGAAAATAAAATTTCGAAGCACACAGCTAATGTTACCTTTCCCAGTGGGAGAATACAAACAAAACAAGACGGAGGGCATTGCTGTGGGGAGGGGGGAGGAGAAATGCGACACGGCGGGCAGGGGAGGGGGCTGAGCGGGGAGAGCGGCATGAGGGTGTGAAGCAGCAGGGGCCTGAGACGTGCCGCCTTTGATGTGGTAATGCGAGGCAGGCAGGCAGGCGGCTGGTGGCATTGTGCACGCGCTTTTTAGGGCTTGCGCTTGCGCAATGACCTAAAAAGCACATGCACTGCAACAAATCGCCAGTGGAATCGCCAGTTAGGTAAACTCTCGATAAGCCCCTATATATCGAGCTCCCGCTCAATGCGCATGCGCATTGAGATAGGTCGCTCGACCTAAAAAGGCTTTTTCAATTAGACAGTTCGAGTCCCCATAGCCAATGATGGTGTTGTAATAGAAGCATGTCAGGGCTGCAGTTTTCCATAGGTAACACCTCCTATCCATATTCTATTTGTGCCCTTGTCCATAAGGCAAGAATAACCTCCAGTACACCAGACCAGCAGCATACTTGCACGCATAACAAACACAAGCTGACACACACATCCTCTCACACACACATTCTCATTAGCTCTCTTGCACTCTTTTGTACATTTGTACTGTCACACTCCTACACACACTGCCAGTCACACTTCCATTAGTCAATCTGCTTTTATTGTGTTAGAAAAGCTTGCCCTGCTGCTTCTGCTATACCTGTCTTGCCTTTTAGTGTAGCTTAATAAAAACATATTTTCTATACGCTATTCAAAAATAATAATATATTGCCTTGTCAGTGTTTGTTACAAGTATGACGTGAATGAAAATTACACACCCTTAAAATAGCTGTACAAGGCTTATGGTTGGTTTCACGTGTGGATCAAGCAGTTACAGTATTGGAAATGAACTAATTCACGTTCTAACATGTAATATCACAGCATCCAACTAATCTTAGTGGCGAGCGCACGGAAAGTGGTTTTCTTTTTTTAAAATATAATTTTCCTTCGTTGTAGTCCGTCTACTCCCCCTTCACTCTGCTCCGCCTTCCCATCACTTTTATCTGCACCAGCCGCTCCTGGATGTGACATAAGAGTTTGAGTGTGGGTAAAATTGCAGATTGGGAGGAATGGATGCATGGTGATTAATGTGCTTGTTTGGGTGAGAATGCAGAGTGAGCAGCGAGAGTGACAGGTGATTGAAATGTCACATGAGTGCAGGGTGATTAGTGTGCTCATTTAAGTGCAGGGTGAAAAGCGTGAGTGCATGGTAAGTGGTGTGAGTGCAGTGTGATCACTGTGAGTGCAGGGTGAGTGGTGTGCTCATGTGACCGCAGGGTAAGTGGAGAGAGATTGACGGGAGTTCATGGCAAGAGGCATAAGTGCAGTGTGGTCGCTGTGAGTGCAGGGTGAGTGGTGTGCTTTTGTGAGCACAGGGTAGACAAGGATGGACGGTATGAGTGCAGACTAACAGCGTGAGTGCAGTGTGATCTCAGTGAGTGTAGGGTGAGCCGTGAAAGTGACTAGTGTGTGGAGTGTCATGTGCATGCAGGGTGAGCAGTGTGCTTGTGTGAGTGCAGGGTAGGAGAAGGATGAATGGCGTGAGTGAGTGGTGTGCAGTGTGAGAGCAGTGTGATCGCTGTGGGTGCAGGGTGAACATGAAAGTGAAGGGTGAGGTGATGTGAGAATGAGGAGGGACTTGTCTAAATGCAGGATGTATTTCCAGACACCTGGAGTAACTCAGCATTGTATTGAGGTCTGGCGTAGGGTTTCAGATATAATTTAAACTATTGCTATTATGGCATCAATCAGGGCTGGGGGGTGGAGGAAATAAATAATGTGCTGACCCTGCAACAAACTTTCAGTCTCCTGATTAGGGTTGCCAGCTGATCGGATTTATATCGGCACCACCGGTATTTTGATGTCCCAGCCAGTACAAAAATAAGGGAAATCACCTAAAGCCGGTATTTTTAGCACTTATTTATGCATACTTCAAACAGTAAATATAAATTGCTGATTTAAATGTGTTCTAGGGCTGCATTAATGATCCACTAATAATAATTAAAGGAAACAAAGGCAGAAAGGTCAAGTTACAAATGAATACATACAATTTTCCTCACAGCCCTATTTAGTGTCAAGGCATGGCCGGTATTTTTCTCTTGGAAATGCATTCTCCCATTAAGCAGTAAAAAGAAAATACAAATGTAAGGAATAAGCAGAGTGCCTCCCAGAGTGCTCATTTAGGAACGAAGTAAAGTCTGGTACTCCCACTTTACTTGAAATTAAGCAAGTCATTTTGCAGTCCCCTACAAATGGAGATTTTGGAATGTGATCTATTAGTACATAGGTCGTATTGCAAATTGCATTCCCATTTGCAGACTAATCAGTGTGCAAAATGCACATCTCTGGTTTCCGAATCTGAATAATATACACATCGCTTCCTTTGTTACTACAGTGGCTCATTACATTGAGAGTAAGACTTGAAAGGCTCGAGCCTCATTTATGGTTTTTTTGCCGTAGGGCAGCTCCGCAGGCCTTGATGCTGCGATGCCCTACGGCAACAGAAAAGGGCAGGAATGCACCGTATCTATTAGATATGGCGCATTCCTGTCCTTTTCCCCTGTGCTGGCGGACAATGGGCTTCCGTGCGCCAACGCAGGTACCCTTGTAGCATGGTGCAAGGGTGCCTGCGTTGTGGGGAGGATTATTTTTGTGCAGGAAGGGAAACCACAAAAACAATGTTATTATTTTCGTGCAGGAAGGGAAACCACAAAAATAATCACAAGAGGCTTTTTCCTCAGAGGAAAAACGAGGAGATATAAAGATATTTCTTCTCGTTGTGCCTCCCCTGGGAAGGCGCATGTTTTTGGCGCTGCCTCAGACGTAAGTTTCTCGTAAATCTGAGACAGTGTCAAAAAGCCATGGGTGTTGCTGGGAACGCCCCTTTAACACAGTTTTCTGTGTGAAGGGGGCACACTTTTATGTGGCATTGTAAACATGCCAGTGGCACATTGTGCCACTGGAATGTCAAAAAAGTGATGTTCCGGCGGCGCAATAGCGCTGGTAGAAACTCATAAATGAGGTCCATGGTGTCTGAAAATCCTTTCCAGACTAGAGAAGTTTTCTGCACAGAAAGGCGAGTAATTAAAAGAGCTCTGAGAATACCTGCTCTCCTCAATCTTAGAGGCGATTCCTCACAGCCGCTGCTGTCTGTGCTGCCCCTGACCTGTCCGCATAAGAAGTACATTAGCTCCCATCTGTAGATGTGCAAGCGCGCTAATACCTCAATTAGACACATAATAATGTGCGGCTCGCAGCTGTCTCCGGCTGTAAAGGTAATTTCCCTTCAACGTCTTGAGCCTGCACCCTGCGAGTAAAGGTTGCAGTCGACTCCAGGAGTCAATTACCTGGGCTCCGGAGTCAGCTGATGATGACTTGTAGGATCTGGGCAGAGGCATAAGCACATGTAAAGGAGAGGCCCCCTACAGTTCCAATAAGGTTCCTTAAAGTAGGGAATACATCAATAAATGTACAGATTTAAGGCAACCAACATGTTGACCTAAATTGATATTTCTACATATGTAACAATTATCTAAAAGGACCAAAGACAACAATGAATTTATCAAAAAGTGAAAATGTAACTTTTATTCGATATTTATACAAAAAGGAAAATAGTTTGAAATATCATTCATTCACTTTCATATCTGTCATTCAGACTCACAATCATACTAAAACGCGCATTAAAAACATTGTTAGAATAATAACATATGATCATGGATAAATAAATGAACACAAAATAAGTAGAACACTGTCAGATGAGTGGCACAAATTCAAATGACTGGTGGAAGACTCTACACGCGTTTCGGCACAACCAAGATGCCTTCGTCAGGAAGAAGGCCACAATAGAAGCAATAGGTGAGTTCTTGATATAGATAGGAATTCTATGATGAAGAACTATAAAATGGAAGTAATGCGATATTTGCAGGATGATCTTATAAACATGTAGCGATGACACGCCAGAAATTGCAATGTATTTGTAGTAGACAATGTTTTCTTGTGATTGTAATGATGTACTGTGTATCCAATTGATAGATGTTGCCTGGACTGGCAAACCAGATTAACGAATTCTGTGAATGTCTAGGAGTCCCATTATATTCTTTCTTCATTAGGCATATTATGATGTAAGTAAAGGGACTTGATTTAAGGATAATTACTGGTGTCTCAGGTAGTCGTGGATGAGATGATAACTTCCGGATATGGGGATCCTCTTTTCTGCACGTATGTCCGGTAACTAAAAAAAAAAACTAGACATAAGCACGTCTTTTGTGCCTAGCAACCCTAGACATGTGGCCAAGTTCAAGTGCTTGGATTCTCCTGGTACTACTGCAGGATGCTGTGCCCACCCATCTCAGTGCAAAAGTAAGTCTGGATGGGGCCTGCTGTGCAGCTAGGAGCTCGCATGCACGCCAGCTTCCTGTGAGGCTCTTATATAGGTATAGAAGAGGCGAGCTATTCCAGTGTGTGTTTGTCAGGTATTTTTATGCATTTGTTGATGCTCTAAGAAACTCTATAAAACAACTCCGATAGAGACGGCCACCATGTCTAATATTGCATTATGAAGACTATCACTTATTTACTAAAAAGCGCATAGAGAACCAGCTCATATATGAAGAGGTGATTGCATGATTAGAGATTTGCAGTGGAGGGGATCGGGCACATTTTTATCATTTTGTACAAAAGTAAATGCTGTAAACGTGTGATCTTGAGTGAGAGGGTAAGGACCTGATTTGCAAAACATTTCCCATAAGTGTGTCTTACTCCTGGAAATTCAGGCATTTGTCACAAGTAAATGGAGTGTGTGCTGCGAGGGTCATAATGTTGTGTTGTAGCTGTGATGGGATTTGCACCATGCAAATCGTTAGTGTAAACTCAAGTCCAAGCTACACTCAAGCAGATGGAACTTTAGTCCTGGACTGAAGTTTAACATCAACCTATC
Source organism: Lissotriton helveticus (assembly GCF_964261635.1). Lineage (NCBI taxonomy): Eukaryota > Metazoa > Chordata > Amphibia > Caudata > Salamandridae > Lissotriton > Lissotriton helveticus. Next base: position 583,154,786 of record NC_136070.1, on the reverse strand, counting down.
AAAAATGCCTCAATGACAGTGGGGTACTGTAGACCCCACAATCATCAAGTAATCAGGGGAGAATGGATCACTTGTCCTGTTTTTTACCAGGGTCTGGGGTTCTGACCTTCAAACAAAACCCTCACTCAAGTATTACTCGTAGTAGCAGCATATTTTGGTTGTCCGCTTTTGTTTCTTACGTGAAAAGCATCATCATTGGGTCATATATGTGCTTTCCGCCACCAGGAGGGAGACCAATTGGTTATTCGCAGTAGTGATCAGGGATGGTGATCAGGAGTAGTGAGAATGAGAGTGGAGTGAGCTTAAAATTACCTCCTTTCCCCTAGTTTAAATTTATTTAGTCAGGGGTGGGGCAAGATTAAAAAGAATTGCGGTGCGTGAATAGAAGGACTACTGATCTACAGCACCTAAGTCAGGAAATAGGTGGTCGAGCAGTCCACATGTTTCAGCCCTGTGGTTGCCCAGTCAGGTCGGAGGGCTTTCTTCAGGACCGGATTGACAGGTCACTATTGTGTGTCCTGCGAAGGTAAGTAATTGCACTTTCCCTTTCTTCTTATGGCGTCAAGAAGTGTGCTGAAGTGTTATGAGTCAGTTGTACCTATAACTCTTAATTAAGGGCTTGGTGGCTCCCTCGGAGGGCGTGCAGAGCAAGCGTACTTCTACAGTGAGAAGTCTTCCTTGCTGCTCATGTCATCTCCGTCTGACGTACACCGGTCGTCGACAACCCCACAATTATGTCAGAGAGTGGTAGATTTGGAAACCACAACAGTTTATTAACAGATTAGCAAAGTTACAAAATTATATAATTTAAGGTTATCAAAGATAAATGGCTAGTTACTTCAATATCTTAGATATTTCAAACCAAATCAAAATTAGCAAACACAAAGCAAAATGTTAAGCGTTGTCATAGAGCAAGTAGAACAAATTCAGTTTCCCATGTAAGGAAGATTCCCTAATATGCTAAGCTAAGAGGTCAAATAAATGGGGAAGTCAAGCAGAAGGTGTGAGCAAGTAAAGTCGTTAAAAGGCAGAATCAAATAAAAATTCAGTCAGGTAAAGAAAGAATAGATTTGCTCTGGAGTCCAATTTTTTGAGCAGGGGCTAAGTGAGGTATCTGATCTTAAGAGAGTGAATCTAAATAGCTCCACAATGCACAATTAAAACTTACAATTCTCAACAGTATGCAACATTACCCACAGTTGCCAGGGAAAGATGACCAATCAGGATTAAACAATTTCCCATAAGATGGCTTCAGCCTTCTTCCCAGCCATTGCACAAAGTAAGTTTTCAGTTACATGAACTTTAAGAGACATCTTGTAGGAGGATGGTACATCCCGGTCATGTTGTCCGAAACACAGGTGCGGAAGTTCACTATTCACTCTCTATGGAACGCATATAGATAACATCTCACAGAAACCAAAACATTAGTTATTTTTTAATCAACTCAAACTATTGCATCTTGACTCCTGAAATGTTAGAAAGAGAGCAACGCAGCAGTACAAAGTGTATTTTACTGTTAGTGAAAGTCACTTAAACTGAGGCCTGCATTAACTATATCTAACTCAAAAGTGAGCATTAACTATGGTCAGTCTTAACGTGAAAATTGCACTTTTTAATTTTTGGGTATGCAGTGCAAGTTAGTATGTAAGTAATGCAAAAAGAAAAATAGTGACTGTCATTAGTAGCAAAATACTGATATTGACAATTTGGCAGGGTTATGTACTTGTGTAGGAGTATTGCATCCCGACCGTAACCTCTGCCACTTCAAACGTAAAAGGTATATATAAAAAAAAATGACCAAGTTTCCTAACACTTATTTATGCCCCTGCACCCACAATTAAGTAGCTCCTTTCATCTCAGGTGCGCCATTCTGCATTTACTAAAACTTTAATATGGGGCCCCAATTTCCACTCTAATTATGAGGGCAGTGACCTTGGGTACATCATTAGCCTATTTAACTGGGTAACCTCTGTGATTAAGGGCCTTATTATGGCTACGTCAGAGTCGCGGTGACTGTCCATGGACCGCCAGACTGGCGGTCCACCCGCCGTATTATAATTTATGCGGTTGGACCGGCACAGGGCGGCTGCAACTGCCAGGTATCCGTGATCTTGTGGCGGTTGCACTGCAGTCAGCAATATGCTGGCGGTGCTGCTGCAACGCCGCCAAGCATAATACGAGTTGCCTCACGGCCATCTTTTTCATGGCAGTAAGGCAACTCTGGGGGTCCTTACAGAGGCCCCAGTTGCCTCTGGGCCTGGAAATGCATGCAGAGGGCACATGTTGTGACCCCCTGTATTTTTGCATCCCCTGTTCCTGCATGGAAAGAAATGCACCAAATTGTGCATTTCTTTCCATGCACCAAATTGTGCATTTCTTTCCATTTGAAATTGCATTCTCAATTTGCGATTCTCTAATTGCGAATCGCAAATTGAGAATGTCTTCCCATTCATTCCTATGGGCCTCCTAGCCCATAGGAAAGAATGGGAAGGAATTCCTTATTTGCTAATCTCAATTTGCAAATAGTAAATAAGGAATGTATAGGATTTGCTAAATTTTTAGCAAATCCTACATACATTGCATTTAGCGATTCTCAAATTGGGATTTGCTAAAAATTGCAATTTGAGAATCGCAAAAATCGTTTTTGATACATATGCCCCTGGGCCCGAAATGACTAATCCCTGCCCGTAAGTGCACACCTGCACCGTGCAGCTATAATACTTTGTCTCTGGAAAGGGAAATAACATGCACAGCTGGAACAACCAGGTCCTTTTCTGTATGTAGATTTCCCATTCTGGAGACTGCTCGTGTTTGCCATCTGCTTAGTACAGGTGGCAAATAGCAATGGAACTGAGGACCTCCGCGAGAGAAGGAATGGGAGAGTGTCAGGGTGAGGGCTGGCTGGAGACCTGTGCGTGGTAACATGGGGACAGCCTAAACTTGCGCCCCGGCCCCTTCCCACTCCGCATGTGATTTTATTGGCTATATTTTTCAGCCAATAAATTCAGGCCTACTGTTTGTGCACCCAGATGAGAGAGCACTGAGACAGTTGTGATCAGTAGTAGTAGTCACCTGGCTTATAATTGGTGCCAATGTGTTTTTTTATCTAGTACCCCACAACATTTTCTGTAAATGTCATAGAGAAGACATCTGTAAACTGGCAGTTATTTCTTGTCCAGTAGTGAGCAAAGTTACTGGGCTCATGCCTAAAACTTACCATGTACCACAAAGTCACCAGAATGATTGTGAAGGGATCCTCCAACACACACAGCCACACACACGCACCTGTGAAGGGGTCTGTAGATCATATCCAGTTCTGCCAGTGCTACAAATTAAGCATTTAAATCAACATTTCTTACAAATCTTTGTAGGAGAACCCCTAAACATCCTATAAAGTTGGCTTCAAATCAAATTCAGTTGTAAAATATGTGCCATAACAGGGACCATTATTTGAAGTTATTAACCAAGGGGTTCAACATGCCCTCACCCCTTTTACAGGTAGGATTTGTTACACTACAGAAATATCATCCTCATTTTGCTTTCAAAAAGCTGACAGTTATGGGGGGAACTCCTGGGATATTATTATTGTTAATTACTGTGGTTGTCCATGTCATGATGGTCTCCATCCCAGATAGAAAAGCTTTCTGTGGCATAGCTGTGGTAATTCCTGGCATGTTGTGGGCATCCAGAGCATGATGGTTCCCATCCCTGATGAAAATGCAGATTCCGACACAACAGTGGACATTCCTGGCATATTGCCTGTTTCCATGCACTGATGGTGGACTTCCCTGGTATAAGGTTAGCACAGGCATTGCTCTGGTAATTCATGATGGTGCCTACCCCTTGATTCATGTTGGCCTTATCATATTAGCATGGACATCATTTAGGGGATGCCAGGAGTGCACGGTGCAACCCCTGGCTTGCCCCTTGTGACCCCTGACACTGCCTTTGCAACCCCTGAACTCAGAGGTGAAAAATCTCTGTCAGAAGCACAAGAGCATCTCGGTTGGGACTCCACTTTCTTTCTTTTCTGTCATTTTTTAAATTCAATTAATAGCGAGTAATATTATTCACTATAAAGAATGGATTACAATTACCTGGAATATGACCCTCCTTGGCTGCTGCGATAGGTAAAAAAGGCTTTTAGATGTATGTTGCGTGCATATCTGAAATGGACTGTACTGTACGTTTTACTTTTAATTTTATTTGTACTTTTATGGCTGCTCCGCTACCTAATAAAGTTTGATTTGACTTTGACTTTGTATGGTGTATGATATGTTTGTATGTTGTTTGTGTGCTTGAGGACAAGAGAGGCCCACATGCATCAAGCATTTTTGGAGTCGCAAACGGTGCGATTCCTTAAAATCGTCCGTTTGCGATTCCAAAAGTGCTTTTTGGGATGCATGAAGCAATTTTAGAATTCGTAACATTTTTGCGAGTTCTAAAATTGCGATTGCTTTTAAGAAGTCGCAGATGTGCGATTTCTTGAAAGCAATGCATCATTACTTTTAAAAGTGTGAAATCGCAATTAGGGTGTCAAATTTACCGAGTGATTGAACCACTCGGTAAATTTGGAAAAAGTGTTTAAAATGCTGAAAATGCTTTTTTTTCAACATTCATGTTACGGACACACATGTCCTTGGAACATGTGTGTGTGAAACATGATGCGAAAAATACATTTCAGGGGTGCATGGGGGGGGTCCTTTGGACCCCCCCCTGCACCCATGAAATTTTCAAAGTGCCACTCGCAATTTGCTAATGCCTTCCAATTGACTCCTATGGGCCTTTTGGCCCATAGGAATCAATGGGAATTGCGAAAATTAACTTAAGAATTCTGTATTTATTTGTGGTTCGGTAAAAATCGCAATTTTTACCGAATCACAAATGAATACCGAAAATAATGATGCATAGCATTTTGCAATTCTTAATTTGCGATTCGTTATTTTTCGCAAATTAAGAAGTGCAAAATATCTCAATGATGCATGTGCCCCATTGTGTTTAAGTGAGTGTGTCTATGTGTGAATGTATGCGCAAGCATGCGTGTGTGAGTGCAAGTAAAGGTTAAATGGGGTGTGATGTCACTTCAGCTACCCCTAGCATTTTGATGAATTGACGTTTATGCATAATAATGATAATTCCTGCCTGGCCTTTTGTGGACATCATTAGCATGATGACACCCACCCTGATATAATTATTGCCGTAGCATAGTAGCAGTTAATCTTGGCATCCATGGCATGAGAGTTTAATGCATGAGTATTCAAGACAAAGCCTAACCATGCTTGACACTGATACTTGATGGAAAGGAAGTTGATGCTTAGGAACCAAACATGATTACTAAAGATTAAAAGGTGCTCCTTCAGGGGAATAAATGGAGCTTTTTTCTTGTTTTCTTGAAAGCAACAAGCTTTTGTTTAGGGGTTTTGATTTTCTTGTTCCAAAATTAAAAACTTGAATTTAATAGCAAACTTTGCTGATGTTTGAAGACAAAATTATTCCATTCCTGCCATGCACTTAAAGGAGATAATTTAGTAATAACCTGTAGCACTATATATATATATATATATATATATATATATATATATATATATATATATATATATATAGACTGTTGTGCTGTAACAAATAAACATCTTGCCTGAAATCTTTGGGACTCGCCGTGGTTTTTCTGCTCGCCGAGGTTGGAGGTGCAGAGCCAGTATTTTTATGTATACACACACACCCACATACTTTTGGTGTTTTATATAGCGCGAACTCGACCCAAGAAGTCATAGCGCTTTACGTGAGCACTAGTTAGTTGTGTTACAGACAGACACAGGACTTTAACCCCGTGCATGCGGCGCACATTTTTCGCGCTGTGCGTTCGATTTGAATAGTGGGCAGGATTCGGGCGGCCCCGGGCCGTCCTCCGCACACGCCCACCATGACGTCAAACGGCCAGGAGCTGTCCTAAGCATGCAAGGGGTTAAGTGATTTGCCCAGAATCACGTGATGTTGATCATCCCCACCGAGACACGAACCGAATTCCCCAGCTTGGCAGTCGACCACTCTAGCCTTTAGGCCACATCCTTTGCGCTGTAAGAATCCGGTAAACTGCTGTTAAAACCTGTATAAGAATGTAAAAGGCATCCAAGTCTGCTAATCTGCTTGAGAATGCAAGATTTGTGTTTATATTTTTCGACCCTGTCCCTTCCAAGGAGATTTCTCCCCACTTCATATGATTGGGTAACAACTTTGAAGAGCGGGGACGGAAAACCTCAGACTAGGGTGACCAACCGTCCGTAAATTTCACGGACAGTCCATAATTTCGGCCGGTTGTCCGTTGTCCGTGAAGGATTCTTTAACGGACGCCATTTGTCCGTAATTGTAACCACCCACCTCCCTTCTTGACTCGGATGCAGTACCAAAGCTCAGATACCCAGAAGCATGGGAGAGGCACAGTGGGATGGCAACCCTCACACCTTCAGCCCTTGACGAGCTGTTAAGTGGTGTTTGAAGGTGACTGAGAGGGGGCTGCAGCTTCAGGGGCAGGGGAATCGATTCAGATGCAAACAGCCCTGAATGGTCATGTCTCTGCAATTTAAAGGGGCCTCACACATGCCCCTCAGCCCAGGACCCCAAACATCCTAGAACAGGCCCTGATTACACCGAGACAGCATGTGGTTTAAATTGTATGCAAACCTCGGTTCTTCAAACATGCAGTCTATAATGAATAAATGGCACAATCGCACCCACACTGATGAACAAAGTATGGAGGACAATCAGTTAAATCAGTTCTCTTGGAGTATCTCCTTTATGTACTGTACATCAGTTTGTGTGTGTGTGTGGGGGGGGGGGCAAAACTAAAATTTTGGACAGAGAGCCTGTCTTCTCGTTGTCTAGTCCAGGAGGGGGTGAGGAGCCCTACCCCACCCTGGAAGAGACCAAGATGATACTAGAATACTGCATACCCACCCTGTGCCCACCCTGTGGATCCTGTCCCCCGCTGTGAAGGCTCCTGCCCCCGCCCCAGTGATGGCTCCTGTCCCCCCCTCCTGTGATGGCTCCTGTCTCCTCCTCCTGTGAAGGCTCCTGCCCCCACCAGTGATGGCTCCTTTCCTCCCGTCCTGTGATGGCTCCAGTCCCCCCCTCCTGTGATGGCTCCTGTCCCCCCCTCCTGTGATGGCTCCTGTCCCCCCCTCCTGTGATGGCTCCTGTCCCCTCCTCCTGTGATGGCTCCTGTCCCCCCCTCCTGGGATGGCTCCTGTCCCTCCCCTGTCCTCTGATGGCTCCTGTCCCCCCCTCCTGTGATGGCTCCTGTCCCCCCCGCCCCCCTCCTGTGATGGCTCCTGTCCCCCCCCACCCCCCCTCCTGTGATGGCTCCTGCCCCCACCAGTGATGGCTCCTGTCCCCCCCTCCTGTGATGGCACCTGTCCCCCTCCTGTGATGGCTCCTGACCCCTCCTGTGATGGCTCCTGTCCCCTCCTGTGATGGCTCTTGTCCCCTCCTGAGATCGCTCCTGTCTCCTCCTGTGATGGCTCCTGCCCCCTCCTGTGATGGCTCCTGTCCCCCCATGTGATGGCTCCTGTCCCCCCCATGTGATGGCTCCTGTCCCCCGCCTGTGATGGCACCTGTCCCCCCCCGCCCCCCGCCTGTGATGGCTCCTGTCCCCTCCTGTGATGGCTCCTGTCCCCCCCTGTGGTGGATCCTGTCTCTGCCCTGGGTGGCTTCTGTCCCAGTCCTGGAATGGCTCCTGCAGCGAGGGTGAAGTTCTTGACGGGCCTCTTCTCAAAAAGGCTCAGCTCACAATTATTATGAAAAGGTGGGCGAGTGAGTAAGTGAAGGGATGGCTGGATGGTGGATGAATTAGTAAAAGGGTGAATGGATGAATGAAAGATTGAATAGATGATAATGAGAGAGGATGGATGGATTGATGAGTGAGTGGAAGGATGGAAGAGAGAAAAGGTAAATAGCTGGATGTATGGGTGGAAGGATAGATGGATGGGTAAAAGGGTGGATGGATGAGTGAAAAGGTGGATGGATTGATGAATTGATAAGTGCAAGGGTGAATGATGGACGGATGAGTGAAAGGGTGGATGTAAGGATGGATGAGTGAGTGAAAGGGAGGGAAGATGGACAAAACGATGAATAGATGAGTGAAGGAGTGAAAGGATAAATGGATGAGAGAAAGGGTGGATGAGTGATAGGGTCAACGGATGGATTCATGAGTGGATGAGTAGATAGATGGGTGGAAGGATTGATGACCAAGTGAAAGGGTCGATGTAGAGAGAAAGGGAGGATGGATGGATGAGTGAAAGGGTGGATGGGAGGAAGGATGAGTGACTGGGTGAATGGATGAGTAAGTGAAAGGATGGCTGGATGGGTGAAAGGGTAAAAGGTTGGATGGATGAGTGAATCGATGGATGGGTAGAAGAGTGGATGGATGAGTGTACAGACGGATGGGGTGAAAGGGTGGATGGATGGATGGATAAAGGATGAATGAAGGGATGGATGAGTGAAATGATAGATGGAAGGATACATGATGGATAGGTTTGCAAATGGTTGAATGCGTTTGGATATGGCTGGGCATACTTATATACTATTGCGCGACCGCTGATGTGTCTGTAAAACGTATCTAATTGTCCTGTAGTTTTGTCCTGAATTTTGACCCTTTGTCCTGAATTTTTACACTCCCCGTCCTGAATTTGCACCAGTGCCAGTTGGTCACCCTACCTCAGACTAACATCCCTCTAATATTATTCACTACTATATGCGCCGGAGAAGAATAGGCCGAGGGTTCTGTGAGAGTGGAGTGTCCATGTACCCCGAATAAGAGCTTTATATTTTAAATTAACAGAGAATTGAATATTGTCTTGCCAAAACTGATTAGCAGGGCTTCTTCTGTCCCCCTCCTAACAGTAATGGAAAAGGGACTACAGACAGATCCCCGACATGCCCTCTCTTCGACATATATGGAAAGAGCCCGAGTCCATCTCCTGTGGGAGGGAGTACACCTGTCCCCAGCCCCTCTCACAGGCGCCGTCACGGCAGCATGCTGCGACAGCCCCTCCGGCAGGACCATGACAGATGGGGGTCACCTGGAGCCGTAGGTGGGGGCCTGTCCGCCGGGGCGCGGCCCGCGCGCCAGAACAAGCTCCAGCAGCTGTTCGTTAAGCTGTGACAAACGAGCGCAGGGGCCTCGCGCCGAGCCCTGATTGGCCCGCGTGCCAGTGGAGGCCTTGCCCGGACGCGCCCAGGCCTTCTGCCGCTAATTGGAGCTAGGGCTGATCTTATGGGAGACACAGCTAGAGCAGGATAACTATCTCTATGTATATACATCTGCTGCTATTTCCATGAAATCTTCTGCACTGCATAAATCCCAATGCTTAGGTTTTTAAATGGCTTTCCTATGAAGCGAGTAGAAAACAGTTATGTACGTTGTTGTCCACTGCTTTTCACTTCACATGTACTTTATTTGGAGTTGCACTTTGAATGACACATAACTCAAGCTTCGCTCGTATTGTCTTAGAAGGGGGCCATGGACCCTTCAGTGAAAACAAATCACCCTTGAAAAGTGAGCCTGTGCAAAATATTCGTTCTATGTACAAATGTCCCTTCAGAATATTTCAAGAGCAACAGTTTTTCTCCACATTCTTTAGTCGCATATTCCACTCTCTATTTAGCTTACTAGGCAAATCAACTCCAATTTAATTTCATAACAACCCCTCCAATTTAAATTGGCAAACAATGGCTTTCTGTTGTCTTACTCCTCAAAGAAACCAATTGCCATGTCATTAAGAGTAACAGCTTCCAATCCAGCGGGTTTATCAGGGTTTTGAATAAGACCTGTTGGTTGTTCCTAGACTGGGCCTGTTTTTGGCCTAGTTGAGCTGGGCCCAGGCCGAACTGGGAAACCAAAGGAGCCTTGGCACATTTTGTCAGACCAGCCCCATTACGGAGCATATTGATCGAGGGCAGTGAGCGAGCCTGACCACTACAAGAGGGCTTGGGGGAGGTGTTCCCTCCCCGCCCCAAGACAGTTGGGGGAAAATTGTGAAAATGGTGCATTCTGTAACGCATTTTTCATTATATATTAATTTTTAAACCATAGTAAGTGATGACCTTACAGTGCACCAGGATGCAGCAATCTTTAATGGGTCTCTTCAACGATTGCCTCACTATCACCATCCAACAGTGCCTCTCATCTCTCCATAGCCCCTCTCTCCCATGTATTTCCTTTGTTTTATAGTGCCTCTCATACAAGTGTAGGGTGTCAGAGTATTTTACATCACATACAAATACAGAGACAATCAGCCTGATTCATCAAGCTAAATTGCACTTGCAAAGGGCAATATTCTCAGAATCTTGCCTTTTGCGAGTGCAATTTTTGCATTTGGGATTCATCATCCCAAATGCAAAATTCGCTATTAAAGAATTTGCACATTTGCGAAGATTTGTATTTAAGGAATCTCTATTTGAGATTCCTTAAATGCAATTCATGAATCATTTTAAAATTGCGAAATTGCAATTTTGGGCCGCTATTTACCGAGAGGTCGGACCTCGTGGTAAATAGCAAAAACGTAGAAAAATGCATTTAAATGCATTTTTCTAAGTTGCATGTTACACACACACATGTCCTTTGGACATGTGTGTGCGCAACACCAATGTAGATTACATTTCAGGGGTGCTACAGGGTGTCCTTTGGACACCCCTGCACCCTTGAAATTGCATCCTTATTTGCGATTAGCTAATTGCTAATCGCAAATAAGGAATAACTCCACATGCATTCCTATAGGCCTACAGGCCCATAGGAATGAATGGGGAGTTATTCCTTATTTGCAATTAGCAATTTGCTAATCGCAAATAAGGAACATGTAGGAATCGCAATATTTTTTGCTATTCCTACATGAATCCCGTTTTGCAAGTCCTTAATAGCGATTCCTTTTCAAATCGCTATTAGGGGCTCGCAAAACGGGAGATTGATGAATCAGGCTGTAAGTATCTTATGAGCGTAAATCAGTGTATAGAAAATGTTACATAAGACAAAGGGGACTACAAGGTGTAGGATTCACATGCCATCCATTCTTATGGGCATTTTTTAAGAGTGCTTGCTCTGGGGAAGCAGGCTTCATTCAGAATGTAACACAGTGATTAGGGTTGACTTTACTAATAAGAATTTATTTCTACCCAAACGAAGCCTTTTTAGCAAAATTAGGATAATGAAAGACTGGGACAAAAAATACAACTTTCTAACCTAGATTGCGATTGTAATTTATGAATGGCACAGTAATAAAAGGATCTCTGTGACAAAAGCAGTACTCTATTGAGGAATGCATACAAAATACATTTCTGTCATCTGCATTGCATACTCTGTTTGCAGCAGGCATATTAACCCTCTACACTCTCTTGGATGAGTCAAACCTGCCACAAGACAAAACAAAGATCTCTCTACAGAAGGTTCATTAATCACCAGAGTTATCTTGACACTTTAATTGTTGCCCGAAAACTGTTGGATATACAAGGAACTCTGCAGTGCTCTTAAAAATGCTGCACTGCTACAAAACCAGCCTCCAGTTACAATAGCGACCCCCCCCCCACCCTTCCAGCCTCCCCGGGAAATGCCTGATTCCAAATTCTGTCAGTTCAGCCTTGCCCAGGGTGCCAATCTTCAGGGGGTTGCAAAGAGCTGTCTGTATTAAAGTCATGCAGACAACAGCATCCCTCTTTACACCAATGATAAAGACTAAACTGCTTTTAATCATTTTCACTTGCCACGGGTGCCATTCTGTACTCTTATCAACCCCCGTCCTACTCCTCCTATCACACTCTCACCCCCTCCCTGCCGACACACACTGACACCGCCATTCGCAACATCAACAATTTCAACTCAAGCTACCGCAGTGAGTGAACCAGGAATATTTGGGGGAGATGCAGAGAAGTTGGTGCTCAGAGGCCAGCCACTGCTTTGATGTGTGATTGAACTGTGAATACAAAATGGGCCCCATGCTGCCCAATTTTAGTCACCAGCTGCAACCATGGTGCCACATTTTTTTTCAAGCCAGGGCATTATATGAACAAGAACCGGCTCTATTCCTGCTCTGATGTGGTCCTGTTCTGGCACTACATCAGAGGATTAGGCCCAATTAGTGACTACACAGTGTTTTAAAAATCCTAGCTGGCATAGCAAAACAGATTTCATCCACAGCTGGTTTCTTATTCCAGGATTTAGCCATAGAATTGTGCACATGATATTCATGATGTACAGGGTAAGAGGGTGACAGAATGAGCAAAGTCAATCTTCTTACCTTATATAACAAGATTTATGAATACCAATCGCCCTCTCAGAAGGGGCTAAGGTAACCTTCCTCCACTTTGGAGATATTAAAGGAAAACCAAATTTGTATATGTGGGCGGAGTCTAAGCACAGATTTCATGGTAGAATCTGATTGGCCGCCTACACTTCAACCAGGAAGTGTTGGCAGCCATCTTGGCACCAATATACATGATAGCACCCCATTGTAATGCATTGTAGTGAATGGCAGGTTTTGAGGGTCACAAAAAGGACAACGCTTAAAGGGTGATAACAGATTTTAGTTACAATATAAATCCTTTGTTGATGGAACCACACTACTGTTAGGAATTGTGGTGTGACCTAAGGTGATTTTGCATTGTGAAAAAAGCTTTCTCTGGTGGGATTTCATGAATCATGTTTGAGATAAAACTGTTTTCTCTTAATTTTTTCCCGAAGGGGTTATGAAAGGTGCTCCAAAAGCAAAATGAGAGCCTATTTTCTGTAAATTCACACTATCTTTCCAGGGCCGGACTGGCCATAGCGGGCACCGGGCAATGCCCCGGTGCGCTAGCCGGTTTTGGGCCCCTGAGGGGCGTTTTTCTTACAGGGCCGTTTTTCCAGGCGGGGGGGGGGGGGGGGGGGCAGCACTTTGCCAGGGCCGGTTGTGGTTCCCAGTCCGGCCCTGTATCTTTCCCAGCCATATGAAAATGAAGTCTGACATTCTCAGTAAATCTTGTACTTCCCAAAGGACCTGCTTGTCAGTTGGTTTCCTTGTTTTCTACTGCAGCACCCTAGTGTTCAAAAGAACAACTAGAGCACTAACAGTGTTACTTATGACACAAGTATTGCACACCTGAAACCATGTTGATTGAATTAAACGGGTAAAACTTAAAACATTTAACTCAGAAAGGAACAAAATGAGGGGACCCGTTTGCCATAGAAATTATGTTTAGTTCTGTAGAAAGAAAATTAGGACACATTTTAAGTAAATTCTTGTTAGACTTGGCATCTTTTGGCGTGTTTCCCCTGAGTTTTTGCTTTCTGACCTCCCGGTTTTGATTCTGTTTTAGCTGCGGTAAGGTTTCTGCACACTTTTCGCACTGCTGATCAGTGGTATAGTGCAGGCACTCTCTGTGTCAATTGTGTTATGGATTGGTGTTTCCACAATTGGATATTTGATTTACTTGGTAGTCCCTATTAAAGTGCACTGAGTGTGACAGGGCCTGTGAATCAAATGCTACTCGTGGGCCTGCAGCACTGATTGTGCCACCCACGTGAGTAGCCCTGAAAATGTACCTCAGACCTGCCATTGCAGAGTCTGCACGCAGTTTGTAACTGCAATGTCGACTTGGCCAGTGCACACACTTGCCAGTCCCTAACCTTCCCTTTTCTTACATGTCAGGCACCCCTAAGGTAGGCCTAAGGTACCCCTGTGGGCAGGGTGCAGTGTATGTGAAAGGTGGGACATGCCCGGGTGTGCGTGGCATGTCCCAATAGTGAATTACAGCCAATTATGTTTTTCACTATTGCAAGGCTACCGGTTCCCCATAGGAGAGAATGGGAGGTTTGTTTATAACACCTGATAAACTTAACTATCCCAAGGAATTAGGTAGAAAAATGAAGTATAGTATGGCTGAACTCAGAATCTAAAGATGCAGCACGGGGACACACTAGCTAGTGTAGCCATGCGCTTTACAAACTTGTTTATTATTAAGGTGATTTTTACATTCTGGGTTTGAAAATACCACTTTTAGAAAGTAGTTTTTTCTTGCTCAGACATCCTGTGTGCCTCTGCTGGAATGTGGTCTGACTGTCTGGGTTTTTGGATGACAGAAGATTGGGGAGCCAGAGGGGATCCAGATAGTCTAGGTAGGTCAGGAAAAGGTTGAATAGACCTAGGCTGCGATGGGGGAAAGGGGAGGAGATTTCCTTGCACCTCAAAGGGCCTGGTCTGCCTCTGACAATGCCGTCTCCACCTCTTGCCAGGAAATCACACCAGAGAGGGCCAAACTGGTTCTGGCTGGGCATAGACACCCTCTGCCAGCCAGATCAAAGGATTTTTGTGTACAAATACTGGGGCCCAGACCCCTGAACTTTAGAACTCATGCGGATCAAGAAGACTGCCAAGAAGAAGGGCTGGAGAAGCTGTGAATAGGAACTACCACTTTGCTTTGTGCTTTGCTGGGCTGACCTACAGTGGCTGCTTCTGTCCTGGACAGTGAAAGGCCTGGCCTGGACTTTCTGCAACCTATTTTGTGAGTCTCTCCAAGGGCGTGAAGTAGAGCTTGCCCCCTATTCACAAAGTCTCAGGAGCAGCAAAGACTTTAAGCTCTTCTGCCCGCAGCACTGGGGACTGTGTGTTTTGTGCTGTATTAGAGGAAAAGCAACCCGACGACGTCTACGACGCTGCTGCCGACTCTGTGTCCTGAAGGCACCGCAGAAGGCACCGCCGCAACACCGCACCGCAACCTTGGTCTCAACGACGACGCCTGTTGACCCTGCCACCGAGCCGCTGCTTGCACCACGACCTGTGGACACCGCACTATGTACCACCTAGCTTCACGCCAAAGCCTTGGCACCGCAGAGAGCACCGCCTCAACACCGCACCGCAACCTTAGTCTCACCAACGACGCCTGTTGATGCCGCCACCGAGCCGCTGCTCGCACCACGACTTGTGCACACTGCACTCTGCACCGCCTTGCTTCACGAGGGCGCCTTGGCCTCCCCGACGCCGACGCTCCACGCCAAAATCGACGCCTCAGCTTGCACCGTGGTTCGAGGGCACAGTTCGTAAGTCACACGAAGCACCACCCTCATCCCGCACCGCAGCCTTGGCTCACCAACGCCGGCACCATCGACTCCCGCTCGTCAGCCAACGACCGCGCTTCAGCAACAACGATGCTGCTGCTTGCACCGTGACCTGCTAGCACCGTGACGAGCTCCGAATTCATCTCGCACCGAGACCCTGGTCTCACTGATGGCGCCATCCGATGCGACACCTAGCCGCTGCTCGCACCGTGACCTGGGGGCACCGCACGCCGCACTTCGCACCGCAGCACCCGACGCCTTACGACGCCAGCGCTCCTGATTCCATCTGAGAGGAGCTCGACCTGCAATGCGAGTACTGTTTGCGGGCCTTCTCGACACTGTAGCTGGCCGCGACCAGCCAGAACTGTTGGATTTGTTGTTCACGACCCTGTGGTAGCCCCGGACGGAGCTATCGACATCAAGGAAATTTGTTTGAAACTTATTTTCATAACTACAGACCTTTTTGACATATAGTATTGTGGATTTTTTTCGTTTTTGGTCTTGTTTTAATTATATAAAAATATTGGATATATTTCTAAACTGGTGTAGTGTCCTTTTGTAGTGCGTACACTGTATCACTGGGTTATGTGCAAATGCTTTACACACTGCCTCTAAGATAAGCCTGACTGCTCGTGCCAAGCTACCAAAGGGGGTGAGCAGGGGTTATTTTAGGAGTGTAACAGCCAGATTCATCAATGTCCCGATTTGCGAGTCCTTAATAGCGATTATTAAGGAATCGCTATTAATGACTCGCAAAACGGGATTCATGTAGAAATCGCAATATTATTTGTGATTTCTACAGCTTCCTTATTTGCGATTAGCAAATTGCTAATCGCAAATAAGGAATGACTCCCCATTCATTTCTATGGGCCTAAAGGCCAATAGGAATGAATGGGGAGTCATTCCTTATTTGCGATTAGCAATTAGCGAATCGCAAATAAGGATGCGATTTCAAGGGTGCCAGGGGTGTCCAAAGGACACCTTGTAGCACCCCTGAAATGTAAATGTAGACTGATGTTGCGTACACACATCTCCAAAGGACATGTGTGTGTGTAACATACGACTTAGAAAAATGCACTAAAGTGCATTTTTCTAAGTTTTCGCTATTTACCACGAAGTCAGACTTCGCGGTAAATAGCGGCCAAAAATAGCGATTTCGCAATTCAAAAATGGTTCATGAATTGCAGTTAAGGAATCTCAAATAGAGATTCCTTAAATGCAATTCCTCGCAATTTAGCGATTTCGCAATTTGCGATTTTTGCATTTGGGGTGATGAATCCCAAATGCAAAAATTGTGCTCGCAAAGGGCCAGATTCTCAGAATCTGGCCCTTTGCGAGCCGATTTTACAATGATGAATCTGGCTGTAACACCCTTATTCTGACTAGAATGGAGATTTTTGCCTGGCTTCGGCTCTTGCCCTAGCCTACCAGAAATCTCATTTCTAATAATTCTCAAATATCTTTCTCTTCTATTTCATTAAAACATTCTGACATGTAGACTGAAACATGCACCTTTATCACCAGCAGCAGACTTCCAGTTAACTCCCTGGTGTTCAGCAGCTTTACTAGTGTTCTAATGAGCAACTAGAGCGCTAACATTCTGATTGATGGCAAAGTGTTGCACATCTGAACGCCATCTTGATGGAATTGAAGTGGAAAACTGAAAGCATTTTCTACAGATGATATTTCAGTAAATGAGGAAATTAGGCAACTTCATAACAAATATGTCTCCCAAGATGGCCATCAGAGGAAAAGAGCCCAAATATAGCACAAATAGCCCCCAAATGTAGCCCAAGTATAGTCCAATGGCAGAAGTGTGCAAAACACTTAATTTTCTTGTTTTTTGCAGTTTTATTTAGCACAGACTTGACCCGTAGGTATTGGAGTGCTTTACATTAACATCCGTTACATTACACAAGGGCACATTCATTTTGGTTTTAGGAATGGGTATTAAGTGATTTCCCAGAATTACAGGATGTTGAACTGACGCCGAAACTCGAACCTGGTTCCCCAGTTGCAAAGTTTGCAGCTCTTGCCATAACGCAACATCCTGTCCTTTAAGTGTAACAAAGAATCATGTGATCAACTGGATAAAAAAGCATAAAGATAGCAAATTATTTTAAAGTGCTTTGTCGCTCTTTGAGAACTCAGAAATATGTCCCAACTTTAGTTGTTTGGAGCACTAATTATAATTTCGATTGGAATAAGACCTTCTCATGGAGGAAGTTGACCATGCTGGGCAGGTAGGTGGGGCAGTGGCAGCAAAATGGACCATGGAGGGTAGAGGAAAGTTGGGAAGGGGTAACAAACCAACCATGCAGTGCAGGCAAGAGAGGCTGTGGCAATATAAAAGACCATTGAGAGCAGAAGGAAGAGGCATTGGCAGCACAACCAGACATGCCAACAGACCAGATTTAGGCAGGAGGCTCCCAATATTTTAACCCCAGAAGGACTTTATTTATCTGTCTCCTGTCTAAAATCTCCTTTTTCAATGCTAGTCAATGGGGAAAATCAATACCCCAGGTTTTTTTCTCCAAAATCTCCCTCTTACCAAGTTCAAATTGTTGGCAAGTAAGGTAAGGATCACAGAAGAAAGGAGGAATGGGGTAGGGACATGAACTTGGATAAAAGAGAGCAGGAGGGAGATGCGCATGGGCACCCAACTGGCCTTACAGGGTAGGCGTCAAGGGTTGCAGCAGCACAATACACCACAGAGGGCAAGCAGGACGTCAGTGCATCACAACAGACTTTGGAATGCAATAGGGAAGGGACAGGGCCTTGCACATGGACAACAGAAAGCAGAGAGAAAAGAGGCAAGGCAAGCAAGCTGACTACATTGGACAGACAGGAGGGACAGTTGCAGTATAACGGACCATGAAGGGAAGGAGCGAGAGCAGGTGTACGACAACGGACCAGACAAGGCATAGGAGTCAGCACATGGAAAACAGAGGGAAAAGGACAAGGGGGCAGGACAGAAGCAGCAAGCTGACCACAGAGGGCAGGCGGGATGGGCATTTTGAGGCACAACAGACCATGGATGGCAATAGTGAGACTATAATAGCATACTTACACACAACGGAGAGATGGTGAGAGGGAGTCGGGCAGCAAGTTCACCAGACAGGGCAGGTGGGAAGGGCTGTAGCAGCACAGAAGACCATGATGCCAAGCAGGAAGGTTAGTGGCAGCACAACGGCCATGGTGAGCAAGAGAGAGGGGTCAGGGGCATGCACAAAGGAACATGGAGGACAGAAGGGAAGGGTAGGGGCTGGACACAGACCAATGAAGGCAGGGGAAGGGGCTTCACAACAGCGCATGGAGGGCAGGCAAGAAGAGCAGCTACAGCACAACAGAGCATGGAGGGCAGAAGAGAGTGGCAGCAAAATGGACCATGGAGAGCAGGAGGGAGGGAATAGGGCATGGAACGAACTTGTACAGGCAGGGTGGAGGTGACAGGGATAGGTGGCAGCCATCTGACCACGCTAGTCAGGTGGAGGGGGAGTGCCAGCTCAACAAGACACTCAGAGGGGTTAGGAGGGTGGCAGGTCCATTGAATACGTTGGGTAAAAAGGAGGGAAGGGGCATTTACACAGACATCGGAGGGCAGGGGGAAGGAGAGTAAGGGCAGCAAGTTAAGGAGGAGGACAATGATAGGACATAGAATTGGGCCACAGAGGTCAGGAGGAGTGGGCAGGGGCATCACACTAAATGTAGGTCAGTGGCAGCGCATTGGACCATGCCGGGCAAGAGGGAGGGGGCTGGTACATAGACTCGACAAATGAGGGTAGGGAGAAGGTGAATGGGTAGCAAGCTAACTGTTTAGGGTTGGCGGGCAGGGCGGTGGCAGAACAACGGCCACACGGCTGTAATGAGGGAGCAGGTTCATGGACTTGGACAATGGATGACAAGAATGAGAGGGGGCAGGACAATCAAGCTTGGTGGGGGCAGCACAATGCAAACCCTCCCCACTGTGCATTGCAATGGACATCTTAATTAACGTTAAAAAAAAACGTAGAAATTCACAGAAAAAACAAAAGTTACAATAGTGTTATAGTTAGGCCCAGATTTCACTCTCAAAACCACTGAAATACTTCAGTTATAGTAACCTGAGCTAATTATAACTTATGACCTTGCAATGCTTTGCCTATGACATGTGGGTTCAGCCATCGTTGTAAAGGCAGTTTTCCCCAGAAAGGTGACAGTTACAATGGGACATGAACTTCAAAAGCACTACAGTAATCTGCAGTATTAGGCCGACCTGTAAGGAAAAGAGAACAATTTGCAGTAGGCTCGGTACCTCTGAAAGCTAGCAGGGCCGGGCCCAATAAATCACCTGTTAGTTCCCTGTACTTTGCACTATGAGGCTTCCTGAGCTGAATATCCATCATGCCCACATTAGTTAGTGGACGTCTGTTAGTGGGAGTTATCCCGGTCAGTGCCTAAAGGAGAGCTTGCCTGTCTCACTTTAAGAAATTGTGAACCCTTGTGTATATATCTGCATGAGGACCGGAAGTAGAGGAATCTTCTAGAAACTTTTTTAAAGCTTTTTTTGCTATGGAAGTGCACCACAAACAACATAACACAGCTGGGAATATTACACATATAATATAATTAGGGATCCCGGTTTCATGATATCTTTTTTTTTTACATTTCCATCTGTATTTATGCATATTTATTTTTTCCTCATTTTGTATGTATTTATCCATTTTTATTTTGTGTTTTCTGTATAAATGAAGCTTCAATAGGTATTTTTTCCCCATTTATTTAAATGATAAATGTATACTCTCAATTGAATCTCCAAAGGGTTTCAGAAGTATACAGTGCAATAGCGTTATGTGAAAACACTTGCATTATAAAATAGTATAAATAACTGTAAATTTGCACTTAATTAAGCGTTAATAGGAAATCTATTTTCTTTTTTAATCTCCATTACCTCCAAATCTGTACACGTACTAAACTGACAGTATAAAAAATCATCTAAAGAAGGCCTATTTTTTGTATTTAAAAATAAATACAGACAGGAAAAGAAATAGGTTTCTGTCAGTATTTATCTGTAAAAAATCAGTAAAAACGGAAAACTAGGAGCCCTAAATATAATCTTCCTATCTCTTGAATTGGCGGAAAGCTAAGCTTCTGGATTCTAGCTGTGAGTCTGACTCTGAACTCCAACACTCCCCTTGAGATGCCTTTTTATTAGATTAATTGAAGATCATATGCAGATATGTTACAAAGCACAGGCTTTGAAATTCACACAGACTCCATTAGATGGAAGTGAAACAATGATCTGGATAATTCAAGGCGAGTTTGAGCGTCATTGTCTGCGTGTACACACAGAAGGAAAGCTAGACGCGTGCACACTGGAGTCTGGAGTCAGCTCATCAGAGAACTAAAACAAACTTGAGAACTGTGAATGGCATGTACCGTAATAGTAAGTGAATTGCAGCACTATCTTAAATCGAAGACGATAACAACGCTGGTGACATTTTGGATGAAGAAGAACAACAGCCATCTTACTGAATAATTAAGAAATTAAAAGAACACAGAAAGGCATGTTCATGATTTCATAATTGACGAGCACGTGATATGCTGTATTCATAGAATTCATCAATTAAAATGTGTCCGTCTCCATGGCATTCTTCAAAAGGATCCAAGTAATTAGTTTGAGTTCTCTGACAAACTTAATACATACATATCATTTTACTGTTGTACTAAGTAACGAATCCAGATCTTATGTGAATCGTGAAATATAGACTTGAATGAAGCCTCAACGAGCATCCCAAATTATGTCATAGGCGTGTGAATGACAATAAAGGCCCGGAGCTGTATGTCATAGCTGTCCTCCCTGTTCATTTCCACCTTGCACTGTTTAACTTAGAAAGACCACTGAGGTGCCACCTGTAATTAATTGCATGTCATCCAAGCCTGGGCTCTGAGGGCTGGATTCTTACCATATTTAATTTGGATGGAACACTTTCCTTTGTCTGATTGGTGGGAGGCTTTCACATTTGAATCACAGTCATGTTACTGTACCGCCGAGGTCAAGGTGTATGATTAATGTATATTCAAAATGCGTGTAGACCCCATACCTAGTTTATGTATGGATAGCATCCCCTTCCTAGGAGTATAGGGGCTTTACAGTCCCCTTGCGGCTAGTATGTAACTTTTTCCCATGTTAAAAGTGACGCGTTGGTGGCGCAAGGGGCTTTTAAATAAGCCCCTTGAGTTTACACCAACCTTAAACAGGATCTGCCTGAAGCCACTATCAAAAGCCTTTGTTGTTAGGGTGTTGTGATTGAGATGTCTGGCATAGGGCGAGACTAGAAAGGAAATATAACAAAAGGGGGGAGAGAGAGAAAAGTGGATCCAGTCTCCCTAGGCATCATGAATAAACAAAATAGAATCCACTTGGAGGGTGGCAGTGGTCCCTAATGTGATGGGGAGCACATAGTGTTGTTTAAATGCCCCTCACACACCAACAGGCCCCTTGGTGTCATGCTTCATCATCGGGGCCTTCGCACCCCTCTACGGGATGCGGCGTGCTGCGACAAACGACTACGTAGGAGCACTTGGTACTGAACTATGTGAGGGTGTCTGTATAATGAAGGGTGTGAGTGAGGTGAGGTGAAAAAAGTGAGTAAAAAATACCTGGCACACAGGAAACAAATATTTATTCTGTCCTCGGCTGGTATTAATAAAAGGTGCAGAATCTGGTTGAAAAAATACGTACTAGGGTATATCAACCATTAACAGTGTCAACATGTTTCGGAGCACAAGGCTCCTTCTTCAGGACGAGGATATGCACTATTATCCTCACCTTACTCACATGAAATGTGAAAGTGTTCGAAAAAGTTAATAAAAAATCAATGTGTAATGTACCTATCAATGTTTTATGAAAAGGTATGTTCGTTGCGCCCAATTGGCGTTTGAAAAAAACTTATGTTCAAAAACTCGGAAGGCCTCATGAGCCTATGCGTGGTATTGGGGTTATCTCTCTTCGTTGCCCAGTAAACAACGGTGACTGCATGGATCAATCGCCTGCCTTCCCCTCAACGCTGCTCCGGTGCTGTATGTCATAGCTGTCCTCCCTGTTCATTTCCACCTTGCACTGTTTAACTTAGAAAGACCACTGAGGTGCCACCTGTAATTAATTGCATGTCAGCCAAGCCTGGGCTCTGATGGCTGGATTCTTACCATATTTAATTTGGATGGAACACTTTCCTTTGTCTGATTGGTGGGAGGCTTTCACATTTGAATCACAGTCATGTTACTGTACCGCCGAGGTCAAGGTGTATGATTAATGTATATTCAAAATGCGTGTAGACCCCATACCTAGTTTATGTATGGATAGCATCCCCTTCCTAGGAGTATAGGGGCTTTACAGTCCCCTTGCGGCTAGTATGTAACTTTTTCCCATGTTAAAAGTGACGCGCTGGTGGCGCAAGGGGCTTTTAAATAAGCCCATTGAGTTTACACCAACCTTAAACAGAATCTGCCTGAAGCCACTATCAAAAGCCTTTGTTGTTAGGGTGTTGTGATTGAGATGTCTGGCATAGGGCGAGACTATGCAGCTCGCCATCCCAAGCTAGTTTGAATTGGAAGAGAGATGTAAATATCCACCTTCTTGCACAGAAGGCCACCTAGGCCGGTCCAGTCAGTATTTAGAAGAGCTACACCCTGGCGTCCAGAAGAACTATTTTGACCTGAAAAAAGTTAGAATACGTTATATTTAGATCCTGATCTGAAGTGCTTGTCTGTGAAGCAGAAGTACCCACACCTCAAGCAGGACCCTCCCAAAAAGGGATTGGCCTCCTGAGACTACAGAATGGCCCAATGAGATGCAACCAGACTGACTTGACTACAAAGGTGCATGCAGGTGAACTGCCCAGAGCAGGGACTCTGCCAGACACACACATTCTTCAATAACACATTTGCTGCGGTGAGGCCGCAAACTTCCTTCACCATGCTTTGGGGGTCATGCGGAAGGTGGTGCCCCCACCTGTTCTGCGAGTGTGACAGGAGACACTCAGGTTGCCATTCTGACGTTCTCCTGACATGGATTTGAGGGCCAGCAACTTCTACTGTAACTACCAGATCCAGTAATCGCAGATATGGACTGAACCGTGTTGAAAATAATGGTGCTCCTTCTCCTGAGTGAATAAATGAAGGAATGAGGTGGAATTGATAGAGCATTGTGGTGACATCACAGGGGTATACTTCAGCTATTTTAATTGTACCAGGTGACATTATTTACCAGTCAATATTAGATGTAAACAGTCATGTTTTAATGGCTTTCCAAAAAGCTGAGTGAGAAGGGATTTTGCGAATGGGACCTGGAAGGGAGTTTCATATTTTTGGGGGCCAGAGACCTAAATAGTCTGCCACCATATCTGGATCATTTGAGCCGAGATATAGTCAGAAGGCTGACCTCAGAAGAAAGGAGAGTATGGACTGGGTGTAAGATTTTCTGATTCCTGTGGGGAATAGAGGCCCATTTGCAAAACAGTCTTACTGACAGATCCATAGAACCTTAAAGGTGATCCTTTTGTGAATTTGGAGAAAATGTAACAAGGTGGTGAGAAGTAGTTTCTGAGTGGGTAAGGCCCAAAGTTAAATGCACTGTTATGTTTTGAATGCTCTGGAGCGGGTTGATCAGACATTGCAATAGACCCAGATAGACTGTGTTGGACTTGATCCTCTTGTCAGGCCACCCCCATACGTTTTACCTTCACCCTTCCTGTTTTCTGAAATGATTTGGGTTGGCTTTTAGGACTCTGCACTTTACCACAGCTAACCAGTGCTAAAGTGCTTGTGCTCACTCCTTTACGTGTGGTAAAAGTGGCTTACACCTAATTGGCACATTTAATTTACTTATAAGTCTTTAGTAAAGTGCTACTACTTTTTCACAGGGCCTGTAAATTAAATGCTACTAGTAATATAGCAAGCCACGTATGAAGATTGCCAAATCTTGGGTACAGCAATGATGCTGCAAACCTGCCATCCATTCAATGTTCAGGCCAATAATGGGATCAGAAGAGATGGCTCACTTGGTTCCATATCAGCAGGCTTAACCAATTCCTTGCCCACCATTACAAAGAAAATAAAGGGAAACCTTACATTCGTGTTCTGTGATGAAAGGTCACAATTGCCCCCACCCTCTCCTTTCTTGTTTTGGACAAAGACCATGAAATAAGAGGAAATGCAAAGTGAAAGCTATCGGGCTATTTGAATGGAATAGCATCCACTTTCAATGGTTGCAAAGCCAAACCTCTGAGTTAAAAACAGTTGGGCATTCTTCTGCGATACAGTAAGATTCAGCCAAGCAGCCCCAGCAGTTTGCAAAGACACCTGGAAGAGTGTGATGCTTCGACAAAGGGAATATACACCTCTGAATATTTGCCTGTACATTTTTTGCTCCTGGTACAGGACCCAGTGAAACTACAAGCAGGGTTTCACCCAGAGATCTGTCTGGCATTCTAGAACACTTTAGCGAGTGTTCCATTGATTTTTAGATTGAAGCCTACCAGACAGCACAGCTGTCTGGTTTGCTAAAGACATCTTGAGGACATGCTGAAAGTTTTCCAGGGAATACATTCTGCCCATTGCTTATCATTGGCTTTGTGGTTTGTAACTCACATTTGCTTGGCTTCTATTTGCTAGCTTTATTTGTTTTGGGCTGTCCAGTTTCAGTTTGTCCCTCCCGTAGAGCATCCCTTATTTACTGTATAATTTCACCAGTGTTTGATTTCTCTAAACAGACTTTGAATCTTGTTCATATCTTGTCGCATTTTCTGTGCATTTAAAGACAGAGGTCAAATGTATTGCTTTGTCCTACAGGGAGCTTGGTGTTTACCTTTCTTTCTCTGACTTCAAAGTGAGAGGATTAAGGTGACAATCATCCTAGCTACTGGGGGTGTGCTGGAGGAAGGCTGTAGGATGTTATGTTTTCTAGCACACACCAAAATGTAAATGTCTGTAAAGGAACTGTGCAAATATTTAAGAATATATCAGATTTAGGAAGGCACAAATGAAACACATTATTTTGGTAATTCTGAAGTTTGGTGGAAACAGATCTTTTAATACGATGAAAACAATACAATACACTTGTTGGTGACATTTCCACACATTATCGTTTGTGCTCTGTATACCTTTATCAGTAAAGCTGTATGTCTGTGCAAATGTAATGGTCCTTTCAATTGAAGATGTGTTGTTTGTAATGGCAGTGCGCTACCACACCATGCATACTTCATTTTGCTCCACTCCACTCTACTCTGCAAAACTTCACTCTAATTCACTCCAATCTAAACCTCTCTACTTTACCCTGCACAACTCTTCTCTATGCCAATGCACTCTGTCACTCTACTCTACTCTGCACCACTTCACTTTCGCCACTGCACTCTACACCACTCCCGTCTAGGCCACTTTACTCTACTCTGCAGCACTCAATTCTACACCACTCCGCTCTGCAACACTTCACTCTGTGCCACTACACTTTGCGCCACTGCACTCTATGTGCCACTCCACTCTATGCCAGTGCACTCTACTCCAACCCACTCTACGACAATCTAATCTACTCTGCACCACTGTACTCTATACCACATTGCTTTACATCACTGCACTTTATGTCCCTGCACTCTATGCAACACACTCTACCCTGCACCATTCCACTCTACGCCACTGCACTCTATGATTGGCACTCTATGCCACTCACTTTGCACCACTCCACTCTACACCACTGCACTCTACTGCAATCTAGGCTGCACCACTCCACTCTACTCTCCACTCTGCACCACTCTACACTATGTCTCTGCACTCTATGCCACTCTAACCACTTCACTATACAGCACTGCACTCTATGCCAATGAACTCTACACTACTTTACTCCAAACCAATGCACTCTACGCAACTGTACTCTACGCCAATCGCTGCACTCTATTCTACTCTGCACCACTATACTCTGTGCCACTGCTCTCTACGCCACTCTACTCAACACCGCTCTACACTATGCCACTGCACTCTACGCCAATGCACTCTACTGTACACCACTGCACTCTACAACACTCTATTCTGCAATACTGCACACTGTACTCTACGCCACTGCAGTCTACATAACTGCACTCTGACAATGCACTCTACTCCACTCTATACTACACTACTGCTCTCTATGTCACCCTATGCCACTACACTCTACCCTACACCACTCCACTCTACGCTACACTAGACCACTCTGCGCCACACTCTTCTCTGAAACAATCTACTTTATGCCATTGCACTCTATGCCACTCTACTCCATGCCACTCCACTCTACCCTGCGCCACTCCAGTCTACCCTGTGCCACACCAATGTATGCCACTCTACTCTGCACCTCTCTACTTTAGTGCACTGCATGGTCTGACACTGCACTCAACGCACTGCACTCTATGCCACTCTACTCTACCCTGTACCACTCCACTCTACCCAGCACCATTCCACTCTGCGCCACTGCACTCTACGCAACAGCACTCTGTGCCACTGCACTCTATTCCACTGCAATCTACGCTGCCCCACTCCACTCTACGTCACTCAACTCTCCAGCACTCTCCTCTACGCCACTGCACTCTACTGCATTCTAGATTGGGCAGCTCCACACTACACCATTCTACTCTACTCTTCACCACTGTACATTTTGGCTCTACACTCTACACCACTCTACTCTAACCATTGTACTCTACGCCGAACTGTACATCACTTTACTCACAACCAATGCACTCTACGCGACTAAAGTCCACGCCAATCTACTCTGCATCCCTGCACTCTACACCACTCTGTTCTACTCTACACCACTGTACTCTTTGCCACTGCTCTGTATGCCACTCTACTTTAAACTAATCTACACTGCGTCACTGCTCTCTACGCCATTGCACTCTATGCCACTCTACTATATACCACTGCACTCTACGACACTCTACTCTGCAACACTGCACTCTCTGCCACTGAACTCTACACCATGCTACTCTGCACCACTGCACTTGATGCCATGTACTCTACGCCATTTCACTCTACTCTGCACCACTGCACTCTACACCACTGCACTCTATGCCACTGCTCTCCATGCAACTCTAATCTACTCTGTACCACAGCACTTTATAACACTGAACTCTATTCCACTCTACACTACACCACTGCAGTCTGCGTCATTCTTCTCTATGCCACGGCACTCTACTCTGCACCACTCCATTTTACACCACGTCATGCTACTCTGAAACAATATACTCTACATCACTGCACTGTACGTCTCTCTACTTTATGCCACTCCAGTATGTGGCACCACTCCATTCTGCGCCGCTCCAATCTCCCATGCACCACGCCATTCTACTCTGGAACTCTCTCCTCTACACCACTGCACTCTATGTCACTCTACGCTGCCCTGCACCACTCCACTCTACCCTGCACCATTCCATGCTGCCTGACTCCAGTCTGCGCCACTTTATTGTTCACCACTCTACGCCACTGCACTGTACTCTAAACCAATGCTCTCTATGCTACTGCACTCTACGCCAATCTACTCTGCACCACTGTACTGTACACTACTTCACTGTAGACGACTCTACTCCGGTCTACTACACTCCACTCTATGGCATTGAAATCCACGATACTCCTATGTCTCTCTACTCCATTAAACCATACTCCACTATATACCACTCTACGACACTTTACTCCACTCTTCGACGCTCAACGCAACTTTCTCTATGCCACTCCATGCCACTTTATTCCACTCTATTCTACGACACATTACCCCACTCTACACCACTCCACTCTATGCCACTCCATGACAACGTTTGCCTCTCCACTCTACAATGCTCTGCTCCAATCTACACTGCTCCACTTTACGGCACTCTACTCCAATCTGTCTTTCCATTCGACTACACTACTCCACTGTATGCCACTGCAGTCTATGACAATCTACTCCACTCTACGCCACTCTATTCCACTCTACGCAACTCCATCTATGCCACTCCACGTTACTTTACTCTGCTCTATGCCACTCCACTCTGCTTTACACCTCTTCATTCTGCCACACTGTACTCCACTCTACCCTCTTGCACTCTATGCCAAACTCCACAACACTTGACAACCCTCTACGCAATGCCACTCTACGACAGTCTACTCTACCTCACTGTGTGCCATCGAGTCTATGCCACACCACTCTCTTTTATGCTGTTAACTTTTAGCCGTACTGAAGAGTAGCCATGCTGGTGTACAACATTGCTAAAACATATTGGCAAAGCAAATAGCTCGTGGTTAGGCAAGACCGGTTGGCTTTGCCAGTGCTTGTTGCAAAACGCTACTATTAAATTGACATTTACAATTAAATACAGTTGTTCTGAATAAAAAGAAGAATGCTGTGAGGGTCCTTGTATATCACTTCATACTGGAAGTGCGAGAAGCTTACCCAAGGGCCTATATTTAGCACCCAGATGCACCTTCTCCATGTTACTTTTTTTTTTTTGTTTTTTTTTTTTTGGTCCTCATCTCACCTTTGGTACTTGCAAAAGAAAGACACCAGCAACCCTTTCTCTCTTGTGCGCCCAGGGTCAGGGTCCATGCTGCACCCGAAGCCGTCCTGGCTGCCCCTTTATCCCGGGACCCGGTGTAATCATTGGACAAACACGGAATCGGATACCAACCTCAGCTCAAGTGCCCATTCCCACAATGGAAGCCAAACTGTGGTGTTTCTATTACGTGTAACCCCCAACTCTAACCGTGCAGTTTTAAGAACAGACCGTAGCCACTTATCATGTAGTGGGGGGGCTGGATCTTTCCATAACATGCAGATTTCTCTACGGGCAATGATAATTAGAGTGAAGGCTAATGCTATCTGATCCTCACTGAGCTCATTAGTAGTTTCCAAGTCTAAACCAAACATTACCCTCACCCCGTTCAAACCAATATTTGTTTTTAAGACATTATCAAGTGTCTCTCCCACTTTTGTCCAAAAGGGGCCAATTGCCGGGCAGTCATAGAACATGTGTATATCATCGGCTTCTACTAAATCACACCTTGGACACAAAGGGGGGGGGGAAACAAACGTAGCTATTTTTTTTGGCGTGAAATACAACCTATTTAATACATAGTAGTGATTCTTTTTCAGTGAGGCCGACTTAACAAACCTATATAGCAATTTAAGAGATCTTTCATAGAGCACAGCGGCAGGGGCCTCAAAGGCAGATGCACTCCAAACCTGGTGTAGAGGCGTGACTGTGGTGACTTCTGAATTCAACAATTCTCTATACCAGAGGGCTACCTCTTTCTTCCTCACGCCGACAGACTGGAGAGCTTCCTCAATTTCCCAATTACCCCCTATATTGTCTTTCTCTGTGTCGTACCAGGAGCGGAGTTGGATGAATTTGAAACGGGAAAAAGAGTCCCCGATCTTAGCCCGCAGAACTTCCCATGGAAGAACACCCTCCGCCGTGACAAGATCTGACCAGGTGATTACGCCTGCACTTCTAACAGCTTGGGAAAGACTGTCTTTTAGGCATAGTGGTGTACCTGGGGAGTCCCAGATGGGGGCCAGGTCTGAATAGTATTTTATACCCCAGCATCTCTTCAGTCTGCACCACAACGTCAAAGCAGATCTTAAGGGATGAGAAACGTAGCCGAATGGATGACGACCAGCCGCCTGAAACTGAACTCAGACAAGACGGAGGTCCTCATCCTGGGCTCCACGCCCTCCGCCTGGGACGACTCCTGGTGGCCCCCCGCCCTGGGCACCGCACCCAAACCGACGGACCACGCACGCAACCTGGGCTTCATCCTGGACTCCTCCCTCTCCATGACCAGACAAGTCAACGCCGTCTCCTCGTCATGCTTCAACATCCTGCGCATGCTACGTAAGATCTTCCGATGGATCCCCACCGAGACGAGGAAGACGGTCACCCAAGCCCTCGTCACCAGCCGATTGGACTACGGTAACGCCCTCTACGCCGGAACCACTGCCAAACTCCAGAAGAGACTCCAGCGGATCCAGAACGCCTCGGCGAGACTCATCCTCGACATCCCCCGACGCAGCCACATCTCCGGACACCTGAGAGATCTGCACTGGCTCCCGGTCAACAAGAGAATCACCTTCCGGCTCCTCACCCACGCGCACAAAGCCCTACACGACCAAGGCCCGAGCTACCTCAACAACCGGATCAACTTCTACACTCCCAAGCGCCTCCTCAGATCAACCAACCACGCCCTCGCCGCCGTCCCCCGCATTCGAAGAGCGACAACAGGAGGAAGATCCTTCTCCTACCTGGCCGCCAAGACCTGGAACTCACTTCCGACCAATCTGCGCCTGACCCAAGACCACCTCTCCTTCAGGAAGAAGCTCAAGACCTGGCTGTTTGAGCAGTAGCGGCACCCCCCCCCTCCCAGCGCCTTGAGACCCTACGGGTGAGTAGTGCGCTCTACAAATGACCTGATTGATTGATTGATTGATTGAAAACCTTTAGACGAACTTTATTGAAGAATCTTGGAGACCCGTATTTATACAAGAAACCCGGACCTCCCCCTTCTAAGTCTAGCATCGCCTTTAATATCCGACCCCAGTGAGAATCGTCTGGAACGGTTAAGAGGGTACGAATGTTTTTTAATTGAAAGGAGAAAGAATACCAGAGAACATCCGGCAGTGCCATTCCTCCCTTCAACAGACTTCTTTTAAGTTTTTTCCATGAGAACCGAGCGCTCTTGTTTGCCCAGATGAAGCTACCTATCTTCCCCTGAATATTCCCCAGAACTTTATTTTGAAAGGTTACAGGTATAGCATTGAATATATATGTTAGTTTGGGCAAAATAACCATTTTAACCAGGTTAACCCGGCCGTATATCGTCAAAGGGATATTCTGCCACTTCGAAAACAACAAACAAATATCCTTAATAACCTTTGCCAGGTTGACCTTTGCAATATCCTTAAGGTCGGAAGTAATTAGAACTCCTAAATATCTAAACTGGTTACTTTGCGGGCCGTCCCAGTTATCTACTCCCCAGCACATTATTTCAGTTTTAGTATTGTTTATTAAATAACCAGAATACTGTCCATATTCCAGCATGATCTCCTCTACTCTGGGGAATACCTCCGCCGGATTACTGGTGTAAATCATTAAGTCATCCGCATAAAGGGCCAGTTGAGAGGAATAATCATTTATTCTAAAAGGAGTGACCCTGTTATCCAATCGGAGTGCCTGAGCCAGGGGCTCAATGTATATGTCAAACAAAAGGGGCGATATAGGGCACCCCTGTCTAGTCCCCCTCCCCACATTAAGTCTAGGAGAGAGCAAGCCATTCAGCAATATTGCTGCTGAGGCTCCCTCATAACAACTCCTGAGGGTATTAATGAAGATCCCCCCGAACCTCATAGTTTTAAGCACATCCCACAGAAATCCCCAATTGACGCGATCGAACGCCTTGGCGGCGTCATAGGCAGCCACCGCCAATGGCTCCGACCGCGTCACCGCAAGATCTATACAGCCTATGAGTTGAAGGGTCAGCTCGTGAATGTGCCTTCCCGGAATAAAACCTTTTTGGTCTGGATTAATCAGGGACGGAGCCAGCCTGGCCAGTCTCCCTGCCAACACACCAGTGAAGATCTTATAATCGGCGTTTAGCAGGGAGATTGGCCTATAAGACTCCGTCCTGAGGGGATCTTTGCCTGGTTTTAATAGCAAAACGATGATGGACTCTTTCCAAGAGGGTGGGATTTTACCATGTGGGCTATAGATAAAGTTAAACAATTCACATAGTCTAGGTGCTAATAAATCTATGAATATTTTATAGACCTCACCCGGTAGAGCGTCGGGTCCAGCTGCTTTATTTTTTTTAATTTTATTAATTTGTGATTTAATCTCCTCTACAGTAAATTGACTATCTAGCAGGGTACGACCCTCCTCCGATAGGTTGGGTAGATCCTTATCTTCCAACCAACGCATAGCATTTACTGAACTGCTGGATGGCTCCTCTTTATATAGCTCAGAGAAATGTGCAAAAAAGCATTTTTCCATCTCTGTCTGCTGACATGATATCGTGCCCTGTTCATCTATAATCAGCCTATTGATGTTATTCTTAACTCGGTCTGCTCTTATTTTCCCTGCCAGCACTACGCTTGCTCTTTCTCCATATTCATAGTTCTCCATAGAGTAAGAGGCCCATTGCGCCCTAACCTTCTGGTCTAGGAGCCCCCGATATTCTTGACGGAGAAGATCAATTTCAGATGAGATTCGGGGGGCGTCTTCCGCATTTAGGTTTATTCTCAGTGTTTCTAAAGAGGAGATCTTGTCCTCTATTGTTTTAAATTTATCAGCCTCTTTCCTGTTCTCCATGTTACTTACCATCGGCCCCACTGAAGACTGTAGATAAGGGTCAAGGCAGAGGGGCCAAGGTTTTAATATCCGCCAAAGCTGAGAGTCGGTAACAAAGAAAGTGATGTACCTGCGAGTGCCTGTTCATGGAATTAGGAAAACATCAAAAACAAGTTCTCCTCTGCACCTACGAATTTGCCTGGATGTAGCTTTCAAATAGACTAAAATGAAAGCACAGGTGACCCATCATTATTCCTGACACATGCACCTAAGAAATCCAAAGGCACTGTGGTGCTCATTTCCGACTTTGTAGTGATCTTGGATGAAGCTGTTTATCTTGGCGGAAACTCTAATGCCCCAAGAGAAGGCGGGAGAGTGAACCGGTTGTCTAGGTCAGGGTGGATGAATGTTTCTCAGTCTTTAGAATAGCCACTACATAAATACTTTGGAGAATAGTCTTGGAGCGTGAGTGAGTCCAAAGAAAGAACTATAGACTGGAAGTGGATTTCCCCACGGCAAATCTAATTAAACACTCATGAGTCTCAACAAGTGAGATGTGAATATAAGCACCCTCCCACTTAGGAAATGTGTGATGCCCCTCTGGAAATGTAAAGGCTTGAAGCAATTATATCATCATTCAGAAGAGGAGCTTGCTCTTATATTGGCTGTCAGTCAAGTAGAGTGCCATGTTCAAAGGCCTGTGCATTGTACATTAGACGTTCATTGGCACAGTTCCATCTTATATTAAGGAACGGCAAAGGCAATATGTGCCTGGACGCCAGCCATTCTCCTCTGAGGCTCTTTTGCTGACCTGCCCACGCTCCCAAAAAAAACTACTTTGGGTCTGGCCTTTTCTGTTATGATACCACAAACCTGGAAAGGACTTCTGAACGGTTTGAGGAAAGAAACTACTCTCCTTCCCTTTCGGAAGAGATTGAAAACATTCCTATTTAAACAAGCTTTTGGAGAAGATTAATACTTACCTCATCACTATCAGTAGTAACAGGTTATCATAACCCTTGGGCAAGCGCCTCTAGACCAGTGATATTTGTGTGCTATATAAGCATTATTAACGTAACATAACATATAGTGGTTCACCCTCTTCAATTCTGTGACTAGTAGGAAGAATCCAGATTGCTTCATGATATAGAACACAATGGACTAGATTGCTCCCATACGTGACGCAAAGTGGGAATCTTTATTACAAGTTTCCTGGTCCAGGACTTGACTAAAAGCCTTGACAGTAGAAGGAACGGGTTGCATTTACGTTCTTAGAATGAGTGGAATTCTGCACTCACTCCAGCTATTTGTTTTATTACGTTATATTATGTCACTCTATCTCTTCGGATCTAATGTTATGCCATGTTATGAACATCTACTTATGTTATGGCCTCAAAGCACTTTCAGAAGACCAAAGACTTTCCACACGGTCCCAGAGCAACCATGGCAGACCTTTGTCTTATGGGGTTGGGTTCTGCTCATATTCTTGGTTAATTGGCTATACCATATGCTTTGAGCAACGAGAATATGATTGTAGGGTTAAAAAATCAATCTATAATTAATATACGCGTGCCTTGCCTTGGGCTTTGGTGTGGGACACAATAAGTCTAAATGAGACGTACCTTGTGCGAGTACCAACTGGGCTTCTTTTGAGTGCTTGTGATTTCCAAGCTAGCTGCTTGTTTGGGTCTCCTTAAATTCGCTTGATCCTTTGGCACATGCCAAATGAACCCAGCAGGCTTGGTTTCACACCAGATTGCACACATACCTAAGTGGTCTCTGTAATACTAGAATGACACAATTACGAAGCCCTCGGACCTTCTCTATCTCTCAATGAGACCTACACGGGGTGGAGAGGCTTTGCTTCCACAACATTATTGGACTGCAGATGGGCTATAAAGAGGGCTACTGGAATAGTGTTATCATACAGCAATGGCATTTCCTGCAGAATTAAAGGCTTACTACATTCATCATTTGCCGCATAATTTGGAAAATTATTGTAGCTCGAACGGATCAAAGTTTGCTAAAAGAAATATGTCGCGTGTGCTGCTGCGTAGTGTTGGGCACTTTGCAAAGGTTTACTGATCACTTTTCAATTCTTTAATATATATTCAGAAGTTAAATAGTACTAATGAGATGGTATTTGTGACAAACATTATTATTGTCCCAGTTGATGGACTGGGAAAGTGTCTTTGTCGGTAGTATGAAAAAAATCTAGCTATATTTCAGCATGATTTGAGACGGGTTTAGTCTTTCTTAGTCATGAAAATGTTTTGCTTCTTTATTCATGTATGTAATGAATAATGTATACTTTCCTTTCTCTGGAAACCTTTCGGTGTTGCATAACGTTGAAATCCATGCTGTACTAACGTTTGCTGAAATGACACAATAATGAGAAAATGCTACTATAGAATGTGCCACTAAATGCATATTTTGCATTATCCTGTAGTGCTATTTAGTCAACCATGTCTTATAATGTGGTCCTCAACTACCGCATAATTACAGTGGCCTTGGCTAAACGCAGCAGTTGCTTAGCCTCGGGTTACAGCCACTTATCGGTAAAACTAGCAGTATATGGGCCATATGTATCAATGTTATGTTTTGCGATTCTCAAATAGTGAATTTTTGAGAATCGCTATTTGAGAATCGCAAAACGCTATGTATGTAGGATTTGCAATAAATTTTGCGAATCCTACATATTCCGTAATTGCAAATCGCAAATTGCGATTCGCAATTAAGGAATAACTCCACATTCATTCCTATGGGCCTAGAGGCCCAATGGAATGAATAGGAAGACATTCTCAATTTGCTATTCCCAATTAGAGAATTGCAAATTGAGAATGCAATTTCAAGTGTGCCAGGGTGTCAAAAGGACACCCTGTTGCACCCCTGAGATGAGCATGGGTGCACATGTAGCGCACATACATGCCTAACACATGCCACTTTGAAAAATGTAAAAATGTGCATTTTTAAAAGAAATCACAAATTACCACCAACCTGTAGTTGGTGGTAATTTGCGATTCCTTATACCATATTCGCACAACTTGGGTGCTACATACATTCCATTTAAGGAATCACAATTTACGATTCCTTAAATGCATTCGCAATTCCTTAATTTGCAAGAGAGTTGTGCTTTCATACATAACACTAGGCCAAATTGTGATCACAAACGCCGAAATTCGGAGGGGGGGGGGGGGTAGACAAAGGTATAGCGATGCAGTGCAATGTTTGTTTGCAGCAATCCGAAGTACATACTTCTGGTGGTGGGGCAAAGGGGGCAGGGGAATTGCAGTCTGTGCATATCGGAGGCCTTGTGGGGCAGCAGTCAAGGCTCTGTCAGGAAAAAAGCAAACAATGACAGGGACCGCTTTAGCATGACGCGCCTCCTGCGTGACAGATTCGAGTTTCTAGTGACGTAGAGTGTCCCCTCCTCGGACGCTAGTGTGGGGGGCATGACACGACAAGACGCACCGTGACGTACCACCGCGAGCTGCCATTCCCGCCGCTCTCCCCACCTGTGGGGCAGCCGAGGCTGCGCGTGCCTGTCAGAAAGGAAACTCAACGCGTCGCTCTTCTTTCCTCGCGCCTTCCTGCTGCCGCTCTCTGGTTTGGGACCGTCATGGCGCTCGTCGGCGCTCCATCTTAATTAGCTCTTCATATTAATCTCGCAAATAATGTGGCAACTCCAGCCCCCCTGAGCCCCGGCCTGCTGCATTAATTATTCCCCCTGCGCGGGGCTGTCAGAGCCAGGGAAGAAGGGCGGTAAGGAGGCTAGGGGAGTGTGGGGGTATGGAGGGGGAAAGGCATGGAAGAAGTGGAAGGGAAGAGTGGGTGAGAGTCCAGGAGAGGAGGGGAGGGACGGAGAGGGAGGGTTGGATAGGACGGGACGAGGAGGCAATAGGAAGAAGAGAGTATGTCGGGCAATAGAAGTGTGAGGGGAAGTGAGGTAAGGTAAGAGGAATGTAAGAGGTGGGTGGAGGAGAGAGAGGGAAAGAGGAAGGTGAAATTATGAGAGAAAGATAAAAAAAGAGGAAGAGAAGCATGGATGAGGGGAAGTGGGATGAGGGAAAGTGAAATCGAAAGGATGTGTGAGAAAAATACATAAAGAGGAAGAGAGGACATGTGGAAGGCCAGAGGCACGAGGGAAATCAAATAAGAGGAATAATGTTTGGCATAAGAGCAAGAGGGTAAGAAGAGGAGGCAAGTGTTGAAACTAGAAAAAAAGGAAGAAAGAAGAAGAAAAATGGAGCAAGGATCAAAAAGGCTAAGTGTGAAACAAGGAAATTAGAGAAAGAGGACAAGGGAATTAAGAGTTAGGAGAGGGAGGGATGAGGAG
This sequence comes from Lissotriton helveticus, assembly GCF_964261635.1. Taxonomy (NCBI): domain Eukaryota; kingdom Metazoa; phylum Chordata; class Amphibia; order Caudata; family Salamandridae; genus Lissotriton; species Lissotriton helveticus. The sequence continues at coordinate 583,118,059 of NC_136070.1, read as the reverse complement.
TAGAGATGAAAGGAGAGGAAGAAGAGAATAACTGCACTAAGTGATAAGAAGCAAAAAGGTGTAAAAGGGTATGGATTGTAGGGGAAACAAGAACGTGGAAGGAGTACAGCTAGGTGGGAGAGGGTGAAAACGAGTGATATACGGAAATCTGAAAATCCTAGAGGGAAAACCCACCCTGTTTTTTAATCAAAAGTTTAATCTGCCCTTACAAGAGCTCTCCATAATACCAGACGTTCTCTCCTGATGCTAGAGGAGCATGCTGGCTAAATGAGGGCAATGCTTGACATCTAGGGGCCTCTTCTGGCACGCAAGGGTCACACATGGGGCCCGAGGACCTAACCTGACACATTGGGAATCTCCTCACACCTGAGGGCCAGGCCTGACACTTGATGGTTGTGCCCGATCCTTCCCTGACACATGATAGCCGCTCCTACCATTCTGAACTTCTGAAGGGCACATCTGACCCATGAGTAGCATTCCTGACACTTTGTGTAAATGTAAATGTGTGGGACTTGTAAAGCGCAAAGCTGCCCGTAAGCGTCCCGGCGCTGAAGACCGCTGGAGAACCCGTCCTGGCTTTCCCTGTGAGATGGTCCCTTCTGGGTATCTCCAAGGTGAAACCAGGCATCCCCGGCGTCTGTGGGGACCGTTGTAGAGATGAGGCAAGCTTAATGCCCAGAGTTGCAGAGTGTGATCCCTGGTTAGAGTAGGCACCGAGGCGAGAATTGTCGAGTCCGCTGACCCTGGTCCACTACCCTGCCGCGTCGGGAATTGAACCCTGGTCCGGGCGGTTCTCTGCTTCCGGGTCTGCCGCCTCTAACCAGTGAGCCACACCACTCCACCTGACACATTGGGAATCTCCTCACACCTGAGGGCCAGGCCTGACACTTGATGGTTGTGCCCGATCCTTCCCTGACACATGATAGCCGCTTCTACCATTCTGAACTTCTGAAGGGCACATCTGACCCATGAGTAGCATTCCTGACACTTTCAGTGCCCTAAGGCCACACCTGCCACCGGAGGCCCTTGATATTGCTAATACCTTAGCCCATCCCCAAGAGGCTCCTTAGCAACGGATGTGTTGCTTATAGTCTTTTTAGCCAGGTGTCTACACTATCAAAATATTCTTAAGTACAAGATGCGTGACCGGAGACCAGGTAGTCCCTAACCCCCAGATTCATCATTGTCCCCTTTTGCGAGTCCTTAATAGCGATTATTAAGGAATCGCTATTAAGGACTTGCAAAACGGGATTCCTGTAGAAATCGCAATTTTATTTGCGATTTCTACAGCTTCCTTATTTGCGATTAGCAAATTGCTAATCGCAAATAAGGAATGACTCCCCATTCATTCCTATGGGCCTAAAGGCCCATAGGAATGAATGGGGAGTCATTCCTTATTTGCGATTAGCAATTAGCGAATCGCAAATAAGGATGCGATTTCAAGGGTGCCAGGGGTGTCCAAAGGACAACCTGTAGCACCCCTGAAATGTAAATGTAGACTGATGTTGCGCACACACATGTCCAAAGAACATGTGTGTGTGTAACATACAACTTAGAAAAATGCACTAAAGTGCATTTTTCTAAGTTTTCGCTATTTACCACGAAGTCAGACTTCGCGGTAAATAGCGGCCAAAAATAGCGATTTCGCAATTCAAAAATGGTTCATGAATTGCATTTAAGGAATCTCAAATAGAGATTCCGTAAATGCAATTCCTCGCAATTTCGCAATTTCGCAATTTGCGATTTTTGCATTTGGGATGATGAAGCCCAAATGCAAAAAAAACGCTCGCAAAGGGCCAGATTCGCAGAATGTGGTCCTTTGCGAGCCGATTCTAGCTTCATGAATCTGGCTGTAAGTATCTATGGCCAGCACACCCTTTTATTCCAGAAATGATGTTGCCTTAAATTAAGATACTGTTTTAATATTGTTATGGAAACTTTCACTGTGTGCACGTTTTACTAATTTCTACTTATGCTTGAGTGATGTTAGGTCATTGGTCCTACCTCACAGAGTGGTGGCAGCCACTACTACATATAGACAGATATTAGGAGTCAGAAAAGCACAGTTGTGTAAGTTTGATCATAGTCTTCATCGCTGTTTTGCTTGTATGAGTGAGTTCCTGGTGTATTATGCCCTATGGAGAATGTTGGCTCTTATCACGATATAGAGAAAGACATTACCAGTCAGGAGAGCAATTGCAATGCTGCACTGCAAGTGTCTGAGTGTGGACGTATTCTTCAGATTTATCCCTCAAAAATCTGTTTCCCTTCTGTTTCCTGTTGTTGGGCAAGACATTGGCCTGTGCCCGCTCCCACAGGCGCCCACTTATTCAATATTCCAGTGGTTACCGAATATAAAAACTCTTTACGGTTCTCTCATCAACAGTCTCCTCTCCACAGAGCTCCCTCCGATTGATAATCTCGTTATCAGTTAAATGAGAAACCAGCTGTTTTTGAAGAAGGAGATCTGACATCTGTAAGCAGACGAACAGTTGAGGTTCTGATTCAACTAAATGACTTCCAACCTTGCATTCTCACCCTGTAAGACGGGGTTACATAACTGTGGGACGAGGTGTATCAAGCGTTCCGGGTACCACTCTCTACTTGTAAGATCACCCACCTATCAAACCATTAAATGCCCCAAAGGATGGAGTAACTTTTGATTTGTAGATTGAATTCCTAATAGTCACACACTCCACGTAGTGCTGCTCCATGCTCATGGTTGGGTTCTCTGTAAAAACTGCTGATCTCAATTTGCAATTTGGAGGAAGGCGTTGAGACTCCAGCATGCCTGCGAGTTGATCCTTGAAGGAAATGTATCTTCTTTATTGAGCAGGACATTTAGGAGAGAACGTCCTTGAGTTTGCTTAGACACCTCATGCTGATACCATCTATCACTGATACTAGAAATCCATTTAATGCGGCCACCTGGCCAGGGTAGCTTGTTCGTCCTCCTCTTGAGTGAAATGTTGGGGACCAGAGATAGTGCCCCCCTGAGGATTAACAGTGTCAGAGAACCCTTGGAATTTCTTTTCTGCAGGACTCATGGGCATTAAACACAGTGCCTGAACCGTGACATTTGCTTCTCCTATCCAGCGTGGGGCAGATCAACCCTGGTTCCTCTGGGTGGCAGAGGTGAGCAGTAGCCTTCACTAGTAAAATATTTATTTAGAACTTTAGGTCCGCCTCTGAATTAATAAAGCCAGTGTCGGATAAGAAAATCCTGCAAAATTGTGAAGTACAGCAAAACTATGCAAAAAGATCATCTGCAGACTTCTGCCCCCAGGGTGATTTCTCTGGCTCACAGCCTGATTTGTTTGGGAGATGTTTACAATCTCAGTCACCTCACGTTCATTGGAAGGTTGCGGCTAGAGATCAGAAAACTGGTTCAAACATCTACGTGCCCTCCCTTTGACTAAGACCACTCATGGACAATCAGAATTTGCTAATCCACATTGCACAGTTATCTAAGGGTGCGTTCAAGGTCAGCCGACATTTCACCGTATGTCCTGAAATACACATCTGAAGTGACTTTAATTTGTCCTAACTTTTGGCCCCAAATTTCTCGTTTGTGGTTGGTTTATGGAAACTGTACAGTTTTGAACTTTGAAGACGGAATTTTAAATTGTTGATGTACATTTAGTGGCCTTCTTAGGGACTTGCCTTGCAGGTATTGCTATCATTTGCAGTGGCCATGGACAGTCGGGCTACATGTCAAACCATGATTCGACTTTACAAGAAATAAAGAGTATTTTTCTTTGAAATCCAAAAGCCTATGAATTGCGTCTCGTTTCTCTATGCATGTATTATTTACTAGTAATCATAATTACATCGACCTCTCCCCTCCTCCCCACCAAGTACCAGTCCTTTATTTATGAGTAGGGCTTCTGGTTGTATGGCATTTGTTTTTTGGGCCTATATGTATATATTTTGTTATTATTTTATTGGTGTTTATCCATATTTATTGAATAGATTAAGTTGCAGCTACTACCACGTTGATGGCAAATGGGTTTTGTTTTTGTATATTAGAAGCTATGTACAATAAAAGCATTGTACTTGCCTGAAAACATTAGCGTCAGATGATTCTGCACTTGTTTTACACTGGTTATATTCACAGCTAATGCCTGTCAGCCAGGACTGATAACACGAACAGACACTCAATAGGAGGCCTGACTTCTGTTTTTCTTCGTTTTTAAATATATACAGACAGGAAACCAGATTGTTTTCTGCCTTTAAATTATTAACAATGTAATACTCATAACTTTTAGTTATGTTGTGAGGCAAGCTCAGGAAAGACGCCTTGAACCACAATTCTCTATCCGAAGGCTAAAAATCACTCCCTTAAGAGGATAAGTATCCCGACCTCCTCTCCCATAATTATTTGACATATCTAATCAAGCAATATCTATCTCAATAAAAGGACAACATGCATCGTGTAAGAGAGCAACGGGGAACTAAGGCTGGGGAGGAACAAGAGTATTCTAAGATTATCAGCAAGAACTCGGGACATTACTAAATTGCCCATGTTCCTCTCCCATTTCCTTTATTAGGTCTCGCTCTCGAGACCTATTGTCATGGAGTTGCCTCTCAAGGGAGACAGACCGGGGCACGTGCGGCGATTCTGGTGTGTGGACGCGCACGTCCAGCCCGGCGCCGTGCACATCTCTTGCTCCACATTCACAGCGGCAGCCTCTCACAATCACGCGTGCACACACAGCCACACTCACACACATACACCCACGCAAGCACAATGCATCAGGACGCACTTACACAGACACACAGCCCCACATATACACACGCACAGCTAACAGACACACAGTCACACATATACATACACACACACAGCTACACACGCGCACACACACAGCTACACCCACACACACGCACAAACCCCCCACTCCCCTCCTCCCTCCCTCCCTCCCCTGCCGCCACCCCCACTACAACTAAGCCCCACGTACCACATCGGCGCAACTCCGGACTTCAGCCGCCACTGCGGGGCTCTCCCTCAGGCATGGGAGCCCCGCGTCATCACTGCTCCTCTCCTGGCCAGCCACTCTGTGGGCGCGGGCTTCCAGCAGGAAACGGAAGTCCCGCCTCACGGCATTTTCCGTCACGCGCACGTCTTGTTTTGTTTTGTTCAGGATGTTTGCGGCCGCCATTTTTACATGGAGCTGGGGCGGGCGGGTCGCGGAAGCGCTTAATTGTGCCTTTAGCGCTGGGAGAGCTTTATTTCTTCTCTAAAGTGCCTGGAAGCGCTGTACTTGTCTTCAGCGCCTTGGGAGCGCTTTCTGTTCGTACCCGGTGCCCACCCGACATTTTCCTCGCTAATTGTCAAGTTTGGAATCCCTGGCGAGTGGCCACCACGCCAGGGACCTTGCGGCGATTTCTTTTTTATTGCCTGAGCGAGTGCCCACCTCACTTTATATTTAAATTAGAGAGGGTGCCTACCCCTCGTTTGCCCGAGATTGTCCCCGGCGCCCGAACCGGAAGTCAGGCAGGCCGAGGGCGGGACTGCGGGACCACAGGAAGAGGCCGGGAGCCCACCCCGCCTCCTCTGGAAGCTGCTGTGTCCGGAGAGATACTGCCGCCGCAACCCACCCCCCGCCCCAGGGCTCCCAAGGGCGTGGAAGAGCCCCGGGGAGTGAGAGGAGAGATAGAAGTCCAGCCGCGAGAGCCGCGAGGCTCCCAGAGTAAAGGGAGAGCCCCGCAGCCAGTGAAGGGAGCCGCCGCCTCGAGGAGCAGCGCGGGAACGACGAGGAGCCCCCGCCAAAGCAGCCCGGTGAGTGTGGGCGTCTGGGGGGCTCAGCAGTGGTACTAGAGCGGGCCCGGAGGCCAGAGGGCCGCTCCATCGTTCCGCCACAGAATCCTGAGGCATTATTGTTTTAGAGCCCGTGAGAGGCTCTTGGGCAGTTTCTGATTCAGAGTCCCCCGAGCAGGACTCCAACGTTCCAGGCATTCCTTAAAGTTGCGAGCCGCGTTGCTCTCTGCCCTCGCAGGTGCCCTCAGCTCTGAATCCTCTGCCATCTGATCTCACCCCGGGCCCTCACTCACGTCTTACCCCTCTACTCTCAGCTCTTACCCCTCTGCCCTCAGCTCTTCCTAGGCCCTCACTTCTGGCACCTGTGCCCTCTGACCTCAACCCAGGCCTTCAGCCCTCACCACGCTGCCCTCTGCCCTTACCTGTGCCCTCACTGACTCCTGTGCCGTCAGCTCTTACCCCTGTGCCTTCAGCTCTTACCCTTGTGCCCGCAACTCTTACTCCTGTGCCCTCAGCTCTTACCTGTGCCCTCAGCTCTTACCTGTGCCCTCAGCTCTTACCCCTTTGCCCTCAGCTCTTACCTGTACCCTCAGCTCTTACCCGTGCCCTCAGCTCTTACCTGTGCCCTCAGCTCTTACCCCTGTGCCCTCAGCTCTTACCCCTGTGCCCTCAGCTCTTACACCTGTGCCCTCAGCTCTTACCTGTGCCCTCAGCTCTTACCCCTCTGCCCTCAGCTCTTACCCTGCCCTGTGCCCTCAGCTCTCCCTAGGCCTTCGCTTTGACTCCTGTGCCCTCAGCTCTTACCTGTGCCCTCAGCTCTTACCCCTGTGCCCTCAGCTCTCACCGCTCTGCCCTCAGCTCTTACCTGTGTGCCCTCTGCCCTCACCCGTGCCCTCAGCTCTGACACCTGTACCCTGTGACCCTCGCCGGTGACCATGGCCAGCACGGTGGGGGAGATCGTGGCCTTCCTGCTGGCCCTGTCGCGCTGGGTGCTGGTCTTCTCCACGCTGCCCACTGACTACTGGAAAGCATCGACGGCACGGTCATCACCACGGCCACCTTCTGGTCCAACTTGTGGAAGACATGCATCACCGACTCCACCGGCATCTCCAACTGCAAGGACTTCCCGTCCATGCTGGCCCTGGAGCGTGCGTCCCGACGGGGGGGGGGGGCTGTGTGTGTGTCTGTGTATGTGGCTCTGTGTATGTGTGTGTGTGTGGCTCTGTGTGTGTGTGTGTGTGGCTCTGCATGTGGCTCTGTAGGTATGTATGTGTGTGGGACTCTGTGTGGGTCTGTGTGTGGCATTTGCGAGAGATTAAGCTATTGGCATTGTAAATGACAGTGCCATTTATTTATCTGTTTTCAAAACCAACACATAAATAAAAATGTTGTCATTTACAATGCCAATAGCTCTAACTTTTTCAAAGGCGAGACCGTTGCATTGTAAATGCTTGTTAATACAGATTGTAAATTCATTTATATAGCGCTTTGTACCCCTGGTGAGGTGTTGAAGCATTTTAATTCGGACAGCACGCTGCTCATGAGCCCAAGTTAGTCGTTTATCCAGTGTTATAGGCATTATTGGTTCTTAGGATTAGACTTGTGCGCTTGGGCAAATCATTCCACATGTTTACTCCTGTTTCTTTGTGGTAGATTAAATTAAGAGGAGTTAGGTGTGAGCATTAGTGGTATTTATGTGAGTTCATGCTGAAGTATTGGTGGCATTAAAAGATGAGCTAGCATAGTTTAGATATTGCTAGAATGGCAGGGGTATGACTTTCAAAGGAGAGGGTGTGATCTATAAAATTCGTTGTGGGCAGTTAGCATAAATATGTTAATAGAGAGCAAGGCAAACATGCATGTGATTTAGAGAACACTGTGCTCAGAGAGAAGGCATGAAGGACATGTAAGGGAGGAGAGGGCCATTTGAAACAAAAAGGAGAAATGACAATCTGAAGTTTTTAAGTAAGGGAACGTTTTTCATTCTGGAATTTAGGAATATAGAGGGTGTCTCTTGAAATAGGATGCAATTTGAGGATACAAAGCTGTAGGAAAAAACATTATTTCTATAGGAATTAGTGCTGTTTTAGGTACTTCTGATGGCACCAGAACAGGCAGAGTCTTTCCACTTTTAGGCTGCTCCAGCAAGGACAGTTGACCAGCTCAGGAGTTGGAAGAGTAAACTAATGGCTGGATGCTTATTGAGGGAAATAACAAGATCTTTAGGCTATATTCAAAGGTAATATTAATCTCAAGATCATAAGCAATGAGTGAACATATGGGGAGTAAGGCAAAAATTTAAAAGGAGATTCAGTGAGTGCTGGAGTGGATGTCCTCTCATGTATATCCTTAAGTTTCACTGACAGTATTAAATCCATTTGTTGTCTCCCTCATTTTAGCATGGTACAATATAGAGGATGAGGACAGCTTTCCCAGACAGTGTAAGTGTATTGCCTGTACACCTGTGGCTGGGAGTTGGAGAACCGAACACTGAGGTGAGGAGGATGGTGACAGGCCTCCCTTTAGAAATTCAACAACTTTTTATTACTGGACTGCTGATTAATTTTTCTCAAGCACTGCCCTATGGTAAATTATAAGGGTGGAACTGTAGATTCTGTTCACAAGTTTAAGGAGACCCTTTAGGCCAGGCTCGTTTTTTTGTCTTTCTTGATTACATTTTTAGTTTGGCTGCTGACATCCAATCACAGAAACCTCACACCTCTTTGTAGCTCTGTTGTGGGTGCTCCAGGCCAGAGACCAACCAACTGTGAAGGGCATTCTTAAAACAAAATCTACGTCTGAAGAAAATCCTGGAAAAGCTTTTGAAAGGATAACCACCCAAACCAGTTCTACAGCATGAGACAATTATTATTTTTTTTAAAAAAACCTTTATTGTACAGAGAAGGCTCACAAATACGGGCCCACAACCCAGCGGGCCGACCACCACATGTAAGGAACATATTCAACAGTACAGAAGCGCAAACAGAATATCACAACAAACCATACAGGAAGTAAAGGCTAAAAGCCATAGAGCAACCAGCAGGGGCAGGATACGAGAAGGTTGATTTTCTAATATAGGAACGGGAATAACAGGATAATGACAGGCAGTAAGTCTCGGAGGGCCGTGGTGGGCCGCAAGCAAGCAGCAGTATAATATACAGGATAAGTCAACAATAACAAATACGTATCGGTAAAGGCAGAACAGGAGTCCCGCCTTAAGAAGCAGTTGCGTTCGCCGTTCAGCGCCCAACCACCACAGCAGGAACATATCATAACAAACAGAATTGAAAAAAAAAAACCTATCATATAAAGCCCTCCGTCACACAACCCAGGGGAAAAGGAAAAAAAAAAAACCACGAAAGGGGGAGGAAGGGAGGGAAAAAAGAGGGAAAAAGGGACAAAAGGTGAAGAGAAGAACGCCTCCTCAAGCATGCGCCCCATGGCAAACGAAGCAGGAAACCACAGACCGGTATACGGAACCAGTGGTAACCGGAGCAAAACTACATAGTGAGCCAAAGTCACAGTAAGACCGGAAGGCCCGTGCATCAAAAATAACCCCCCCAGGGGGACACATGCTGAGACCACGTCCCGAAAAAGAGAACACATAAGAGCCATAGAACCAAAAAAGGAAGAAAAATGGGGGGGGTAAACCCCCCAAAATGACAGACCCCCCCCCCCCACCCCGCAAGCCCACCCTGCACCCCTGCAGAAGGCTATGGCCTACCCCCCAGCAGCGTGCCTGTCGCCCTAATCAAAACCCGAAATATAGAAGAGCTAAAGCAAGATGGAACCATAAAGACAAAAAGGGGAGAAGAAGGGATAAGGGAGGAAGGAACACGGGAGAGGGCCATAAGACAGAATCGTCAGCTCCCACCCTCCCGTCCGAAAAATCAGAGCCCTCGGGAAGACAAAAAATCTAAGGATACATTCCAGGAACACGACAAAAAGCCGACATGGTCATACCGTTACAAGCCGATCATCCAACCATTACAAGACAACAGTCCACAAAGGCAAGTTCGTCTCATCCCTGTCCTTGTTTTTCCAAATCTGTAGCAGTCCGCCACACGAAGAACCAGACCACTAGGAACAGGAGGCAGATAACAGGGAGGTCAAACGTCAATCCGCATAAGATGTTTCGAGTACAACACGGATGATCCGGAACAGTCAGAAACCATCGTACACAATGCAGGCACAGTTCCGAAGATAATCTGAGGAAAGCCGACCCAGCGGACAGCATGAGACAATTGATAAACTTGGAAGGGAGGCCGGTAAAAATTCAGTTTTTGTAATCACCACATTCTTTGTCCTTAACTTAAAATTGTGATTTACTGAGAGTGTGCCAAAATACTGTTAAGTACAGTGATTAAATGGCACATGTTTCAGAGAACAACCCCAAATGCACCAAGTAAGGCAGCTTCCAATAGCATTACACACACTAGGACTATGTCCGGTGAATAATAATGAATCTGAGTCTGTTTCCTCTTAATCTGATAGAGACTTCTAGCCGCAGATTCCTTACAGTAGAATTATCCCCAGGCATAAGACTGGATCTGGAATTTTTTCTTGAGCAGTACCCCTCAGTGCCGCTAGGTGGCGTTGTTTGGCTCCGTATGGTGTTGTGGGCATCGTCCATGCTGGAAGTGATGTGCGCGATGCCTATATAGGCACCACCCTAACATGTTGACGTGTGTTATTTTCTTTCTCCGCCAGTTAGCGCAGATCCGACAAGAGATACCTTCAGTCACTTTTTGACTGTCTTTTTTGACCTTTTATCAAAGTTTTTGAGATCTGTCTCCTTGTGTGGTAGGGATGTCCACGAGGAAGGCTGGATTCAAGCCCTGTGGCGCCTGTCACCGGCAAATATCGGTAACTGACCCACACCTCGTCTGTCTCTGGTGCCATGAGCATGACCATGATGCCAAGACCTGTGTTGATTGTCACATCATGCACCCCAAGACCTTGAGGGAGCACTTCCTCAACCTCCGTGTCGCTCGATGTGCAACGCTGTGGCGGTCTCGATCCCAGTCGAGAGGAAGTTCCCTGGATTGGTCATGGAGCCATAGATCTTCGTCACAGTGGTAGTCATCTCACTCCGGTAAGTCCCACAAAAAGAAGAAAAGCAAGAAGTCGAAGAGGTCTTCGACTTCACCCCCTTTGTCGAAGTCATCCAACAAAATGAATGATCGTAATCACTCGAGGAGTGGCTCAGCAGTTGAGCCTGTGCCTGGGCCATCTCAACACCTCCCAGAGTTTCCAGAAGTGGCCCCTGCCCTACTCTGAGAATTCTATGAGGCCTTGCTTCTCATATTTTGCTGGTCTCTCCGCGCTGGAGCACCTTCAGGCCCTGCGGCATCAGGGGGGTCCCCTGCTGGTTCACCGCCGGCTGGTCCGCCCTCGGCACCAGTTAGGACCCTCGGATCCACAGATGGATCAGGAAGGGCGCTGATCATGCCACCTCGACCTACTCCAATGCCGGTCGCACTGTTGACACTCTCAGTGCTGCTAGTGCCCTCTGGTGGCGGCATTTCCATTTTTATTCTGACTCCGACATGGAGCCAGAGAGGTGTCATGTGACGTTAATTGGAGCGATTCCCTCCAAGCCGGAGCCTGAGCCCTATTCCTTTGGGCTCAGACTTGGGGAAAATTGGGATGGGTCCCTGGACCCTGAAGAATACCAGTCCTTATACCCAGTGCATGAAATGGAAAAATAGAAGTGCAGGTACTCTGTTCTGAAGTACCTGCTTGTTTCTGAGAAGTGCCGGTACTCGCCAGTTAAAAGTATTACATCTCTCTTAAGAAGTGCAGGTACTTTCCCTCTCAAAATAAAAAGGTGCTGGTACTCAGCACTGGCACATTTAAAGCACTGCTTATACCCAAATAAGGACTGATGTGAGGAATTGGCACATGCCAGTGGTCTGGACACCTCCCCAGATACTGGCTATGGAGGAGGTGGCCACATTTGATATGGTGGTGAGGACAGTGGACAAGGTCCAGGACCTTCAGGTGCCTTCTGTGGCTGTCACGACCAACATCTTGAGGGAGGTGCTTCAACCGGGAGTTACTGCACCAGAACCACTTCTCCTGTTTAATGATGTTCTTACGGGCATCCTGCTCGGGGCCTGTCCAAGCCCTGGACAGGGGCTCCTGTGGACTGGACAATTGCCAGCCGCCATCGCCCTTCCCCATGGGATCCCTTTTTCCTCACCCTACACCCTTCACCGCAGAGCTTGGTGGTCCAAGTATCCACCTCCCGAGAAAATCCTAGTGCATTCCCTACCACCCCACCAGTTAGGGAATCCAAAAGGCTGGACATGTTGGGTAAGAAAATGTTTTCTTCTGCCAGCCTGGCATTGCAGTCTGTGAACACTGCATGCTTTTTGTTCCATTACTCCCAATCCCATCCTTTGGGATTCAGTTGCACAGGTGGTGCCTATGGTCCAGAAGGAGGCTCAGGCAATACTCTCCACAGCTACGGCTGATGTGAGAGATGCAGCTAAGTTCATAATCAGATGGCTGGACATGACGGACTCACTAGGCAGAGCAGTTTGTTCATTGGTGGCCTTGCAGCGCCATGCCTAGCTGAGGACAACTGGCTTTAAAGGGATGTTCAAGCTTCGGTTATGGATATGCTCTTTGATGGCTTCCATCTCTTCGGAGACAAGGCAGACTCAGCGCTTTAAGGACAGCAGAGCTACAGCCAGGTCCTTGGGCTTTTCCATGGCCCCCCAACAGCCCTAGTCCACCTTTCACTCATTTTATGACCACAGAAGGGGCTTCCAGACGTGTCTCTACCCGCCCAGCCTCCATAACCTGCAAGCTTCCCAGCCCCTGCATGGCACAGGACACAGAACCTGTGGGTCAGGCAGCCAGAGATCAGCCCAGTCTTCCCACCCCCAAGCTTCTTTAGTCATCATAGGCAACCAGTGGGAAGAAGGATACACCAACATCAGCACCACTGGATGTCAATAACATCAGACTGCTAGGTTCTCCAGATTGTCCGAAGGGGCTACTCTCTCCTCTTCGTGACTACCCCTCCACCCATGCCACCCACTTACGACAGGCTAACGGAGGACCATCTATACTGCCAGGAGCTGTTGGCTCTCTTGACCAAGGGAGCCATAAAGAGAGTGCTGGCATTAGAATTAGGTCATGGTTGCTATTCCCGATACTTTCAGGTGTCCAAGTAGGCTGGAGGCTTTCGTCCTATCCTAGAACTGCACCTTCTCAATTTCTTCATGACAAAGGAGAGTCATGAGCAGTTTTAGTTTGCTCTGCTACCCTTTAGCCATACCACAGTCTCTTGGGCGTTCACCAAGTTGATGGCAGTGCTTGCAGCTCATCTGCAGAGATCAGGGCTTCCTGTGTTCCCCTATCTCGACGATTGACGGTTGAAAGCGGGCTAATCCCAGGTAGTCGTCTCCCACTTCCAGACTATGGCAAATCTTCTGCACTCACTGGGGTTCATTATAAACATGCCAAAGCCACACCTAACCCTTTCTCGGACGCTCCCTTTCATGGGAGCTGTTCTGGACACTGTGTGGGTTCAGGCTTATCCTCCCGAATGGTGAGTCCAGGATGTTCAGGCTACGATACCGGTGTTTCATCATCTGTCCTGGGTTTCGGTGAGCCTGACTCTGAGGATGCTAGGCCTCATGGCCTCCTGCATCCTGCTTGTAACACATGCTTGCTGGTATATGAGGGCTTTGCAGTGGGATCTGAGGTTCCAGTGGGTGTAGCATCAAGGTAATCTCTCTGACAAGGTCCAGATCTCGAAGGGCACTGCAAAAGATCTGTAGTGATGGTTAACAAACGGTGATTGGGTCAGCGGCAGTCCCCTCTCCCTTCTCCAACCAGATCTGACAGTAGTGACTTATGTGTCACTCCTGTGCTGGGGCAGCCATCTGGGAGAGGTCGAGATCAGAGGCCTCAGGTCTCTGGCGGAGTCTGGTCTCCATATCAACCTGTTGGAACTACTGGCAATCCGACTGGCATTAAAAGCCTTTCTACCCTCCATCAAGAGAAGGTTAGTGGAGGTGTTCACGGATAACCCCACTGCAATGTAATTTTCCAACAAACAGGGTGGGTGGGGATGTGGAACCTTTGTCAAGTGACCCTGCGTCTCTGGGTATTGCACAGCTCCAACAGATCTGCAACCGGGCAACCTGTGCTCTGTTGAGCATGCAACTCACCCAAAGCACACTAAGAAGAAAAAGGGCACATAAAAGGAAAACTGAAAACATATTCAGACAGACTAACGGGTATTATGAAAATGATAGAATCTGACTGAAGCTGACACAGTACAACACATAGCAACCTCATGATTGGAATTCTACACGCATGAATGACCCAACTATAGGGAATGCCAAGCATTGATACAGCACGATAAAAACAGATATGGCAGATATACTGAACACAAATAGAGCCCTGCAACTTAGAGACCAGCTATACGGTTACTAGACATATAACAAAAATGTACAGTGCATCATTATGCACACAGACCTCCAGGCAATAGGGTGATATTAAAGACATACCAAAAAAAGCTAAAAACAAATGAAGCAGACCCGTGGAAGATAGTGGTCACATATACATCCCAGCTAACATATATGACCCAGGCACCGAGCAATAGGGGCATGCAGCCCAGCTGACATACCACACATCTAAACAGACGTTGGAACATTTTTTGAAATACTAAGGGCAATACTAAACACACATATCCAAAATAAGGGAAAAATATGAACTGATAAAGAGAGTATAAGTAAAGTTTATAAAAAAAACAAAATGTTCATGGTCAGCCAATGATGGCCACCAGTCGGCTGGCCCAGAGATAACAGTCCGTCATTGGTTGGTGGCCACTCATCAGCATTGAGCCCCGGTATGTACCTGAGATTCCATATAGCTCCTTATAGCTTCCTGTAGCTCTTTGAGGCCCCTTGAAGCTCCTTGTGCTTCCTTATTGCTCCCTGCTGCTGCCCAGTGGCACAAAAGAAGCACCCACCACCTTGGCCTGTCCACCATGGCACAGATCTCGCCTCACTCACCACAAGTCACACATTAAGTCAGTCCGGGCTTTCTGAATTATGTAGTTGCCAGTGCTTTTAACATTGTGTGTGTTGGTTGAAAAATCTCAGCATGCAACCTGCCATTGCGTAGAAAACCCCAAACTGACTTAAGGTGCCACGGGTGATGGGGCCGCTTCGAAAAAGAGTATGGTACCACCTATTATTAACAGCCCTTAAAAGTACTGTACGAAGAATAAAGTATAATTAGTGACTCACCTGAAACTGATACCTGAGAACAACGAGCACCCCCTTTCTCACTTGGGGGCGCACAAACTGATGTACGAAGTAGAAACATTCACTGTGGCGGACACCGAAGCATCATTTCTACTGACACATCGAGTTTTATACGGAAAGGTAAGAAAAGTTATAATTCATTGTGTGACAGAGCCGAACACTACACTGCCCAAACTTTCACCCACAGTTACACACACACCCTTAGTTGCTAGACCTTTCTGAGCATATGACATACAAGGGTTGGACCTTGGAGCCCCCACTACAGAGCGCTGTGATGAATACACTAACATCAGCCAATAATGCTGCCATGCCCCTTGTCAGTTAGTCTTGAACCACCACGGGCATAGGAGTAAGTGAGCGCAATTGTTTATCTGTGAAGAGTTTGCGGCCAATGTATTCTGGGGCAAACGTATTGTATCGTAATTGTATTTATATAGTACGTTATACTGCTGTCAAGGTGCTGAGTGTAGTCTGTATCTGTATCATGTGGCCCATACGGGTAGTGTATGATAATGAAATAATTTTTGGATTGTTAGAAGATGTTCGAGTGCATTGTGGCTTATGTGAAGGTGTTTTGATGTTGTGTGCATATATGGCAGTGACAATTCAGACCAGAGGCAGCAAGCCTCTGACCGCACCCACCTTCTGTTTTTAACTAAAATATATTTGTAATATACTTACTAATAGTGGGTGTCAGTCAACCCTCATCATCAAGTGGTCTGTTAACCTTATCGCCGCGGCGGCTATTCCGCCGCAGCGCTAAGGGGGCGAGGGGGCAGTGCGGCGCGCCCATGCTGGTGACGGAACCGCTCCGTCACCAGCCGCGGTTGAGCTGTGCTCATGACGAAGCGGTTCCGTCATGGCCCCGCCCGCTTAATAGAACACGCCGCGCAGGCGCGAAATCAGCACCGTGCAGGCGCGTCGGGCGGGCCATGACAGAACCGCTCCGTCATCAGCACAGCGCCACCGCGGCTCATTACGGAGCGGTTCCGTCATCAGCACGTAAAGGGTTAATGTGTCTTTCACATTTCTTTCTGCTCATTACAGCATACAGTATGAGGCCATGGAACAGCCCACTTCAGCCACTGGCTTACTTCACAGTGAGTGACAGCATTCGACCCTTTCACAATGAGTATATCCACAAAGTAGTCATATCAGTGCCAGAGATTACTATACTTTTAGAATCCAAAAAAGATATTTACTTTTAGCCACAGTTTTTTTTTAAGATTGACAATGGCCCTGCACCTTCCCCACCAATAAAATTTTGCAAAAAATTATGGAAAAACAAAACAAGGCATTGAAAAAGCAAAAAGACTGGCAGTCAACGCCAGACGTATTGGCTTTGTCAATGCTTTTTATTTCAAGTCATAGCCACTTACTCCCATTCTTAATCCTACTTACCAATTGTCTCTTCTTGGTTCCTTCTCTAGTTTTATTTCCTTAATTTCCTCTCCTTCTCCTATCATTTTCCTTTAAGTTTTTGACTTACTCTCTGGTCAGTGCTGGAATATGCAATTATTTTATCTTTATTATTCCCCTTTACCCAAACGTTTTGTCTTCAATGTCTCACTATTTTCTCAGTTTAAATGTGGCCCTTGTTTCTTTCACTTTTTCCCAGCACCCTAAGAATTGCCCAGTTTTTGGATCAATACTGATACTGCAGGGTGGTATATTACCGTATCAATCAGAGTTTTGGTGCTTGGAACGACACACAACATGCAGAACCAGTGTTTTGCACACCTATTATAGTGCCCTTCCTTCCTTACAGCAGTTGTTCCTGCTCATTCCTCGCTAGACTTTTCCTGGCGACATGTGACCTGTGAAAAAAGTACGCAATGTTGTGTTTTTTCCTCCACAAGTTGTATTCCCAAGCTCATATGTCTGCTACGCGTACACGCCACGACAGCACTGTGGATGCTGTCTACGTCTATAGGGCGGTAGCAGCCAACGTGAAATCCCACGCCCACTTCAGTGACAATCTGGAAGGGAAAGCCTATTTCCATTCATGCCTGTGCTTACAGCTTGAAGGACCCTTCCTGTGTACGAAATATTATTATCGTATAAGGGGGGGAAATCTGTTTGAGCATATCATATGTTGGCTTTTATTTTCCTTATTAACTCTGGTGGCCTTGTTTTGTAAATGATATACAGTATTTTTTTTAAATACAAAAAAAGTTTTTACACTTTACTTTTTCCTCACCACCCTGATTTACTGCATTGTTTCTGTCATGTTTAGAGGATGGTAGTTTTACTGTATTTCACTTCGTAGGCTCCTTTTGCGAGACTTCGCATGTGTTATTCAATTGTTTGTGGGACCTGGTGTACTTCATTCTGTGTACTACTCGAAAACAAAGTCTCGCTCCTTTTCAGTCGGAGTAATCTTATTCTGTACTCTTCCTAGGTTCTTTTACTGAATTTGGGATTCCTTATTCTGAATAGTATTGGATTTATTAGACTCCTATTCCCTTCTGTCGAACATGGGGGTAATTTATCTCGGATATTCAGTCAATGTAGAAACTCCCAGTCCGCTTCTATTGGGTCTTAATGTCAGTGAGTATATTAGTGAACTGCTGTGCTGTGCTCTTGCTGCCTTCTTTAATCGGACTTGCGAAACATAACTCTAAAATATTGCTCCTGAACCCCTTTGCCCCCTTCCGCAGCGCTATACAATTCTTTGCTTCTCTTAACTTCGGGTTGAGAAAAGCAGGCGAGAGATGCGCTTTGAGCTGGTCGATACCGCCTCGGCTCTGACCTCAATATTCACTGATAAATGATATTACAAAAGCGGTGTGTGCTAACCACACAGAGCTCCTTGCGGCCCCTACGCCTGCACTCCCTCGAGTCCCCTTCTGCCTCTTGTCCCATCGTGATGGAGAGGGTTTGTCTGAGGTGGAGAGTCCTGGGATGAGGGGAGCTGGCCCTGGGGGAGATGAGAGCTCAGTAGATGAAGAGGAGGAGCATGGGGAGAGCCAAATGGCCCATCCCTCGTGGGGAATTAAAACAGCTTACCAGCATGGAGGAAAGTAGGGGGGATCTGTCTTTGCCAGAGTCATGTCAAGGCTACACCAACAATGGGCCCTTATTTTCCCAAAAGGCCCTATTTTAGGTGATGCGGTCTTTCGTTTTGTTCCACAGGCCAGTTTGTCAGTGTTTTTTCTGGTGATCTTTGCAATTGGTGTTGATAGTGAGGGTGTACGTTTACAACTGGCCCCATATCAGGGCAGAAATGGCTAGCCTGGAAGTCTTGTGTGCTGAATTGTGGATGCCTGGCTTACAAGAGCAATTAAGACGGGCAGCTTAGGACTGTAATTCTAGCCTGAAATAGCGATCATATCCACTCTCACTTCATTCCCTAACAATTCTGCTCTTTCAACCTGTCATCCTGCCACCACTGATCCCCAGAGACCTGCAGGGCACCCATTCAGATATTGCCAGCAGAGGTCCAGGCTAATGTTGGCTCAGAGGGGCAGAGTAAGACCCCCTGGTCATGGGGTTGAGTGACCGCACTCTCAGCACCCTGTGAGAACACTGCCTGCTTGGTTGAAGTGTATCTTAAAACTGGTGTGCAGTCATTACCTACCAATAAGGCCTCCCAGTACCCATGGTAAATGCAAGCAGCCTCCGATGAAGAGTCTCTGTTCTGCTGGCGAAGGGTGTGTGTTGCCATAAGGTTGTATAGGATCCATGCCTGCAAGACGTTGGCTTATCCTGGGTGATAAGGATAGGCATTATGTATCAGGATTTCCTCCTGTGTAGACTCCCATTAACAAAGTTTGTTGCGAGAAGTAATGCATAATGGGGATTCCTTCTCGAGGGGTAGTTCTCTAACTGAAGGTCGGTCTGTTGTTACCACGCCACTCCCGGTGTCTGTGTGCTGGAAAAATATTTGTGTTCCAACCTCATCGGAAGCTGGACAAGTATTCAGCTCCTTAAAATTGTGAATGTATTGGCTCTGCAAAAAGCAGCACTTCAAAGGGGAATAACCTGGAAGAGCTGCATGAACCTGATGAGTTCCTAGATCTACCATCCTGAAGTGCCTGTCTGTAAAGAGCACCTCTTCAGTGAGTTGGTGACCCAAACCACATACCACCAGTCTGCCATCTATCCAGAGTCTGTGGAGTGCCCTATATATCCCACCAACTGAGCCATTCTCGAGGACTTAGATGCTCACTCAGTACAACTGCAAATATAACAGAAATCATAAAAAGGTGCATGAATCCCTAGGCACATAAGGCCACCAGAAAAATCCTGACAGCAGCAGGTAGTAAACTGCCGGACCATTTCCATCATACACTGCTAGCGGAAAATGGTAAAATGGGTGCTACTGTCCGCCATTTCTCCTTAATGACATAGGAGCCTGGATAAACAACCTGATCAGGGGTGAGGATCTGAGTCAGCATCTAGCCTACCTAGCCTCATAATTCCACATTAAGCCGATGAGTGGTACATCCAGGCGCCCCAGGGGGCGGGGGAGACTGATGTACCGAGCTTTAAGAACATTGTTCTGAGGGCCTGCGATCCTCACACATCTCTGTAAATCTTTTCCTGGAAATGCTTCAATAATTTGAATAAAGAGCGTGCAGAGCTTACAAAAGCTCGTATTAATATATTGTGTCTAATACTACATTTTGTCATTCCAAAAGCTCTGAAATAAAAGGGATTCTTGTTAGCCATTAATTGTACTCAAATGGAACTCACTAAGCCATCCTTATTACTAAAAGACAATCTAATAATCATGCATGTTGCTGCACACTGCAACCTGTTTGACCTAGTAGCAGGATAATGATCTTCTCACTGCAGTACACCCAGCATGCATTGTTGTTTATGTTTGACTGTGAAAAGTGGCTGCCCACATTGCACGCAGCGCAACAGTTTAGTGTGCAGAGTCTTAGCGCCCCATTTACCTGCCCTTTACACATCTCCTATATCCTATCACGGTGAGAGAGTTTTCTTTTGGGTAGGAGGGAAAGGGGAAGATTCTGAGGTCACTTCTGGGGTGTGTGCACAGTGTAGGGTGAGTTACATACTTGCTGCCACCACCTTCCCTTCTGCGGTCTCTCTGTTGGACGTATCCTACCACGTACCCCCTATATCGAAGATATGGAAGGAGGAAATTTGTGCATGTCGTGTATCGCAATGTTTTTCTTGCACAGTGCAGCAGGCAGAGTTATTGGAGAATCCAAAGTGTTTTGGTATAGAATGCAACCATGTAAGGGAGCCCAAAGGTGGTGCTTCCATCAATTCCCCAGGCGTATTTACGGCAGGACCTCAGCATGAAAGTGACGGCGCCCCATTAGTCCCATGGGCAGTTGTAAACCTGAGCATCTAAGGCAGTGGTTCTCAAACTTTTTCGACCTGTGGCTCCTTTGACCTAATTGGCAGTTGGTCGTGGCTCCCCATCATGTCACTTTTTTTTTTACCGGTGGTAGGATACAAGCCCGACCTCGGTAGTACTTCCAATTTTCTCCCTGAAATTAAGTGGGATGAAGCCGATTAAGGTATTCCAATCATATTTGTAACAAAATAAAAAGATAAGTCGTTTAATAAAAACTTTAATTGGTTAAGTGAGAAATAATACAATATTAATTTGCCAAATATGTTTCCATGACTTGACAACCTTTTTTAACCACACATAATGAAGAGTCCAGACATAAGAGCTGGATCAGTCATGTGACTGCAGACTCTGTCACTGAACTAGAACAGTCAGGGACTGCAGACTCTATACATCCAGAACTAGAGCAGTCAGAAACTTCATACTCTGGTCACAGAACTAGAGCAGTCAGGTGACTGCAGACTCTGGTCACTGAACTAGAACAGTCAGGGGCTGCAGGCTCTGTGCATCCAGAACTAGAGCAGTCAGAAACTGCAGACTCTGGTCACTGAATTAGAGCAGTCAGGAACTGCAGACTCTGGTCACACAATTAGAGCAGTCAGGAACTGCAGACTCTGGTCTCTGTCACGTGTATCACAAGTTGATCATGAAATGTTCTCAATCTTGTTTAGTGTAGTGCCACCTAAACACACACAGTAGGAGTGCTTTGATAAGGAAAGAGGTTTAGGAAACACCAAGATTTTTTGAAGATATGTATTTTCTACCAGGCATGTCCCCCTTCATCTTGCACTCTGGTCATATGCTCTGTCTGTAGTGTAAAAAACGGGTCCTCTCTAGTAATTACCTCGAGCTGTCTACTTTACCAACATTTAGCATTTCATCTTCAGTCTGCAACTTATAGCATTGATATTTCCCTGGCTCTATAGGTGCCTTTGATGCATATCCCTCTATTTGCCACCTAAAAAGCTTCTGACTCAAGTCTATCCTGAAGTTGAAGGGCATTCCCATGTTCTGTGTAAAGTACTTTTTTAGAATTTCTTTTGTGTTTCAAAATACTGGGTAACAGGAGGAAAAAAGTTTTCCGGTTAAATGAAAATCACTCCTTGCCAGGGCTCCTTCCAAGTCAAACAGCTACTTACTACATCTTTTCTTAAATTAGTATATTTTGTTTTGTGTGAGACATGCTCCTACTGTTAACCCCACCCTCGCTCACTATCGGGGACTCTAGTAACACTGGAATCCCCTTGCTCAAGGAAAAGTTTGAGTTGAGCATCTAAAATCAATCTCTGATCCTCATTAAGGAAATGTTTTTCTCTGCGCTTTTTAGAAGTAGTCTGTTCCTCATCATTTCAATTTTACAAAATTCTTTATCATTTCCTTCTGCTATGCAGGGCTAATTAATAGCTAAAAATCCGAAGTGACAGACATTATTAAAAGTACCATCAGTCTTTAAGCGTGAATATTAATCGAAGAAAGAATTCTAAATAAGGCATATCCCATATATTCTTTTTTCCTCTAAATAAGGGCCCATCTAGATATTTTTTTGTAACAAAATTATATTCTTCCTGACAGCGCCTCCGTGTGAGATGGGAGATAAGGATTGAAAATGCTAATTTTATTTGGGAGGCCTTACTCTTTTTACTAACAGGGAGAAATATATGGAGGGAAGAGGCTGAGAAGGAAACGGGGTTACATTATTTATTACAATAATAATGACATGCTTCGTGCCTGGCCTTGGCTGAAGCTCAGACTGGGGCCGGAAAACTAATCCAGGCTACAATGCGGCTAATTTCCACAGCTGATGCGAGTTTGCCCACTGGAATTTCTGTTTTTTTAGGTCTCGACTGGCGTACACTGCGCAGCAGTGTCGCACAGCTCGAGAAATTTTGTCTTACAGTAGTGGGGTTGAACCCGCCTCTCTCTTCCATTGGCTAGCTCCATAAATGGAGGCTAGCCATTGGAAGAGAATAATGTCAATCATTGTTGGATGAGATTCGTGGGCATTTCTGTGTTTTTTTAGCCCCGCCCCCTTTTTACCGTCATGGGGCGGTGGGCGTTTTTTTTTTCAAGCCATGTTTTTGTCATTTGGAACATGTCTGTTGCACGGATGAGCTGCGCTATTTCTGTTGCTGATTCTTTTGCGAGCAGGTAAGCAGTATTTTGTAATGTTTTAATGTGTCTTTTTTTTGGGGGGGTTGTTTGTTTACTTTGTCTGTTTACCCCGTGTCCTGTCGTTTCCTTTATCGTAGTGCGTGGTTGTCGTCTTTGTGCCTGTGGTCTCCGTGTTATGTCGTGCCGCTGCTGCTGCGTCCTTTCCGGCTTCCTCCCCCGCCCGCTGCTTTCTGGAAACCTCGCTCCGTATAGCGCTGCCTCGGAGCCTTCTGCGGCGCAGCAGGGGACTGCACGGCCCCTGCCAGGGCATGGAAGGTCGGGGGTGGAATGGACGGAGGGCCGGAGGCGAGAAAGGCATGGCCCCCAGCTCCCTAGGTGACGGAGGGAGGAAGAGGCTCGTGTGCGCAGGACTCGCCACTCCCTCCCGCCTCCATTGGTGGATGGGCGGCGGGAGACGGTGAGCGAGTCACGTGGATCTGTGGAGCGAGCTGCTGCTCCGCCTGCTGGCGAGCGTTCCCTGGGACTGGTCCGGACTGCACTCCTGTGCCTGGCTCGCCCGGTGTTTCTGGGGGCACAACCCGCGGCTCGCCCACTGCGGCCTCCCAGCCACTGACGTGTCCGCCGCCACCTCCTATTGTTTGCTTCATGGGCTGAGGTCCTCTCCCGGCGCCTTTACCTCAGCACGGAGCTGTGCCAGTGAGGGCACGAGCACTTTGTGGAGTTTACGCACACATTAAACTCTGTAAGACGCCGAGAAGCGATCACACAGAAGGAAAGCGACCCCCGCTCCCCAAGCATGCTGCAGCTGTGAATGGGGCATTTGCTTTTCGTATGACGCAACATTATTATTGCATTTAAAATCCTAGAAAGGTTCTCATACCTGCTTCTCGCAAGCCTATTGTGTGATCCTGAGCAAATCTCCTCCCTTTCAAAGCTGAGAGAACTTAAAGAAAGTGTCCACGTTTGCTATAGTTTGGAGGTGTGCATACAGATATAGGGGCCGATTACGATTGCGGATTTCCCGCATCCACCGGGCCGGCGGAAGCCACCGCCGGCCCGGAGGATGCGGGAAATCCGCCGGGGAGCCTTGCAAGACCCACCGCCATATTAGGATGGCTGGTGGGTCTTACTATCTGTCCGCCGCTTTTCCGCCGCGGGCGGATTCCGCCCGCGGCGGAAAAGCATTAACATGGCTGGCGGTGTCTATCAGACACCGCCAGCCATATTAGGATGACTGCGTAAAGATGCCTTTACACGGCGGCATTTCCGCAGTGTAAAGGCATACGGATTTGTGTTTGGGGGCCCGTTGCGGGCCCCCAGGGGTGAAGGGGGGGTGGGGGGTGCACATGGGGGGTACCTATGGTACCCCCCTGCATTTGCCTGCACAAAGCGGCAGGCACCGCGAGGTGCCTGCCGCTTTGTGCATGCAAATGCACAACTTACTTTTTTATCATTGCGGCGGGTGCTGCTTCAAGCAGCACCCGCCGCAATGATAAAAATACAGGATGTGACCGCCAGGGTGGCGGTCACATCCTAATTTGCACGGAGGGACCGCCGCTGCCCCTGCGGACGGTCCCTCCTTCTCTATGGTGGCGGACGGACTCAGGTCCGTCCGCCATCATAATCGGCCCCTTAATACGCATGCATAAGAAAAGTGGACATTTTACATTCCTAGTTGCCCCCTCCCCCAGCTCCGGGAATGTAGACGAGACGGGACAATCGTGAATCAAAGCTGCCGGGTGGTGCTACTGCTGCAGCTGCGAGGGAGGGCGGGGCTGGCTGCAGACCCCGCCCCTTCTCTGACTCGAGCGAGGTGTATCTTGCCTGCATGCATGACTGTTTGAATGAGGGTCTGGTCGGGAGACAGTTGGCGCCTGGGGATATATTTATTTCTGTGCCCGTGTTGGATTGTGCCCGTTGAATGGGATGTGGCGACTTCTGGCACCCTGCGCCATCAGTTCAGACTGGGACCCGACCCTCCAGACTTCAGAGACAAACTTCAGCGGGGTGCAAGCGGCGTTGACGGCGTCCATTTGCTGGGTGATCCGCCATCCGCCAAGGAGCAGCAGCAGCACAGGCGTCCATTTGCGGAGACAAATTCACAAAGATGCACGCCTACAGAACGTCGCTGATTCTGCAGTAGACCCCGGCTGTCCGGAGACAGTTGGCGCCTGGGGATATATTTATTTCTGTGCCTGTGTTGGATTGTGCCCGTTGAGTGGGATGTTGCGACTTCTGGCAACTTGCGCCATCCTGGCGGCTGCGGGCGCCGCTTCGGTAGGTGGAAGTGAAATTGGGAATGGTTATATATACCGCGATTATGTCTCAAGGAAAATGTGCTTGGCAGGCTATGTGGTCTGTATTCGGTTACCAGATATATTAAACTTTCCGTAGTGTTTTTAACCTAGTGGTTGTGTTGTTGTTGAGTATCGGAGCTTTAGCCCGGATGGCATTAACGTATAATCTACTTTTGGTTTCTTTGTTTAGTTTTAAAACGTGTAACATGTCTGTTTTTCAGTTCTCTGTGGTTGAGCTTTTCTGTACTCTGCTGCTGTTTTAAACTAGCTCCCTGTGGGTGTTTGATTTTAACTGGTTCGGGGATACTTGTGAGATATCTGCGTCCATGCAGTTGTAGTTTGTTATGTTTAGGGCTGTGGGAACAGAGAATCACCACCTTCCTTATAGTCGAGTGTTGTGTGAATACGCTTCAGAATCAGAAGTCCCGTAGTGCTACGTGCAGTTCCTCGACGAACTAAGTGACCCCAGTGTTTGATTCCTTAAGGTCGTCGATGCTTTCTTGTGCTTGTTAGATTTGTCTATGTGTTGCTCTTAACAGCTGAACTTAAGTGGGTGCGTTCTCAATGAATGGTGGTTTGTTTAGTAGTTTGTGGGATCCTCAAAGCTAGAATTAGTCTGCCTGCTGGACTTTAGTTCTCGTGGTTATGTTCCTCTAATTTTTAAAGTCCAGTGGTAGTTTCCTGGTACGTGTTCGGGTCTATTTGTGTTTCTGGAGTGTGCGCGCGTGTATTTTCAGGTAGCGTGAGCTCCTCACCCCCCTCGTTGCTTGTGTGCGTGAGCTCCTCCTCCCCCCTCCCCCCTCGTGGCTTCTGCAAGCGTGAGCTCCTCACCCCCTCGTTGCTTGTGTGCGTGAGCTCCTCCCCTCTCCCCCCTTCGTTGCTTGTGTGTGCGTGAGCTCATCACCCCCTCCCCCCTCGTTGCTTGTGTGCGTGAGCTCCTCACCCCCTCCCCCCTCGTGGCTTCTGTGTGTGTGAGCTCCTCACCCCCCTGCCCCCTCGTGGCTTCTGCGTGCGTGAGCTCCTCACCCCCCTCCCCCCCTCGTTGCTTGTGGGCGTGAGCTCCTCACCCCCCTCCCTCCCTCGTTGCTTATGTGCGTGAGCTCCTCACCCCCCTCCCCCCTCGTTGCTTGTGTGCGTGAGCTCCTCACCCCCTCCCCCCTCATTGCTTCTGTGTGCGTGAGCTCCTCACCCCCCTCCCCCTCGTTGCTTGCGTTCGTGAGCTCCTCACCCCCCTCGTTGCTTCTGCGTGCGTGAGCTCCTCACCCCCTCGTTGCTTGTGTGCTTGAGCTCCTCACCCCCCTCCTCCCCTCGTTGCTTGTGTGCGTGAGCTCCTCACCCCCTCCCCCCTCGTTGCTTGTGTGCGTGAGCTCCTCACCCCCCTCCTCCCCTCGTTGCTTGTGTGCGTGAGCTCCTCACCCCCCTCCTCCCCTCGTTGCTTGTGTGTGCGTGAGCTCCTCACCCCCTCCCCCCTCGTTGCTTGTGTGCGTGAGCTCCTCACCCCCCTCCTCCCCTCGTTGCTTGTGTGTGCGTGAGCTCCTCACCCCCCTCCTCCCCTCGTTGCTTGTGTGTGTGAGCTCCTCCACCCTCCCCCCCTCGTTGCTTGTGTGTGCGTGAGCTCCTCACCACCTCCCCCCTCGTTGCTTGTGTGTGCGTGAGCTCCTCACCCCCTCGTTCCTTGTGTGTGCGTGAGCTCCTCCCCCCCTCGTTGCTTGTGTGTGCGTGAGCTCCTCACCCCCCTCGTTGCTTGTTATCATTATTATTATTATACATAATGATAATAATAATAATAATATGAAGGGGGCAGATGTTATACAGTTTCTTTCTTTTTTTCAGTAAGGGTTAGAGAAACGTAGTTCAGTACTTTTTTCCACATGTACAAACAGAATCCCGGCGTCGCTGCGGGGAGACTGTGTGCCAGGCTGCACACATAAAACCTCCATTATTTAAGTGTAGTGCGAGGGAGACCATTTTAATCAGTATTCCCCTGCTGACAGTTTGACCCGGGGAGAATTCAGATTAAAAATAATGTGCCCGTCTGAACCTTACTGTAGATTGGCGAGGTGAGGTGCGGGGGGGGGGGCTGAGCCGGGGGTGGGGGTGCACGTACTTAAAAATGCAGGTGGAAAGATGGAACGTTCACTTCAGCATACTGCTTAGTTCGGTTGAAATATACTTTGCAGCAGTGTCATTCCCCTTTCATTGTCCTGACATTTGCGGAGCTGCCAAGCCGGTAGTCTTTCCTTGGCTTCTATTGCGCGGCGCAGGTTGTCCCCGCCAAGAGTCGGTGTTTGGGCGACACTATTTACGCGTCGTCAGTCTTATGGCTCCGACGGACCTCCAGTGTTGCCACACAATACTCGTGGCCATTCCTGTTTAGTGGTTATTGTGTTCGTTTAATTGTTCGATTGTTAATGCGTGTTACTTGGAGTTGCGGAGATGATGTGTTTTTGTTTTGTGGATTTGGTTTGTGTATGTTTGCGGGTGCTGTGCTTCTTCGCTGATTGGTCTGTTCGCCGCGACTATTTTGGGTAAGAGTGTGTGTGTGTGGCTCTGTGTGTGTGTGTGGCTCTGTGTGTGTGTGTGGCTCTGTGTGTGTGTGGCTCTGTGTGTGTGGCTCTGTGTGTGTGTGTGGCTCTGTGTGTGTGGCTCTGTGTGTGGCTCTGTGTGTGTGGCTCTGTGTGTGTGTGTGTGTGTGGCTCTGTGTGTGTGTGGCTCTGTGTGTGGCTCTGTGTGTGTGGCTCTGTGTGTGTGTGTGTGGCTCTGTGTGTGTGTGTGTGGCTCTGTGTGTGTGTGTGGCTCTGTGTGTGTGTGTGGCTGTGTGTGTGGGGCTCTGTGTGTGTGTGGCGCTGTGTGTGTGTGTGTGTGTGTGGCGCTGTGTGTGTGTGGCTCTGTGTGTGTGGCTCTGTGTGTGTGGCTCTGTGTGGGTGCAAATGCAATAGGTCTTGCATTTGCGAGAGATTAAGCTATTGGCATTGTAAATGACAATGCCATTTATTTATCTGTTTTCAAAACCAACACATAAATAAAAAGTTTGTCATTTACAATGCCAATAGCTCTAACTTTTGCAAAGGCAAGACCGTTGCATTGTAAATGCTTGTTTAATTCTGGTGCGGACAGGAACAAAGAGTGGGACAGCAGCCAGCATAATTAAAGGGGCTTGGCCGGTCACAAGTTTTTCATATCCCCTTTTTTTTAGTATTATTCTAATGTGCAACCAACCTGTGTAGTTTGTGCAGGGTCCTCAGAGGCGCAGCAAAACAAGGGCAGCAATAATGCTGGACAGTCTGCTGTGCATAAATGGAGTGTTAACCCACTGGGTGTTGAATAAGATTCACTTGCAGGTGAATCTTATTCAACACCCAGCCGCCTGCAGCGCAGGGGGTGTTACAAATGCCACCTGTGTAATCTGTAATCACTTTGGCCCAAGAGCGCAACTTCGCGTTTACGACGTGCTTTCAAGTAGCCTCCATTTATGCACAGCAGACTGTCCAGCATTCACAACTACAATAGAAGCTTCCTTAGCACAGCCACAGGCTATCTTTCACACATCGTGCCGCGGCGCCCCTGGCTACTCCCAACGGCGCACTGGGGTGCCGCGACGCACAGTTTGGGAACCACTGATCTAAGGGCATGGCTGGTAATGCTCCCCTGCTGTGTGGGAGTTCTGTTTCTGGACTAGTGGGTTAAAAGTTGAGGGTGAACCATCTCAAAATGTATAGCATCTGATGAAGAATAGTCCAGGTGACCTGTGGCCAATCAGGCAGGTGATACAGGCATAGGCCCTATATTCACTGGCCGCCCTTGGATTGCCTTTAAGATAAACCGTTGCTTTGCCTAAATTAATTAAACCTGCAGCAATGTTTCTTCAACAAAAATGGTTGTGGGGGGCGTGGCCAAGATGGCGTCGGAGTAAGACGCTTCTCCGAGCCTCTCCAGCGCCGATCCGACATTGCTGCTGATAGCTCGTTGTCACTGGCGCAGGTTGGCCCCAGACCGCTGTCGGAGGTCTGCGACACAGCGCGGAGAGGTCCGGTGCCGTCTGCGGAGCACTGAGCCGCTCGTGGCGGCTACAGGAGCGGGGAAGCTGCGAGGCCTTTAAATCCCCCGACTCGCGTACTCAGAGGGCCGACCAGAGATTCGGTGTGACCGCGGCGGCGGAGAGGGGCTCGCCCGTTACCCACCCGAGGTCCTCCCCATACGCCGGCTCCCTGGGGCGAGCCGCGCGATCAGCGGAGGGCGGAGCAGCGTAACGGAGGACGCCGGTGGTGTGTGGCTCTCCCGGCCGGAGGTGAGGAGAGGGCCTGAACTTGAGGGAGCACGGAGGCCCCGTGGGGCAGGCCCGGCGGAGTGGTGGAGGCTCCGGGAGCATTCCGGTCACTGCTTGCCCCTGTGACTCGCTGTGGGGCCCGGACACAGTAAGAGGAGCTGCGCACTAGCCTGGAAGGGGGGAGTGAGAGACGCCCAGCAGCCCGAGCCGGGGGAGTGAACTTGGAGCCGGCTCGGCTACCTACGGAGCGGAAGAGCCCTGGGGGTTGCAGCCTGC
Source organism: Lissotriton helveticus (assembly GCF_964261635.1). NCBI lineage: Eukaryota > Metazoa > Chordata > Amphibia > Caudata > Salamandridae > Lissotriton > Lissotriton helveticus. The sequence goes on along the minus strand of NC_136070.1, from coordinate 583,088,724 downwards.
GGGGGCCTAGGTGGAGTGTGGGCCCGGGGAGGCTGGACGTCGGCTTGAAGTGCGTGACCACCTGGGGGGTCTGGTGGAGCCCCACGCCCCTCCCTGAGGCTTAGATCGTGCAGGCCTCGATCACTTGCTGCGGCCTGGAGCAGGACTAGTGGAGAAGCTGGGAGTATGCACCTGGTGGTTTGGAGGTGGTCTGGACAGGGAGCGTGTCGGCGCCATTTTATCTGGCTCTCCTGATCGATTCGTGTACCTATCGCCGGCGCCTGGATAGCTGGTGTCTGAGTTGCCCGCTGCGCCATCCCCTCAGGGACTTGCCATCGGAGGCTGGGGGCTACCTGCTCCTTGACTTTTGTACGGTCCTGTCGATTGGAATCTCGGAGATCGAGGTCTCTCTGGGGGCTGTCGGCCTGGTGGTCAGAGGAAGGTACCGAGTTGGGCCGCCTTGAGGGGCCGCTAACTACACCTGCGAGCCCGGGCTCCCATACCACTTGACTTTGAGAGTGACTGGTGGACGCCCACCCGGAGGAGGCCTGCCCGGCATCATGTCTAACCAGGCCCGCAAGGGGCGGGTAGTGAAAGACGGAGCCTCTAAATCCTCACAGCAGCCGGCTTCCCCCGGTCCTAGTGGCTCGCCGAGAATGTCCGATGATGAGGCCCCGGCTACCAAGGCATTTATGACCGAACTTTTTGCCTCCATCAAGGAGGATATCTCCGAGCTGCGGGCGCAGTTGGCATCCGACCTTCGGGAGGTACGAAGGGATGTTGATGGGATTGGCGAACGAGTGGCGTCTCTGGAGGACCATGATTTGAACACGGCCAATGATGTGCACTTACTCCAACAGGATGTCCTCCGTCTCACGGAGCAAAACTTGGACTTGCAGGCGCACACGGAGGACTTAGAAAACCGATCCCGTCGGAATAACATCCGCATTAAGGCGGTGCCATGGGATGGCGAGGCAGGAGACTTGCGAGGCTATGTACAGGAACTGTTTCTGCAGATCTTGGATGAAGAAGATGTGAAGGACATCAGAATGGATAGAGCCCATCGCGTTGGTTTGCCCAGGAGAGGGGGGGGGCCGCCCCCGGACATCCTTGTCTGTGTCCATGATTTTCAGGTGAAGGAGCGCATCCTTCGTAAAGCCAGGGCCATTGCATCGCTGCAGTTTAGGGGTCATCGTCCTCAGCTGTTCCAGGACTTGGCAGTCTCTACGCTCCAAAAAAGGAGGGATTTCCGCCCAGTGACTTCCTTTCTGCGGGAAGGTAACATCGCATACTCCTGGGGCCATCCCTTCAGGATCATCTTCAGATGGCAAAATCGGCTGGTGCAGATACGCTCCCTCCGTGAAGCGAAGGATCTCTTGGGTTTGGATGATGCGGCACCGTCACAGGGGTCGAATGCATCCCCGTCTCGGCGGCGCCGTCGATCCTCATCATGGCACAGAGTGGGGTCCTCTCCAGATCGGGTGCGCCCGGATCGCAATACCAGCCTGCAGGAAAGGGTGGACGCAGTGGCTTCAGTAGCTTCGACGACGCTGCCGTTGTCGCAAGCCAGTTCGGGAGCGGCGTGACAGAGTTTTCATTGTTGACGGATCGGCGCTGGAGGGGGCATCGGCCCCCCTGGTCTGGGTGAATGGAAGTACTTTTGGAGAAGACTCCCCGGATCGTTACCTTGGGAGGTTCCGAGTTGGTCTCCCTATTCCGTCCCCGGAGTGGACGGATCTCCATGACTTTTGGACTACTTGGATTGATGCAACTCACGATGAGTATCGTTCCTATTGTTATTGTTTTTGGTATTATTTTTCACTGTTATATCCCTTTGTGTGGGGTGGGGATGGGGCGGGGTGGGTTGGTGGTGGAGTTTGACTGCTGGGTGTGTGAAGAGTTGTCTCCTCTCGAGGCGTTTTTCCTTGGCTTCTGTTGTTGGTGCCTCCTCTTGGGCTCGGCAGCTGTTTTTGTTCTGGACATGGACTCTGTACGTGCTGTGGGCTATTCTGGCATGGATCCCTTGGAGTTGGAGGGGGGGTTGAGTGCTGGGTTGCGGGGGGGGGTGTCGATTTGGCCGTTGATGATGCCGCTTCTGTTCAGTTGCCTTCCTTATGATATGTTTAGTCGCCGGATACGGGTTGGCTCAGGTTCGTCAGTTGCCTTCCAGTGGGATTTCCAGGGTGGTCCCTCGGCTGGGCCTCTAACTTGGGAGGGGTCTGAGTGCGGGTGGGGGTCCAGGCACGTTGGCTGTAGAGAGCTTGGGGGTTCTTTTTTGGTATGCCTGTTAGTATAGGGACTTGGAACGTTAAGGGGCTCAACTCGCCTCAGAAGCGGCAGAAAGTATGGAAGTACGTGATGGATCATCAGTTGGATGTTGTGGGGCTTCAGGAGACGCATTTGGCGCGCAGGGACGAGCTGCGGCTCAAGCATAAGGCGTATCCCCTTATATATCGGTCTTCTGCATCTACGAAACATAGAGGGGTGGCCCTCCTTTTTCGCGCTGCATTGCACTTCCAACCCATTGAGGTGCGCACTGATAGGGATGGCCGATGGCTGATGGTGAAAGGGCTTGTTCAAGGGCGGCTATGTTCTTTTGTTGTGGTGTACCTTCCTAATGCAGGTCAGAATAAGTTCTTCCAAGATTTATTGCAGAAGGTGGGTGACTTTGCTGACGGTCAATTGTTCCTCCTGGGGGATTTCAACTTGGTGTGGGACAAGTCGGTGGATAGCTCGGGGCTCCATAGGGCTGGGGCAGGGGTTTTTTCGGCATCTACACAGCAGCGGGTGGGGGAGTTGGGACTGGTTGATGGCTGGCGCTTTTATCACCCCAATGCCAGGGATTACACTTACTTCTCTCACGTACATCACTCCTATTCCCGCCTGGATCACATTTTTATCAGTCAGGCCCTTAAGGGAGATGTCCTGGACTCCACCATTCTTCCGCTTTCGGTGTCGGACCACAGTTTGCTGGTGCTTAGCCTCCGTTGGTCATCGACTAGCGGTGGACAGAGAAAATGGTACTTCCCGGCTTCGGTGATCAGGGATGATGCCTCCAATAAAGCCTTGCGGGTGGCCATTAGGGAGTTTTTTGAGCTTAACCCTGCATCTGATACATCGGTCACTAACACTTGGGATGCCTTTAAGGCTTCCATTAGGGGCACGTGCTTGGGCCTCAATGCCCGTCTTAATAAGGAGCGGCGTAAAGACCGGGAGGCTCTGGAGGCGGAGGTGTCCCGCCTCGAACAGGCCCATAAGCTCAATCCCTCGAGAATTACCCTCCGACCCTTGACCGCGGTGCGAGGGAAACTGCGGGCTCATTACAATAACAGGGCTGAACTAACGATGCTGAGGCTGGGGCGACAATCTTACTCCGGTGGGAATAAGGTGGGACGGCACTTGGCACGTCAGCTGCGAGATAAGAGGGAACGCGAATATATTGGAGGGATACGGGATGAGGCGGGTGTATTGCAACACAAGGATGAGGTGAAGGCGGCTATTTTTGGACGCTTTTATGCGGACCTGTATGCGGGAGACAGGCTCGCCGCGGAGGCTCAGAGGGAGTACCTGAGGCGATTGCCCCTCCCGCGGATCTCCGCCGAGTGGAATGGGTTGCTAGATGCGCCAATTACCAGGGAGGAAGTGCTCGAAGCCATTCAGGGCTTGAAGTTACACAAAGCGCCTGGACCGGATGGCTATACGGCGGTCTTCTATAAATCTTACGCCTCAGAACTGTGTGACTTCCTAACTTCTCTTTTTAACGACATGGCCGTGTCCGGCTCCTCGGCCGGCTCCCTGGCGGAGGCGGTGGTTACGGTCCTGCCTAAACCCGGGAAGGATCCCGCCCATTGTGCGTCATTCCGCCCCATTGCACTACTTAATGTAGACGCTAAATTATATTCCGCGATCCTGGCGCATAGATTGCAGGATCTGTTACCTGCGGTCATACATCCGGATCAATCCGGTTTCATCAAGGGGCGCCAGACCCACGATAATACTCGCAGGGTGGTACACTTACTTGAAAAGGCCGACAGGTTCCGCATCCCACCGGTGCTGGTGGGGTTGGACGCCGAAAAGGCTTTTGACAGGGTGAGTTGGGGCTTCCTATTTAACACCTTGACCGCCTTCGGGTTTTCGGAAAAATTCATCACTATGGTGCGGGCCAATTTTAGCTGCCCGAGGTCTAGGGTGACAGTGAACGGGCATATGTCGGAGTTTTTTCCGCACTCCAGAGGCACCAGGCAAGGGTGTCCCCTTTCCCCGCTCCTGTTCGCATTAAGTATTGAGCCATTAGCGATGGCAGTGCGAGAGCACGAGGGGATTCGGGGTATCCCGTTCACGGGAGAGCAACACAAAATCACGCTCTTCGCGGATGATATTTTATTATCGGTAACGGAGCCGGAACGTTCACTGCCATGCCTTCGGGAAGCCCTGCTGGCCTATGAGGCGGTGGCAGGATTCAGGGTTAATTATGGCAAATCCCATATCTTGAATCTTACTCTCTCTCAGGAGGAGGTAGAACGAGTGCGGCCCTTGACTCCTTTGGCTTGGGCGGATGGATCACTGGTCTACTTGGGGGTTCACCTGACCCCGACGGTTGGCGGGCTCTTTTCGGCCAATTTCCCACCTTTGTTCGCAAAGACCCGAGATGAGTTGGTGAAGTGGAAGCCCAAATTTATATCTTGGCTGGGCAGGATCCATGCTGTTAAGATGGTTCTCCTCCCCAAATATTTATACTTATTTCAGGCCTTACCCATCCCTCTTCATAACTAATTTTTTCGGCGTCTTAGAACTCAGATACTGCGATTTGTGTGGCAGGGGGGCCGGGCTTGCCTTTCATTTACGGTGTTGCGGCAGCCGAGATCCGAGGGAGGAATGGGTCTTCCTGATCTGCAGCTTTACTATAAAGCGGCGCAATTGAGAGTGCTGGTGGAGTGGTCGCAGCAAACGTCGGAGAAACATTGGCTGCATATGGACCGGAGCGTGGCTGGCAGATCGGTCTGGGACTTGGCGTGGAAGCCCAAGAAGGACCGTCCGCTGAACGCCTATATGAGTACTCCTACCGGTACCACACTGAAGGTCTGGGATTCCTTAGCTGCTGATGAGCGATGGACTACATTCCCATCGCCGTTTACGCCTATACACTTCAATCCAGCTTTTCCGCCGGCGCTTCGGGAAGGGGTCTTTGATGCCTGGAGGGAGGGAGGCTGCCGGGCGTTGACTCATCTGTTTCATGGGCGGGTACCCCTAACCTTTGCTAACTGTATGAGGGATTACGGGATATCCCATGCTGAACGATTTCGTCATTTACAACTGTATCACTGGGCCACCACACCCGTGATAATGGAGGCGGCGACGAGACCCCCATCGCCTTTCGAGGCTTTCATATTGCGGTCGACTGTCATGAGGGGAGCCATCTCCTTCTTATACCAGCTTTTGCTTGAATCGGCGGTGACACCTAGGCACCGCTACATGGGCCAGTGGGAGGTCATGTTGGGGAGAGACATCTCCGATACGGAGTGGTCGGCCTTGTGGCGGGACATGGCGGCATTTAATCATTCGCTCCACTTGCGGGAGGCTCACCTCAAGACGCTGACGCAGTGGTATATGTGCCCAACTCGGCTTCACCGTATCTATCCGGCCACCTCTGACCTATGCTGGAGGGGTTGTGGGCTTCTTGGGGACTTCCGCCACATCTGGTGGGACTGCCCAGTGATTAGGCCGTTTTGGGAGGAGATTCTCTCGCATATCAGGGACATCCTTCACTATCCCATAGAGGACGATATTGCCTTTGTTCTGTTGGGATTGCGTGAACCCGGTCTTGAGCATCAAACCCGGGCCGACAAGAAGATTTTATGGCTCTGTCTGGGCGCTGCCAAGCTTACGCTGGCTGCTGCCTGGAAGCGGAGTGAGGCACCGGCAATATCTCTGTGGCACGCCCGACTCTGGAAGCTTTTAAGCATGGAAAGGATGGCGGACATCTTCCTGGGTAAATTCAAGGATTTTCAGTTCCAATGGGGCCCGTTAGTTGACTTCCTGTCCAAAGGTCTGCCCTCAGCTGTGTGTCCTGCATCCTTGAGGTCGCTGCATCTCTTTCAGCTTTAGTTTGGAGGTCGACTGTGCGGGTATGTGTGATGGGGTCACCACCGTGGGGGGGTGGGGGGGGGGGGTGGGGGGGGAGATTGTTTAATTTCTTCTTGTTCTGGTTACTCTGGGTGTTTACTGCTCATTGCTGGGTCCATAGCTGTTTGGATGTGATGTACAGAACATTGGTTTGGGGACCCTTCCCCTTGGCATCCGCCTCGACCGCTGCTGACGCTGGCTTCACCGAACTGTTGGTGCTATGGCTATAATCACGGGGCACGGACTTGTTGTGCCTACCGTGGGGACAATGCTCCTGAATCCGTGTCCTTGCAAGGCGGAATGTGTAGCACCTAGATGACCTTTTCTTCTGTGTTATTGGTTGTACTTAAAACTGCAAAATAAAAAATTTTACAAAAAAAAAAAAATGGTTGTGGTTCTTTCTTTCTGAGAGCTATGCATTCATTCAACCATAACAGCATGTGTGGGATGGGCTAGAGGTGCGAAGTCCCCACCATGTTGAAAGGCCATTTTCTGAAAGGAATAACAGGAGAAGCCTGAAAAGACATGAACCAGTTCACAGAAAGGACATTTTTAAACCCAGGCTGTCCCCAGCATAATTTATGGTTCACATGATCACACAGCACTTTGTCAGATATCACTTAGCAATAAATGTATTCAAATCAGGCACTCCTTGTGATTCCTGACAATAATATGGTATGCTTAGATGCTGCTGGACAACAAATATTCACAATACAACAGAAGTAGTCATTGTGTGGTGAGTTTACATGGTCCATAATACGCAGTGGTGAAATGTAGTCCTCACCTGCACGTTGTAGGTACTGTATTGTTGAGTGTCATTTGGCACCAACAGGGATGTGCATTTAGTTTCAGAAAAGAAGAGATGTGGCTGACACGTGCAGTTATTGACATTTGGCCCTATGACAGGTGTAAGAATGTGTGGTATAGCTGCATCTACGATGTGTTAATTTTGTTGTTGCATCTAAGAAATGCTGTTGTGGTTGTGACTGTTGCCAGGTGAAGTGAGTCATTGTCAAAGATGTGCTATTGTGACTCTTGCCAAGTAGAGTGAGTCATTGTCATCAGTGTGTGGCAACCACTTCTGTTGGATGGCAAGCGTTTGTATTTCTCACTTGTGTACAATAATCATTTATATACACATCTAGGCAGACGGTCAACAGAGTAATGTATGTTTACACCCAACGAGAAGCATGACCAGAGGTATAATCCAGATTGTGACAAGAGCAGAACCTATGCAAACTTTCAAAGGCACAGATAGTGATGACGTCTATGTAGTCACCTCAAAAGTGCAATATAACAGGACAGTAATCCTATTGACATCAGCAGAATATATGTAAACCTTTAAAAGCACAAAATTCACATACTACCCTTTGCCAGAGCGATGGCAATTTTGAACAGACATTTGACGCCAGGGTCACTTGCAATGGCTACAGCTGATCTCCAGATAAACCCTGGTTGGGTCCTTCCTCATGCAGTCACTGGACATGCACAGTGAGCATGCCAGGGTGAAAATCAAGAGTTTGTAGGTGATGACTAAACAAGACAAAGTATGCCTGCTTCTGCTCACTCCTGCCCCATATCTAGCTACAAGTCCAAACCTTAACATTAGGCTCTGAAGACCTAGCTACAGATTACTAAGGTGGCATTCTTTTCACTCTTTTACATTTCCTCCCCGCTCTTTTTAACAGAGCAAGCATGAGTGTGGTTAGAAGAACTAATCTGTTTCCAGTGCTTTGACCAAGACACCTGCCAGCCCTGGATTTAATAGAGATTGATGTTCCTTTTTCAGTCGTAGTCCATTACTTCTCTTAAAACATTTTAACCATTTGTGATCCTTGTAAAAATTGGATGTATGTGTTCAATGGGATGAAAGACTGTGTAGATACTCTCTAAACCTTGCCCATACACTACACCATTAGTTCTCCTCTCATCCCTAACAAAGGGCTCCTAATCCTGAAGACTGTAGCCAAATGTGTTTCCCAAAATTGTTGTTCGCTGCTGTCAAAAACTAGTGTATATGCCTGTATTTGCACCTGTACATTCAGGTCCAGCAAGAAAAGTCTTTTGTTCGCACCCTATGGGATTTGCAACTTCATATTGAGCTCCAGCATGCTACCTTCTACGTGTTTTGGGACGCGTTGTAGCACTTTAAACCTACACAGATGCAACACAACAATTTCATCATTTAATACATTTGATGTGTCATGTTAGCTGTTTCTTGTGTAGTGCACGTGTGCATTGTGACTCATTGGTGCCTTCCCACATGGAAAAGCCAAAGCCTGTTTAATGTAGTGTTTTTGTCACGAGTAGCACTGGCAGGATTGTCAGTTTAGTTTTAGTGTAGAATAGATTCAGTCGGTAATTGCCCAGGATGGAGGTGGTGTGCAGTGTTTTGTGTTGAAGAGTGACTGCAGATTGTGGGTTATGTTTGTGTGTGTGTCCACATGAGGTTCAGGCTTATGAATGAGGCAAGTGAGCAATAGATCATAGACAGTGTTTCTGGAGAGGAGCCTGGGGTGATGTTTTGACTGAAGCACTTGAGTGTTGAACTAATGATCAAGCAGTGTGGTCATTGGGGTTCTCAATGGAAATGGCGGTTCAAGCTCTAGAACCTTTAAAAAAATGAAAAGGCATTTTATGAAACACCAACCATAGCCTGTTTGGCCCATGATGGCTGGACAAGCAGGCGAAGGCTCCATATATTAGGGGAGAGGAGTTCACCTAATGGCTAGGGCGCTCGACCTCAAAACCGGGGAACCCGGTTCATGTCTCGGCAAGGATGCACAACATCCTGTCATTCTGGGCAAATAACTTAAGCTCCCAGGGCCTCTCAAAAATTAATTTGTCCTCATGTAACGCAACTGGTGCTCGTGTAAAGCGCTTTGATACCCAATATGTTCAAGTCAAGTTCGCGCTATATAAAACTCTGTAAAAAAAAAAAAAGAGGTGTGCCACACAACTCTGCTTACTAGTAGGGTGCCTCAGGTGTACTTCCAGAAATAGTGAAGATGGAAGTGTGATGGGATATAAAAGACAAGCATTGAAAACCCAATAGGTCTCGCCTTTTATTAAGTTAAAGCCATTTGCTTTGTTAATGGTATTGTATAGCAAAGCCTTTGAGTTCTCCTCCAGTGAAAGTCCTGGCACTGAATGCAGCAAGGAACTGGGGACTAAGCAGGCTTATTGTTGTATTGGGACCAAGTTTGGTGATGATTATGGATGCGTGGTTGGGAGGGAGCTTGAGCCCGTAGGCTGCCAGCCCCGATCCTATCTGCCTTCCACTTTATTTGCTCGAGCTCCCAGCACAGTGGTAAAGTAAAATGAAATACCAGTTCGGGTTCCAGTATTGCATTTTAAAACATACAAATTTGACAAAAAAAGAGTTGGACAACAGCACAAGAGTAAAGAAACGGTTGCAACCGCCATTGTGGAACCGCTTTGGGTTCGGGTATTTTATAAAGAGCCATACAGAGTGGACAGGTAGAGTGGACCTGGCACCAACGAGAATAAAACATAAAATACACGTAGCCAAGTTAGGTGTATTTAGAGAGAATTCTTTGAGCAGTGCCATATACGGAAAATGAAAGGAAGGACATACCTCAAGGTGACAAGTTATGTGAGATACAGGCAGGAGCTGGCTCAAGGAGAAAATGTGTCTCGCCAGAGGTTGTAGTATTCCGATAGCACAATTTCAGCTCAAACCAGAAAATGACATGTGATTTTGCACCAATGAAGTGACAAAAGAATTTGTAAAATGTTTGTAATGGAATTCTACCAAGTATTTGTTCACGTAATTAAATGTGTTACCCAGGCCATGTTCTGACCACCGGAAGCACCTCCCGAGATTGTGTTCTTGAACAGCGGCACTGAGCACCATTTATGTCACATACAGGAATATAAGGTCAAGCAGCGCATTTTCTGGTTTTGAACACAAACCAAAAGGTCACAATGAACTTCTAAGAGAATTGCTTAGAAAAAACACATAGCGTCAATGGTCCACACGTCACTGGCAGAGCTTCCTGGTGGCCGGCTCTCTCCAAATAAATGACAACTGGGAATGTGCTACATGAAAAGATGATCAAAAGTCAAAACAGGCCTTTCCTCTGCTATCAAAACCCTAAGGAGTGTTGTTAGTCATCACCGAGGGTCAGGGTTAACAAGCTACGTGCAATTTCTAGGACAAGGAGAATAAAAGATGTTTTGGTATTAAAACATAACAAACTTTGCAAAAGCCAAAAACGGGGCCACCCCAGCACTGGCAACCATTTTAGGTTCCCCCAACAATTCTCTTCCACTTGCCTTTAGAGTGCTGTTTTTCGAAGCAGGTTCACCTGCAGAACTAGAGTTAAAACAAAGGTGAGATCTAAAGTTTACCCACAGCAGTGTGCAGCGGAGGTGAACTTCCATGAAGCAATGTTTGCACTGTAAATGGGCTGTCACTGAGCACACACACACACACACCCCTGGCTTTCCAGACTACAACCTCTAAGTGAGGCTACGGTGACTGTTGGGCTGACAAGCCTTTGTGGGCCAGGAAAACATCCTCCCTACTGGAAGTTCTCAGCCACAAATCCAGATACAACTTGATACATTACTACAGTTTGTTAAAACACATCCATCTTGACACTTCGGAAGAACAGTTGAGCAAAACCACGCAGCGTGTTCAGGGGTTTCATTCCCAAGAGGATGTGGCTTAACGATCAGATCAGCCGACTTTGAAGCTGGAGAACCATGTTCGAGCCTGTGATTCTCTGCAAATCTCCCCGTGCCTTAAAAAAAAATACTGTGTCCCTCTGTAATGCAACTGGTGCTCATGCAAAGCACTCTGATACCTTTGAGTCGAGTTTGCGCTATACAAAACTGCAAAAAAAGTCTGCATCTCCTCAAACTACGTATTCGCGGAGAACACGCGACAAAGTGGTACTGGTAGCCCCAAAAAGAATCATGGTGGACAATTAGGTAGCCACGGGGAAAATAGTGGAGTCAAGCGCCCTCTGTGCATGTCTGCTATCGCTTCACCGCAACTAATAAAGAACAGATCGTGTTTTGGAACAGAGCCGAATTGCTTTAAGAAACAGGGTCATGTGGTATCTGTCTGAAGTCTGGGCAGGATAACAGGGTGTGCGCCGCTGGGCTCTATGTTACTTGAAGCCTACACTGCAAACATTCAGACACGCTACGTCAAGGCTCTTCACTAATTCAGATTGCACGAGTGATTTCCCAGACAAGAGTATACAGATGGCGTGGGGAGAGGAAAAGACTGATCATCAGGAAATACCAAAACGCAGATTTCACCTTCGTAGATAGGGACAGCCAATTTAAAGTCTTGCAGACCAAAGTAATTCAATTTGAACACCATTTACTCTACCCAGCTCATTATCTTCATCTAAAACAAGACGTAGTCCCGCAACACACACATACTTCACATAATGCCACGTCTGGGCACGTTACTGCATGCACGGAAAGTGTAGGCGCACAACCAAGCAAAAGACTTGTTTTACACACTGCATGCAGCAAAGCATGTAACTGAAACAGATGCGAACAACAAGCGCTCGCTATTGCTCTCGCCATTGCCTTGTCCTCGACGTGACCCCGTGCGCCTTTGAGCTCTGTGCCTCCGTGCCTGCTTCACAGCTGTCGAGAGTACTTTTTTATCTGCTTGTTAAGCAAAAAAGCAGATAAGAAAAGTCTTCACGACAGCCGTGAATCTGGTGAGCCCGTCCAGCAAAAAGCCAAAGGGAGGCAAACTAAAGCCCTCCTTTCCAATGGGAAACCAGCGTTTAACATAAACGCTGACGCTACCCAATGGAAATGAGTGGTGAGACTCAAGTTCCCTTCTCCAAACTAAGTTGTTTACTATAAGTCTCGAGGCGAGGAGCGCATGCGTGCTCCAACGCCAGCTGAGACCTAAAAAAGGGAAGGAAGATGGATGAGCAGCAGTGCAATCACATTTAAATTAAAATATATTCCTAGAAAGCTCAAATCAACATTTAAAACGAAAAACGCAAGATTTTGCCACAGACCACAAGTCAACAATTTATTTATTATATTTATTTATTTCAGGCTTTTTGTGAAGCTCTGACAGCGGCAAATTCACCACTCAAAGCGCTTTAGGGATGGCCAGGTTGGGGGTGGGGTGCAGGAGAAGAAAACAGCGGAGACAGAAGGATTAGCCTGAAACCTAGCAGCAGATATGCCTTAAAATGTCTTAGGTAATTGAAGATGGTATTCATGGATGTCTCTGTCTCCTTTGATGGGAAAGCTTTAGAGGTGAAGGCTTTTGAGTATGGCAGCAAGGTGAATGAGTTTTAGGCAGGGCCAATGGAATTACTTGGTTATGCTGCCACTGCGTTTTCCACATAATTAAAGACATATCTTGTTGTCTCATATTCCTGCATGGATTGCAGATTTAAACCAAAACAATTGTAGCTCAAAGAGATAGAAAATTAGTAGGAAAAGTACCACACAAGGTGATGTGCAATGGCAGATGTTTTGAAACGATAAAGTGATTACCTTATTGTTGCTAGTTACGATACTCTGATGTTAAACCGATAATAATGTGGTGAAACCTTCTATCACTGCGTTCAAGTAACAACATAGCGAAATAATACTGCTGTAGAATGATTTGCCTTTTCTTACCATATAATTTAGCCTGCTATACCACATACTTTGATGCTCCATTACTTCATAATTTCAGTGGCCCTGGCTATCGGCGTAGGGTCTGTCAGGAATCCAGGTTGTAGAGTAAAGCCTGAGCCTGATGAATGTGGACCCTCTGACAGGTAGGAGAGTTTGGTTTTCAGACCTCTTTCCAGAAGGTGGACCCCGGAAAGTGTGGAGACCATCATATATTTTCAGCTTATGTGGGTGCATGCCCACTAGGGGATGACAATCTCCGAAGCCTTGATGTATGGTAGGTCAGGAAGTGTTTAGGTAAGTATCCAAGAGTGAGGCCATGACAGATTTGGGGAAAATTCAAAGGCTTCAATCGCAAGTGCCTCATAGTATTGCAACCCCTGTTTGTGACAGGGTTTAGACCCAATGTTTATTTGGAACTCAGTAGTACTCTTTTGACAAATTTAACAACCCTCATGAGCTGTCACTTCTGCATATGGATGCCGCATCTGCTGCAGGCCATTACACGCTTTACTCAAACAAAACAGTATTGATGGTTGTGGGACTGCTTAGGAGGAACAAGGGATTGTGGATGGAGCAGTGGTGAGGCATTTTAGGAGGAAGAAAAAGTATTGCTGTACAATGAAAGGTTTTAAACATAGAAACCCAAAATACCCACAAAGTATCTCAGAATATCTTGAAATTAAATGCAGCTTCTTACTAAGCTCTCTCAACTGGAACAGAATCTATTGTCTGATATTACAACGTTTTTGAGGTGTCTCTCTACAGGCACAAGCACGCACACACCCACAGGTGTTTTCAAGTTGAACCTAAGCAAAGCAGAACTGTAGACGGGCTGAGAAAGCTTGGAGGAAAGGGAAGACCGAGAGCAGTAGAGTAGCCTTCCTAGACACTCAATCCAAGTACTACAAAAACATAAAGCATGCCAGGAAGCAACACCTAACACAGCAGATTGCACAGGCCGGCAACTGCTCCAAGGAGCTCTTTAACATTCTGCAGAATTTTATCAAGCCGATTGCCTGTGACAGCTCCGAGGATTTTTCACAAGACCTATGTGATGAAGTCTCGAGATACTTCGAGGATAAAATAAATAACATCTACGAAAAAATAGTGGCTGCCAATGATGCTATAAAAACCTCCAACACAGGCCATACTTATCCTCAAACATCGGTATCTGGTAACAAATCCACCCTTTCATCCTTTCCTCCGATCACCAACACAGAGCTCCTTTCACTCTGCAGCCACATCAAATCCGGGTCGCCTAATGACCTTATTCCAACCAAAATGGTCGGCCCCATGATCCCTATTTTGGGTCCGCACATGTTGGATGTGATTAACATCTCCCTAACTAAAGGCCAGGTCCCTGCAGATTGGAAAAGGGCAGTGGTGAACCCGATCAGGAAAAAGGCATCCTCTCCTTGGACTGACCTCTCCAATTTACGACCGATCTCCCTCCTGCCTCACCTGGGTAAGGTTACAGAGAGACATGTGAACACCTTTCTTTCTCAACATCTGGAAGCGACGGAAGGCCTGGACCACTCACAATCTGGTTTCAGGCCTAACCACAGCACAGAATCAGCCCTTCAAACAGTGACCAACAACATCAGAATGGCACTGGATGAGGGCAGCTCCCTGATTCTGGTGCTGTTGGACCTTTCCGCCGCTTTCGATACGGTGTCTCACACGGTGCTCCTTGACCGCCTAGGTGAGGTGGGTGTGGAGGGAGAGGCTCTGACCTGGATGAAGAGCTTTCTGACTGGTCGTGTCCAAGAAGTTAGGCTGGGCTCCCACAAATCCACACTAAGGGAGCTCAATAAGGGAGTGCCACAAGGCTCATGCCTTAGTCCTACACTCTTCAATGTGTATGTGGCACCCCTAGCCAACCTGGCTAGATCTTTCGGGTTCACCCCGGTGTCGTATGCTGACGACACCCAACTCCTTTTCCCGTTTAAAACTCTCACATCTGCAATAAAAAGATCTTTTGCAGATGGTATGAGAGCCATTGCAGACTGGATGTCAACTAACTGTCTGCAGTGCAATGTGGGGAAAACGGAGGTAATGTGTTTCGGGCAAGCAGCAACATATTGGTCATCTGACTGGTGGCCCGCGGAGCTTGGCCCTGTCCCCACCCCCAAGAGTTCTGTTAGGAACCTGGGAGTGCTTTTTGACCAGCAACTTACCTTCAAGGGACATGTCAATCAGGTGGCTGGTACCTGCTTCCGGGCTATCGGGATGCTGAGACGAGTCTTCCCCTATATACCAGACCATCATAGAAAAACGCTCGTGCAGGCTCTGGTCATCAGCAGGGTGGATTACTGCAATGGGCTGCTCCTCGGAGCAAACGAGGAGCAGCTCAGTAAATTGCAAGTAATCCAAAACACAGCAGCAAGGATTGTCCTGAATGTTCCAGCTAGGACTCCTTCAAACCCCCTGCTGAAGAGACTCCACTGGCTTCCAGTGAGGAAGCGAGTCCAATTTAAGACTCTATGCACAATTCATAAGAGCAGGATAGGGGAGGGCCCGAAGTACATGACTAAGATCTTTCAGCCCTACATCCCGGGGCGTTCTCTGCGCTCTAGTCATCAGCAGCTCCTACAGACACCAAGAGTAAAAAAAAACAGACAAGGTGGCCGTGCATTAGCCTATGCCGGTCCAATACTCTGGAATTCCTTGCCCCCAGAACTCAGATCAATCTCCAGTCATCTGTGTTTCCGGAAGAATTTAAAGACTTACCTATATCCCGATAAATAAAATAAATTACCCTTCAGTTTCGGCACTCCCTAATAATCATGCTCTCCTAACTAGCACAATCTCGTGGTACAGCAATAGCGCAGAGATACCCCTTCGGGAGTCTAGTCTGGCGCTTTATAAGAATATAAAATAAAATAATAATAAAATAAACCTAGCAGCACGTATGCGCTGCTCTGCAAGGCATGGTGTATTCAGTACATGGGCTTCAAGCCAGCCGATCGCTTGTCATTGGTTGTTCTGTGTGCCTTTCTGAAATCCTTACTTTTGAATGGTAAATCGTGCCAATTTGTCCCTCCTTTTGGTATGTCTTTCTGTCCTTGTTGCAGGGCTCTTTTCACTTCTGTCCATTTCAGTTCGTTTTGCGCACTATTTTTTCCTATTGCCTGCCTTGTGTTCTGGAAATGTTGCAAATGATTCCAGCTGACCAGTGTTACTGCTTTCCCCTTCAACACACCCTCCGTTTCTTCGTGTGTTCTCCCCTTCGCACCTTAGCTTTCACTTATGATCTACAGAGTCTGGGTCACTGAAGATCGAGTTGAGCAGCCACAAAGTTAGAATGTTAGAAATGTTATGCTACTCGCTAGCTCCCTTTCACCCAATCGTTCATTTTTAGCATTAATTATGTTTCACTCGCTCGGAGCTCCGTGGCTCCGTTTCTGTAAGCTGGGCTGTAAATCTTGTTCTTTATCCGGTCATCGGATGTGGCATCTGTGTCTCTGTTCCCAGTAGTAATTCCCCTTTCTTAGTCCTCTGGGCAGTGCTGCAGTTGTGTCTCTGTTCCCAGTGGTAGTTCCCCATTCTTAGTCCTCTAGCCAGTGCTGCTAGCTGCTTCTTTGGTCTCAGTGGTAATTCCTCTTTATTATTCCTTTGGAAAGTGCTGCAGCTGCTTCTCTGGTCCTAGTAGTAATTCCTCATTCTTAGGCCTCTAGGCAGGGCTGCTAGCTGCTTCTCTGGTCCTGTCAGTAACACCCCCATTCAAAATTCTGAATCCTCTAGGCAGTGCTGCAGCTGTGCCTCTGGTCACGGTGGCAATTCCTTATTTTTAGTCCTCTAGACAGTGCTGCTAGTTGCTTCTCTGGTCTCATCGGTAATCCATCATTCTAAGTCCTCTAAACAGTGCTCCTACCTGCTTCTCTGGCCCGATCTGTAATTCCTCATTCTAAGTCCTCTAGACAGTGCTGCAGTTGCTTCTATGGTCCCAGTGGTAATTGCTTATTGTAAGTCCTCTAGGCAGTGTTGCAGCTGTGTCTTTGTTAATACATCCAATACACTCCAAACTAAAACAGATAGATAAAAGACAGTGTAATTTACAATGCCGAAAGTTCTAACTCTGGCAAACGTGAGACCAAATGCATCGCAAATACTTTCCCCCTCAAACCAAGCAGTAGTGATGGCTGTGGCTGTAAGGTTCTACACCAGAGATAAAGTGTTTTTTGGGAGAGTGAAAGCATGAGAAAGGAACAGCAGGGGGGAGAAGGGGCGAGAGGAGATGTGGCTGGGCACTGGACTGGTGTTTGCATTCAAAACGAAATTAACCTTGTATTGGACACACATTCCCCTTTACACACTTGAAATCAAATTAATCTTCTTTCTCCAGACCACACAATGGTAGTTCCTTATTGCCTAATCCATCAAGACTCCGTATCTGCCCTCTCCGTGAATTTTCCATGCATTTACCCCAGAATGTCTGTCTTAAATAGTAACTGCTTATATAGCCCAAATCCCAGACAATGTTATGTTATGTTATGTTAACATTTTGTTAAGCGCACAGCTACCCCAGCAAAGAGGCGTCCCGGCGCTAGTGGGCTCGTTATACAGATTACACATAGAGCTAACCACAGAAATCACAAACCCTAGGGCAGTGGAAAAAGGAAGGTCTTAATAGCTTTGGGAAAAGTAAGTGTGTCCTCAATGCTAGGAGCCGAAAGGAGCTGCCTCCGGCACGACAGAGTTTAGTCCTGGGTACAATCGCCAGATGTTGTCCCAGTGACCGCAGACTGCGTTGGGGTGTGTATGGGGTTAAGAGAGGCCGCAGCAGCACAGGGCTATTGCATTTCAACATTTTAAACGCCACACAAAGTGCTTTAAACAGGATCCGTGCGCCAATCGGGAGCCAGTGAACAATGAATCAGCTCTTGCTGTTTTAATAGTAGAAGTCATCATCCACCAACTCACTGGTTTTTATTGCGTTAGCCACAAAAGGAGAGACATTCTAAGTTGATTCAGAAAGATTTACCATTGTCGATTAACAAATTACGCACACATTTCGGCAGTGGGCACGCAACCAAAGTAACCCATTGAACAAACATTGCATATTCCTGCCCATTTTTGTTTGTATCACTTGGTCATAGCTGTCTAGCATTTCTCATAGAACTTCCATCAGTGTCTTTTGTTAGTGTCCTGCATTTTATCTCTGTCTTCCACTTTTCTTTCTCCTCTAGCTGCAACTCTTGCTACTCTCGCTTCTGCTTTCTTTTTCTCCATACCCCTGCTCCTTTTCAGTTCATCCTTGCCTTTCATCTGCAGCCTCCTACGTGCACTTTATTCGACCTGTGTCGTTTCCATTCTTCTCATAAATTCTTCCCCCCTTCAATTCTTTCTTTCTTCTCTCCTGTTCCCTGTATGCAAAAAAAACAATCAATAAAATATATATTTATTTCAGCCCTTGGTCCATACATATAAGACACTTTTGTTAGGACATTAAAAGCATTGCAGATTAAAAACTGAACTCAATGTTTTATTTTGTCACTAAAAATCCCGGGAATACAGAAATTAAAAAATTATAAGCAGAAGATTTATTATGGTCTTCACAATTCACAAGAGAACTTAAAGTATTGAAGGATTTATTGGTGTTGGCCAGGCCTAGTCAGTTTCCAGATCCAAAAAAAGTGTACTAATCCACATTCTGGAACAAAGGTTCTGAATCTGATCGGAGACAGAATGACATAGCCTCACTACGTCTTCTTAGTCAATCAGGGTTGGTAAATCGCAACTACTCACCCATGAGCGTCTCAAGGCGCGGGGCCTTTAAGAAGAAGGGCCGAAGAATCTGCCTCCTTTCCTGCAAGGTATGGGAACATAAAGCATAAAGTGTATCACAGCTGCTTGGCCTCCAAACTTGCAGGTGTCTATAAAGGAAATATTATTTGCCCATTGTTTTGGTATAGGTCAGGACTGGCAAGATTCCAAGTCTAATTTTAACATATAGAATTCGTTTTTCATTGAGGAATAAACTGGTTAGATAGGGCTTGTGGGTAATAGTAGGTTTACAAGCTAGGTACAGCTTTAGAAGGCAACCACCTTTATGGGTCCACATGACCATTGTATATTCCTCATGACACTTTTTGATGATATTTTGGCTGGTTATTTACTTTTAACCTTGGTTGACCGATAAGTCGGGCAGTCTTTGTTTTTTAAGGTGTCGGCTACATGGCCTGGCCAGCACAATTTTGTTTTGATTACTAGGATAGCCAGAAGCAATTTTCGATGGCTGTTCAAGTACTTATTGGTCCACAAGCTAGTCCAGTACAAAATTGGCTTGATTGAGATCTGGGATTCTATACCATGGAGGCCCAATACAGCCCTTAGAGCCTCCATTGGTGTACCGTGGACAGAACTAGAATGCGCTGCAAAAATGTGTTCTCTATCACTTGCACATTTCTGGCAATCGTGTCGCACCATAATTCTGCCCCATGAGGACCAGCAGCCAGAACTCTCATTTTATAGGTACACATAATGGACTTCTGGGATCTTTGGCCAAAGCTATTTTCGCAATAAATGATTACGCCAGTGCTTTGGCTCATGGATATCTCACTTTTGGCCAACTGAACCACCCAAGACAGCTTTTCATCGATGTGTATGCTGAGATAATCAAATTACTTTACTGTCTCCAAATCTGCACCGTAGATTTCAATATTTGATTTGAACTTTGTCAATGTACTTAGTGACATTTTTTTTATTGGTGTTAATAGCTTTTTGTTGGAGCAATATTTTCAAATCTCTGAAGCAATTGGTGCACAGACAAATTGGTTGGGACAAGAGAACCGCATAGTCAGTGAATGACAATATATTTAACACTGCCCAAATTAGGGACGTCCAGATCCATATCACGGAACCATTTACTAATATCATTGATAAATAGATTAAAGAGCATGAACGAGACAACGCAACCTTGTTTCATCGATGTACACTCCCTTGTATGTATCACTTTGGCCCTTCTCCTATCTTTGCCCCTCAGTTCTCATACATCTTTTGTCACTCCTGTCGTGTTCCCAGACCCAGGAGTCGTGTTCCCAGACCCAGGAGAATACGCAGGACACCAGGGTATTATACAGGTATGCCTTTATTGTTTCATTCTTCACAGCATATGCATGTCACGACCTCATGCTTCGAGGTCCAGCCTCAGAGAGTCCTCTCCCCACCCCTTGACCGGATGTGGTGTCCGGTGTCCCCTCGCCCCTGCGCTGCCCCAGGGTCCTAGTGCCCTTGTCCTGGACAGGACATCTCCCCCCCTGTTGCAAACAAACATTTTGAGAAAGGAAAGAGAGAGAGAGAGAGAGAGAGAAGAGAGAGAGAGAGAGAGAGAGAGAGAGAGAGAGGAGAGAGAGAGAGAGAGAGAGAGATGTTGTTCGATGGCCCAGAGGCCTCTTCTTTTACACCTCTTCAATTAGTCTCTTTCGTTCCATGTGCTTCCTTCTTGATCACTGTTTTCTGATATCCTCTTGAGCTTCTTCCTTTTGTGTGCCTTTCTATAGTTCTTGCTTTGACCTTTCCGCTTCTCTTGCGTCTGCCTTGCTGACATGCGAAAGGTGCCCTGTGACGTGACACTGGCCAAACTGCCGCCTTTGCCATCCGTTCTTTTGCTTTTGTCATCTTCAATTTGTCTCCGGGGATCTCGTTGCTCCATTTCCTCGTTTGTCCTTCTTTGACCGTCACAGTGCCTCCTTTCTTTCTTTTCCTTTTCTTCGCATGTCTTCCTTTTTTCTCCTGAGCCTCTGTTGTTGCGTTCGCTGTTTGAGCTCTTACAGCAGTGTCTTCTTGTTCCACGCTTTTTCCTTTCTTGTGTGTGATAGTCTCACTCTTCTTCATTCTCTCATTTCCACCACCTGTCTTCGGTAATTTTGTTCTTTGTTGACGTTGTGTCGCCTTTGCTACCAGTTCTATTTCGTTGCCACCTGAATTTGGCTTTCTGCTCTGTCCCCGGTCAGCATGTGCTGCGTTGTGCTCGGCCGTCATAGCAACTCTTGTCTCTTTCAATTCTTTGTGGTGTTTTCTTCTGTCCACGTGACACGTTTTCCTTTGTTTGTTAGCCCCTTCGGTGCGGTGCTTGTGACGTTGCTCAACAGGCACGGTGCTTTTTTTTTTTGTTAACTTTCCTCGCTCCGGTGGGGTGCTTGTGATGGCATCATCTTCTTCCAGTCTTTCGGTTGCCATAAGACCCATCATCTGCATTGTGACGTTGCTCAACAGGCACGGCACTGTTTCTTCTATGACCTTTCCTCGCTCCAGTTCTTTTGCGTCCGCTGTCGCTCTAGCCTCCGCTCTTGCTGGGGCCAGGATGTTTTCTAGTGATGTTGGGGCTTTTAGTATCTTTGCACGGACGCTCCTGTCACGGCATCCTTCTATTATTCGCAATCTTATTGCTTGTGTGTTGTCAAATTTGTCAAATTCACAATGTGTTACAAGTTTCCTCAGCCTGGTCGCAAAGTCATCTGGTGTTTCGCCTATTTGTTGAGACGCAGTTGCGAAATTGTATCTTTCACGGTCAATATTTCTTTGCCGGTCAAATTTCATTGTTAAACATTTCTTTAGTTTTTTATAAGTTGTTGTTTCCTTTGTTGGTAGCGTCACTAGGAGGTCCCCAATGTCATCGCCTGCATAATTTAGTAATAGACCCAGTTTCTTTGCCTCTGTCACATCCGTCTCCTCCATGTATCTCTCCAGATGTCTGATCCAATTCTCCCACCTTATTCCTACTTGTGGCTCCGACAAGTTGAATGGTGGTAGTTTTCTGTATTGTGCACTTTGTCTTTCTGGCTTGGGGTCTGTCATTTCTTCTTTTCTATGGTATTCTTTTGTTGTTTCCCGTGCTCTTTCTGGCACTCTTCTGTTTCCTGTGCTCCTCTTGTCACTCTTCTCTTCTCCGTGCTCGTCCTGGCACTCTTTTTGTTTTTATTTCTTCTATTGTCTTTTCTTTTGTTGTTTCCCGTGCTCTTTCTGGCACCCTTCTGTTTCCTGTGCTCTTCCTGGCACTCTTCTTTTTCTGTTATGTCTTCTATTGTCTTTTCTTTTGTTGTTTCCCGTGCTCTTTTTTGGCACTCTTTTTGTTTTTATTTCTTCTATTGTCTTTTCTTTTGTTGTTTCCCGTGCTCTTTCTGGCACCCTTCTGTTTCCTGTGCTCTTCCTGGCACTCTTCTATTCTCCGTGCTCTTTCTGGCACCCCTTTTTTCTGTTATGTCTTCTATTGTCTTTTCTTTTGTTGTTTCTCTTGTCTTTTCTTTTGTTGTTTCCCGTGCTCTTTTTGGCACTCTTCTGTTTCCTGTGCTCTTCTTGGCACACTTCTATTCTCCGTGCTCTTCCTGGCACTCTTCTATTCTCCGTGCTCTTTCTGGCACCCCTTTTTTCTGTTATGTCTTCTATTGTCTTTTCTTTTGTTGTTTCTATTGTCTTTTCTTTTGTTGTTTCCCGTGCTCTTTTTGGCACTCTTCTGTTTCCTGTGCTCTTCTTGGCACACTTCTATTCTCCGTGCTCTTCCTGGCACTCTTCTATTCTCCGTGCTCTTTCTGGCACCCCTTTTTTTTCTGTTATGTCTTCTATTGTCTTTTCTTTTGTTGTTTCCCGTGCTCTTTTTGGCACTCTTTTGTTTTTATTTCTTCTATTGTCTTTTCTTTTGTTGTTTCTCGTGCTCTTTTTGGCACTCTTCTGTTTCCTGTGCTCTGCACTTTGTCGTCTTTATTTTCTCTTATGTGTCTTTATTTCCTTTCTTTCCTTGTACTTGTTGTCTTTTCTCTTATTCACTGTTTTTTTTTTTCTTTGCTTGTGCTTTATTAGCGCTCAATTCCTTTAGTGCGATTCTCTTGTTCGTCCTTGTCACCCTTTGTTCTGTCTTTGTTTTCTTCTTTGTCTGTGCTTTGTTCTCTTGTATCTTCTTTATTTGCACCTGTTCAACCCTTATTTCCTTATTCTGCCTCTTTTTGCCTTTGCATATGCTTGTTTGTGCCTTTCCTTAATTTCCTTTCTTTCCTTTCTTTTGTCCTTTATTTTGCCTCGTTTTGCCTTGGCATGTCCTTGTTTGTGCCTTTATCTTAATTTCCTTTCTTTTCTTTCCTTTGTCCTTTTACTTGTTGTCTTTTTCTCTTATTCACTGTTTTTTCTTTGCTTGTGCTTTATTAGCGCTCAATTCCTTTAGTGCGATTCTCTTGTTCGTCCTTGTCACCCTTTGTTCTGTCTTTGTTTTCTTCTTTGTCTGTGCTTTGTTCTCTTGTATCTTCTTTATTTGCACCTGTTCGTTTCTTTTCTTTCCTTTGTCCTTTTACTTGTTGTCTTTTTCTCTTATTCACTGTTTTGTCTTCGCTTGTGCTTTATTAGCGCTCAATTGCTTTAGTGCAATTCTCTTATTCGTCCTTGTCACCCTTTGTTCTTTCTTTATTTTCTGCTTTGTCTGTGCTTTGTTCTCTTGTATCTTCTTTATTTGCACCTGTTCGTTGTGCTGTTACCTTCTTTTCTGTTCTTTGTTCTATTGCTCCTTGTTCAACTCTTATTTCCTTATTCTGCCTCTTTTTGCCTTTGCATATGCTTGTTTGTGCCTTTATCTTAATTTCCTTTCTTTCCTTTCTTTTGTCCTTTATTGGCCCCTCTTCTTCTTTGGGTGCACCTGTATTTCTGTATTTATGCCCTCTTCCCTGGTACTATGTTCTGTATGCTGCCTTTTTGTCACTTATGTGCCTTACTTTGCTTCTCTCCTTTTTGCTTTTATTTATTTATTTGTTTATTTTTCTTGTATGGCCCTCATGTTAATTGTCTTTTACTTTGACCACCCTTTGTGGTCTTCTTTCCTCTTTTCCGGTGCCTTTGTCCCTTATTTCTGTATTTTGGCTCTTTTTCGCGCTTCGCCTGTCTTCAAAATGGCCGCCGCACTCGGTCTTGGCTCCTATTGGTTTATATGCCTGTCTTCAAGATGGCCGCCGTGCTCTCGCGGGACTTCACGTCCAATTGCGGCGCTGCCTGACTCCAAAATGGCCGCCGCGCTCTTTGCAGTTTCTATTGGCTCCCGCGCCTGACCCCAAAATGGCCGCCGAGACTCTCGTGGGTCACGAGAGCTCGCGCTGCTTTCCTATTTCAATTGGATTTCGCGCTCTTTGCTAGGGCGCTTACCGGAGGGGTCGTTTTTTTTTGTTCCTTTCCTCGTGCAGCGGTCGGGGTGGGCTCCCGCGTCGCTGCTGCTCAGTCACAGTTGCTGCACTCCTCCTTCTGGTCACGACGCGATCCAGGGTGGGCTCCTGGTTAAAATCGCGATTTCTCCACGTCGGATGATTCCGATCCCGCCTCGTCGCCAGATGTCGTGTTCCCAGACCCAGGAGAATACGCAGGACACCAGGGTATTATACAGGTATGCCTTTATTGTTTCATTCTTCACAGCATATGCATGTCACGACCTCATGCTTCGAGGTCCAGCCTCAGAGAGTCCTCTCCCCACCCCTTGACCGGATGTGGTGTCCGGTGTCCCCTCGCCCCTGCGCTGCCCCAGGGTCCTAGTGCCCTTGTCCTGGACAGGACAACTCCTATCGGTTTTCCTATCACTGCCACACTCTCTTGTTTTCCTCTTCTTCTTTAGTCCATCTTTTCAATGCCCTCTGTTTCTCTCCTTTTGATTTCTCACCTGGGACAGCACATGCACTGCATGTGCTCTCACTTGCAAGGAATATTGCTTACAATAAAGGCTTGAAGCCAGCCCACTATTTACTATACAATGGCTTCATTGTTACTCTTCCTTGCTGCCTCCTAATTGGCTAGTGCATGCCAGGCATCACTTTTTTTTCTTTCAGTGGAGCATGTATTAAACAAAAGGATTCAGGCAGATCAGGTCGATTACCCCTTTCAAGGTTTGCCCGGCGTCAGCCGCTTCTCACCCAACTCACGATTAACAAATAAAGAGGCAGGCGCTGGAGACTGGAAGGCAGGAAACAGGAGTTTATTCCCGACGGAGCAGAACACATCAGATCAGACAACGAGGTATCGTTTCGAGGTGCTCTAACCGCATCTCTGAGGCCTGGCCTCTTATACACAGTTTTATGGCTTTATTACATTTGTGACATCCGTGGTATTGCTTTGAAGTACGGAAAAGGCATCTCTGGAATCCCCTGTTCAAGCCCGTTCCCACACATATCTACAGTAGGAGTCCCCACCCCTAATCTCAGCATGATGGCTATCGCGCAGCTGGACATTCCGCTGGGAACAGAAATGCGGGTAATCGATCGGATCTGGGGTGTGAGGGCATTGATTAATCCCCTCTCCTTTGAAGTGAGGCGAGGTCCTACTGTAGGGGTAATAAACTGCATCTGCTGGGCTAAGCGATGGCCTGGGATCAGGCCGAACAATCGGGCAAGGAGGAAGAGGTTGTCAAAGGGCCTGTTTTATGAATGAGAAGAAAGGGTGTGGGGGTTCAGCACGGGATGTGGCTCGGAGGCAGGGTCGCGCTGGAGGTGTGTTTAGGGCCCAAGCAGGAGAGGCCGGGGGCTGTCAAGGGGGGGGTGTGCTTGCGAGGCCGGGGAGTGAGGGGGTGAGACGCGCTGGCTATCGGCAGTAGGCAGAGAGGCCATGGCACCTAAAATGGCTGCTGTGCATATTTGTGCGTGTGTCTGAGGAAATGGACAAGATAGCGCAGATGATGTTCAGCTCACAAACTAGATTTCAACAGTCCTCCCTTTTAACATGTCTCACCAACTTGTCAATTCGGATCTATCCCCATAAGGCCACGTATTTCTACTTCATAGAGGGGACTCATATGTTCAGTTCCAAAGTCCAAAGTCTTAGGGCACATGCAGTTGGCAATGAGTGAACACAAAGGTGGCAAGCATTGAATACCTAGGCAACACCCACACAGTACCACGACCGGTATCAAGATAAATGTAAACAACCTCCATCCCCAGTCCTTCAAAGTACCCCAGAACCAGCTCCCAAGCGACCATCATTCCTGCTCCTGGTGAACCTCTGAGGAAAGTCTGTGGAGGTGCTCGATTGCTTTGTAGACTGAGGGCGAGTTATCTGGCACGTAGGTGCAACAGCTAGACCCGATGATGCGGCATGCTCCTCCACGGTCGGCTACAACCACATCTAGAACAAGGCGGTTCTGAAGAGCCACCAGGCGGACTGCCTGAAGCTCGGCCGTATTGTTAGTGAGGATGCCAGCCGTGATGTTCATGGTCGTTTCTACTGCCTGGGTCAAGTGTCGGATGGCGCGGCTGTTTGCCATTGGGCCCCACAGAGGGACAAGTCCCTTCACTGCATCCAGGAACTGTGCTCCAGTGGAGTCGGCTTGCTCAATGTCTCTTGGCGCTTCTGCCGGTGATGGTTTGCTGGGGCCACGTACGTTGGAGGGAGAACAAAGGCGATGTAGCAAGTACCCCCCCAACCTTTTGGAAGCCAAGTGTAAGCTTTGGTGCCACAAACAAAGTACATATTCGGAGAAGCAACAAAGGAGGGGGGATCAATCGAGTCCAATGTTCTGGTGATGCGGCAGGAACTGTGGCCCACCAGCTGTGTTCCCAGGCCTTCGAGGCACACGAGGCCCGTGACGTTGATAACAGACAGGGCCACAGTCAGTGTGGCAGCAGTTCGTTTCCGTAGGTAGGAGAAGGTGGGTCTGGCTGGATTATGGAACACCTGCATTTCGACTCGTTCTTTGGCAGGGATGTCCATCTGGAAGGAGGGACCAGAGGTCAAAGGACAGAAGGGAGCAGATGTTCTTCCAGTTTTGTTCAGCCAGAACCCATGGTAGAAGTGTGACACTGTTTGACCTGAAGTGGCGTTGTCCTTGTAGCTCTCTTGCAAGAGAATCAACCAGGCAAGGCAGGAGCCGTGAACTGAGAAAGGGGAAGGGATGAAAGGGATGGAGTGTCCGGTGGCATGCGGGAGCAACCCGCAGATCCAGCAGTTGGTGGCGTTGGCGGCAAGGTTGTGTTGGTGCAACAGTTGCACGAAGGAATTGTTCCAGAACTCCTTACGCCTTTCTCAGAGCTGAGGCGAAAGGGAGATCAGGTGATGCTCTTTCATAGTGGTTGGCTGTGCAGTGGTCAGCAACATCTGATGAGCGGGTGCGCTCTCTTCCACGATCCAGAAGGAAGTCATGAGGAGGAGGCAAAAGAGGAGGACAATGAAAAGGGCAATTGTCTTCGATTTGTGTATACTGTCAGTCTTTGGGTTCCGGTGGTGGGTATTTCTGGTTGCTTCCATCATCTTCTTATCTGGCGCTTCCATCATCTTCGAGGTGCTCGGTAGTGGGCAGAACCGCAGACTTCGTTTAGCTTCTCTCCGGGTAACCCTTGGTTGCGTTTAGGCTACCGTTCTGAGATTCAACTTAGTCTGTGGTCTACTTAGCCGAAGCTCCCTCCTTTCGACGCAGGAAATACCCTTCCCTGGATGGCACAGTGGGATCAGAGATTTTTGCAAGTTCAAGTGCCTCGGTATCAGGATAACAGTTCAGTGATGGCCGGTCTTTGTTCAGGAGCTCTTCTTGGGTGCTGACGTTTTCTGTCGTGGCCAGGGTCGAGGAGACCTTCTTACAGTGGTGTGCATGCAGCCAGTGTCGTTTCCCCTCCACTCGAAGAGCCGTCCGGGTGGTGATCAGTACTTGCCAGGGGCCCGTCCACCGGGGTTCCAGACTCTTTGCCCGTTGGAAATTTCGGATCAGCACATAATCCCCCGGTTGGATATCGTGACCCGGACCCCTGGAAGCATCGGGGATGGCCTGCTGCACCTGCTGATGAATGACAGACAATGTTTTAGTCAATTTGCACAAGAAATCAGACAGTAGGACGTCCGGGACGTCGTGAATGGAGGTCGGTTTAGGGGCAGTCCAGAGGTTCATCGGTCGCCCAAATACAACCTCGTAGGGGGTCAAATGGTGCTTAGTGGGAGTGGAGCGCATCGATAGCAATGCCAGTGGGAGGGCATCTGGCCATTTAAGTCCTGTGGTGGCCACTATCTTCGACAGTTTTAGTTTCAGAGTGGCGTTGTGTCGCTCAACTAAGCCAGCAGATTGGGGGTGAAAGACTGCATGAAACCTCTGTTTTACACCCAACCCTTTCAAGATTAGTTGGATAACTTCAGCGATGAAGTGGGGGCCGTTGTCGCTCCATAGAATTCGACAAAGACCGTAGCGAGGGAAAAACTCTTTCAGCAGTACCTTGGCAGTGGTCATGGCAGTGTTATCACGGGTTGGATAGGCTTTTACCCATTTACTGAAAGCACACACAATGACTAATACATACTTCAGGCTCTGGCATCTTTCTAGTTGGATGTAGTCCATCTGGAGGACCTCAAAAGGATGGTCGGGGACCCCAAACCCTCCCCGGGATACCACAGTTCCTTTCCCAGGGTTATGTTGCAGGCAGATAAGGCATTGCTGGACCAGGCGCCTGGCTGAGTCGGGGATTTTGTCGTTGTGCCAGACCTTGGAGACGAGTTCGGTCATGGGGGCAGATCCTATGTGTGCAGGGGAGTGAGCCATAGTCAGTATGGGGATCAGGTATGAATTGGGTAACAACCATTTGTTAGTGTCCTTTGTCCGCCAGCAGCCTTCATCGTCTTTCATTCCCACCCGTGCCCATTCAGTCAATTCGTGTGGTGAGCTGGCCATCTGGATGTCCCTAATCGTTTCCCTAGCGTCAGTCCATTTTTCTGCCTGTGGGGACTGGTCACATACATGCGTGTCGTCGTCCTATTCTCAGCTGTGGTTCGGGCGGTGATGTCGGCCAGTGCGTTTCCCTGTCCGACTAAGTCTGTCACCTTCCTGTGTGCCTGGCATTTGATTACAGCTAATCGTTTGGGGAGGAGAACTGCTTCAATTAGGGCGGAGACTAGATCTCCGTGGAGGATGGGCGTGCCGTGGGACGTCAGGAATCCCCTTTCTCTCCACAAGAGTCCAAAATGGTGAACCACTCCGAAGGCGTACTGGCTGTCCGTGTAAATGTTTGCCGTAGTCCCTGTCGCTATAATACATGCTCGTGTGAGGGCAATCAGTTCTGCCGCCTGTGCGGATCGTTGCGTGATGCGGGCGGTTTCAACTACAGTTCGGGCTGTGGTAACTGCATAGGCAGCTGAGGTGGTGCCGTCGGGGAGTTTTATGCAAGAGCCGTCTACCCATAGCTCTCCGTCGGGGTCTGTGAAGGCGGTGTCTCGGAGGTCAACTCTACTCCTAGTCTGTTCGTCTGTGAGGGTCACACAGTCATGTATGGGGGGGACATTTGGGTCGTTTTCGGGCAGGGGCAACAAGGTGGCTGGGTTCAGTGTGGTGCATCTTTTCAGCGTGATGTGGGGTGCAAGCAGAGTCAGTTCGTATCCGGTCAGTCGTGCGCTAGTCAGGTGTTGCGTCTTAGTCTGGTTTAGGAGGGTGTCAACAGCATGGGGCACTAATACCGTGAGGGAATTCGAGAGTACGATCCCCTCACTTTGTCGGATAGAGACAGCAGCGGCAGCTACGGCTCGAAGGCAGGCAGGCAAGGCTCTCGCTACGGGGTCAAGGGTGGCAGAGAAATAGGCACATGGTCGTTGCTTGGGACCAATAGTTTGAGTTAGGACAGACAAAGCGCACCCCTCCCTTTCGTGAGTGTAGAGAGAGAAGGGCTTGGTGTAATCGGGGGTTCCTAGGACTGGCGCATAACAAAGGGCGTCTCGAAGTTCTTTGAAGGAGGATTGGCATTCGGGGGTCCAAGGGAGTGGGAAGGGGACATCTTTGGCTAGTAGGGAAAGTAGTGGCTTTACAATGAGGCTGAAATTTGGCAACCACTGCCGGCAGAAGGAGGTGAGGCCTACCAGGGAGCGGACTTGTTTCTGGGTCTTTGGGACAGGGGTTTCTAGAATGGCCTGAATTCGATCGGGTGTAAGCTTTCTCCCGTCTTTGGACAAGAGGTGGCCTAGGTAGGTGACCTGGGGTTGGCAGAATTGCAACTTCTTCTTGGAGACCTTGTGGCCATTTTCCGCGAGGAAGTGCAGGAGTTGGATGGTGGCTGTGACTGCAAGTGGAGTGGTGTCGGCCGCCAAAAGGATGTCATCGACGTACTGTATCAACACCACTCCCTCCGGTAGCTGAACGGCGTCCAGCTGTCTCTTGAGGGCCTGGCTATAGATGCTGGGACTTTCAGTGTAACCTTGGGGAGCTCTACAAAATCTATATGAGCGGGATTTTAACGTGAAGCCAAAAAGGTAGCGGCTGTCTGGGTGGATGGGGATGGAGAAGAAAGCGTTCTTGAGGTCTATTACAGTGAAGGTGGTGGCTGTGGAAGGAATCAGGGTCAGAATGGTGGCGATATCTGAGACTACGGGGTACTGAGGTACAACTACCTTGTTGACCTCTCGAAGGTCGATGATGAAGCGGTACGCTTTCTCATCTCCCTCGCCCTGTTTCTTCACAATGGGTAGGATAGGGCTGTTGCAAATATTGCTGACTACTTCCTCTACCACTCCTGCCTCTACCAGGGACTGGATTATCATTACCAATGCCTTCTCACCTTCGGGCGATATCCGATACTGTGGGAGTTTTGGGAGTATCGCATCTTGGCGAACAGTTATGCGCACGGGGTCGATCATCATTCGTCCTACATCAGCGTCAGTTTTAGCCCACAGATACAGAGGTAGAGAGTCAAGTAAGGATGCGTCAGTGTCAGAGATGGAGAACATGTGTCGTGCGGGATGAGGTCTGAGCAGAGTCGGGTTATCGTACAGAATGACTCGAACTCCGTCTTGTGAACACCTGATAGTAGCTCGGAAATGTTTCAGTAAGTCAAGTCCCATAATGGCATCGGGGGTATTGGAGGAAAGCAGAAACGTCGTGTCAGTGGGGTTACTGTCCAAGTCAAAGGAGACCGGTGCGGATAAGGGGTTAGTGGAGGGCGTTCCATCAAAGCCTATTGATGTTATGTGTGAGCCATACAAGGGTGCCCTTGGAATCAGTCGTTTAGATAACGCACTACGTGTCGCGCCAGTGTCTACCAGAAATGGAGACTTTGTACCTACGACCGTAGCGGTGACATAAGGACCTTGCTGGTCAACATAGAGCTCGACTGGATCCCTTCCTTGCCCTTGGCAGTCCTATGCAAAGTCGCGGGCATTGTCGCAGTCAGACTGTTGGCACTGATTCTGTCGGGGACGGTCAAATGTGTTCGGTCTGCCAGGTCTGTCATTGTTGGTGTCGTGGGTGTGCCCTCGTCCCTGCCCTCTAGTCCTGGGGCCATTCGTCATGTCCCTCGTCTCTTTATTTTTAATCATTTCCAGGAGAACCGGACATTGAGACTTCCAATGGCCAAATCCTTTGCAAAACGCACACTGGTTCTCATCGAGGTCTGTTCACGGAGCGCCGGGTGTGGGTGTGCGGTCTCTAGGGGGTGGATTTCTAGGGGCATTCGACTGGTAGTTTCCTCTATACTGTTCCCTTCCTGTCGTCACTCCTTGCAATTGAGCAATCATCACTCGTTCTTTCAAGTCCTTTTTCTTTTTCTCTGTCGCCCTATCGTTCTCGTTCTTTTGGTGTTCGTAGTACTGAGCCATCTGAAGGATAGCTGCAGGTTTGGAGGCCCCCCAACTACTCTCGCTCGTCTGTAACTTTTGGGAGACCTCTTGCGATAGACCCTTTACGTAGTTTTGCACGAATAGGTGTTGTCCGGTTGCAGTGGTCATGTCTTGGCCACTGTAGTCGGAGAACACTGTTTCAAATCGGGAGAAGTATTCTGATACATCTTCCTGGGGTTTCTGACGGCAAGCCGTGACTATCGACCAGTCTACCTTCTTCTCTGGGATCAATGTCTTTAGCTTCTGAACTATTTTGTCCTGGAGTTCCAGTATGTCTTTTACAGGTTTCTTTCCGGGCTCTCGCTGTCTATCTAGTTCACTGAGTTGATTCCAAGTATGTCCGAACAGATCTGTGTGGTCGGTTTTCCGGATTTGCTTCCACACGTCAGCCGGCAGACATAGCCCGAAAAACAAGTCAATGTCCGCTAGAGTCATTATTGTTGAACCCAAGGCTGTACCTAGTTCGGTATAAAATGCTGTCGGGTTCTTTCTTAAATCGGGCAGGGTTTGTCTAAAAGTTAAAATATCTTGCCGATCCCATGGTTGATAAACCCAGTTGTACATAACCCTCCCCTTTGCATCTGCGTGGTTGATATCGTCGTTTGTTCCCTGACCTCGCGGGGGAATCCAGTAGGGGGCGGCTTCTCTGATAGGCATCATAGTGGTGGCTACTTCTGATGTGGACCCAGTCGTGTCAGGGACTGTAATCTTAACTTCTGGTTTCTGTTCCGTGAGGTGGCGGAAGACCTCAAGCGTTTGCATGAAGAGGTCCGTCACGTCATGCTCAGCCTCGTCTCCAACATTGACTTTTCTATATAAAGCTGTCAGCTTAGCAGGACCCTGATTCTGATACCTATCCTCATATGCGTTCAGAGTGTGGTAGCTAAACCGTAAAACGAAATGCCGCCTGTGACTACCGGCATGTGAATTGTGCATATCTATCGTGTATTCTTCGCTCTCCTTCCGTTCTACCAGTGTCTTTACTATCTTGTCAATTCCATCCCGCTCATCTTTGCTCAATCTACTCAGTCTGGCTGGTGGCGGCTTGCTAGTCTCGAGCTCATCTGATGTCGTTACTAATGCGGTCGGTGCGGAGGCCGTGAGGGCTGGGGTACCAGCTCCAAGGTCATTCTCATTTGCACTCGGAGCTGGCAGGTGCTGTACTAGAGGTTGGGAGGGGGCATATGGGGGGGGTATGTAGATGATCGGAGGACCTAGCAGTAACTCATCGTTCGCCCGTTGTTTGGAGGGTAGCCCAGGGTAGAGCGTAGAGGGGGTCCTAACAGGGCATTGGCCTGCCGACTCAGATTCCTGCTTTTGTCTGGCCTCCTTTCTTTCTTTTATTTCTTCTTCTAGTTTCTTAGCGGTCAGGTGGGCTGCCTTTCGTAACTCTTTTCCTATTCTTGCTTCTTCTCTTTTCTTACGTTGTTCTGTTTCTTTGCGCCACATGCCGAAACTATCAAGCATAGTGGGCGTTGTTTTATTGTTACAAAGGGCTGTTTCCAGCACGCTTATTTTTGCGTCATCGAAGGATCCTATCAGTGGCCACTGACTTTCCTGATCCTTTTTAGTATATTTATGCCATAACTTACTATAAGCTACGGCGACTAGTCCATGCTATAAAAACATGTCCCTATTAGGGGTGCCCTCCAGAGGAGCCGGATGATCCACCTCTAATAAGCGGTCTGGGCTGA
The DNA here is from genome assembly GCF_964261635.1 of Lissotriton helveticus. Classification (NCBI taxonomy): domain Eukaryota; kingdom Metazoa; phylum Chordata; class Amphibia; order Caudata; family Salamandridae; genus Lissotriton; species Lissotriton helveticus. Next base: position 583,055,758 of record NC_136070.1, on the reverse strand, counting down.
ACCAACTACTGAACAATGGGGAGAAGATAGGCATGACGGGTTACAATGGGGACAAAAGTCTGCACTACCTATCCTTCACTACTTTGCGAAGACTAGACAGAATATTTCTATTCTACAGTATTCGCAAATAGGGAATACCCAGAGAGAGAGAACCAATTCCAAACAGTCAATGTTCGGACAAACAATCAATCAATCAAATGAGGAATAAAATAGGCGCGACGGGTTACAACGGGGGCAAAAGCCTGCGCTACCTACCCTTTCACTGTTTACAAAGACTAGACAGAATATCTCTATTCCACGTTATTTGTAAGCAGAGAATACCTCCACAGAACCAATATCGAACAATCAATGTCCGTTCAATCAAACAATCAGTGGCGAGAAAGAAATAGGCACGACGGGTTACAACGGGGGTAAAAGCCTGCGTTACCTATTCTTCACTATCTGCAAAGGAGGACAGGATACTTGTATCCTTCCCCGTTTGTAGACAGAGAATTCTCGAGAAAGCAATCCTCGAACAAACAATGTTCGGGCAACCAATCAATCAGTGGGGGAGAAAGATAGGCACGACGGATTACAACGGGGGCAAAAGCCTGCGTTACCTACCCTTCACTACCTGCAAAGGAAGAGGGAATACTTTCTATTCCTCTCCGTTTGCAGACAGAGAATCTCCAAGAGAACCAACAATTCGGAGAGTAATACTAGTATTTTTCAATCAATCAATCAAATATTTCACAGTTTGTCGTGTTACACGACCTTACCCGGACCGCATGGACAGTTTCCTGTCTTCCGATTCCAGTGCCCGATCGTCCTCTATCTTCTGTCGTGGCACTCCTGATGGTTCCCAGTCAGGACCGTAGATCACTCGAGAGAGGTCTGTTCGGAACCAGTGAAGTTCGGATGATCGGCTGCCAGACGAGGGTCTATCGGGCAGGTGCACTTCCCGATCGTTGCAGTCGTTCACTCCGTCGTCAGGACCTCTCCCTCTGGATCCACGTGTCGCTGATGGGCCCCACGTTTGGGACGCCAATTGTTAAACAAAAGGGTTCAGGCAGATCAGGTCGATTACCCCTTTCAAGGTTTGCCCGGCGTCAGCCGCTTCTCACCCAACTCACGATTAACAAATAAAGAGGCAGGCGCTGGAGACTAGAAGGCAGGAAACAGGAGTTTATTTCCGACGGAGCAGAACACATCAGATCAGACAACGAGGTATCGTTTCGAGGTGCTCTAACCGCATCTCTGAGGCCTGGCCTCTTATACACAGTTTTATGGCTTTATTACATTTGTGACATCCGTGGTATTGCTTTGAAGTACGGAAAAGGCATCTCTGGAATCCCCGGTTCAAGCCCGTTCCCACACATATCTACAGTAGGAGTCCCCACCCCTAATCTCAGCATGATGGCTATCGCGCAGCTGGACATTCCGCTGGGAACAGAAATGCGGGTAATCGATCGGATCTGGGGTGTGAGGGCATTGATTAATCCCCGCTCCTTTGAAGTGAGGCGAGGTCCTACTGTAGGGGTAATAAACTGCATCTGCTGGGCTAAGCGATGGCCTGGGATCAGGCCAAACAATCGGGCAAGGAGGAAGAGGTTGTCAAAGGGCCTGTTTTTGAATGAGAAGAAAGGGTGTGGGGGTTCAGCACGGGATGTGGCTCGGAGGCAGGGTCGCGCTGGAGGTGTGTTTAGGGCCCAAGCAGGAGAGGCCGGGGGCTGTCAAGGGGGGGGGGTGTGCTTGCGAGGCCGGGGAGTGAGGGGGTGAGACGCGCTGGCTATCGGCAGTAGGCAGAGAAGCCATGGCACCTAAAATGGCTGCTGTGCAATTTGTGCGTGTGTCTGAGGAAATGGACAAGATGGCGCAGATGATGTTCAGCTCACAAACTAGATTTCAACACATGGACCAATCACAGATTGATTCAACTAAATCAGTGTCCGTCCACAGATTGAACTGTGATTGAGGTATGTTTTTAGGATACTTCATCTGTTCTGTACCTGGTTGATGAGCCCTAATCGGGGTGAAACCGATCCTAAATTGCTTCTTTTCCTATTCAGGGAGGATCTGGCTTGGCAGTTCGAGCTGGACTGTTCTCATTGGAGCAGGGTCAAGACTAATTTGTATATGGCTGGGTCCAAACTGAGAAGGCATGGTGTGCAAAATAACGAGGGACTGAGAAGCGGCCCTGAGTAATTACCAGTGGCTGAGATTAATTCAAGCATTCCAGCCATCACTTTTTGTATACGTTAGTTAGTATGTCACCCTAAATGGGATGGGTATGCCCAGACGTGGGTCCCTTGAACACCATATCACTGGAACTAAGCTAAACCTGGCTGATGAGCCCTCAGCAGAGCGAATCCGTCCTAGGTTGCTCAAAATGGCCTGGCACTTTGGGCGAGACAGGTCCCATTGAAGCAGGGTCAATATATATTAATTTTTTTACAGAGTTTTTATATAGCGCAAAACTTGACCCAAAGGTATTGGGTAGCAGAGCGCTTTACACGAGCACCAGTTGTGTTACATGAGGACACATTCATTTTTGTTAGGCACGGGAGATGACATGATTTGCCCAAAATCACAGGATGTTGCGCGTCCCCGCTGAGACTCGAACCTAGTTCTCCAGGTCCGAGGTCGACCACCCTAACCGTTAGGCCAACTCCTCTCCCCTAAATATTGATTTGCACATGGCTGGGTCCAAACTGAGGTGGCATGGTGTGCAAAATAAAGATGGACTGGGATGCAGCCCCAAGTTATTACCAGACACTGAGATTAATTCAAGCATTCCATCCATCACTTTTTGCATACTTCATTGTTTAACAATAGCGCTTTCATTTTTTTCCATCCTTTCTCGTCATTTTTAATTCCATCCTTGAGTTGGGCAGGATATCCTCCAATAAACTCCAACCGTGCTCTTCCTTCTGTTTGAAATATCTCCTTTCGTAGCTTCTTTTTGGTAATCCTCATCTCATATCACCTCCATCTCCTTTTTCATGCCCATGACACTTGTCTACTTAACTATATTTTCCACTCCATCTCATACCTTCACCCACTGTGACCCTCCTCTGCTACATCCTCTCTCCGCCCCTCCATTCTTTCCCTCCATCACTTTGGCCTCTCCTTTTAACTCTTTGCCTCCTACAGAGGCTTGTATGCGAGTTCTTTCCCATCTCCTACTTCATCTGTGGAGATTTTCACCCAAGCTCTGTTTCGGTCTCCCCTTCTTCCTGTTCTGTTTCACCTCATTCCTTCATGCTGTATCTTCCCCATTTCCTTTATTGCTCCAACAAGTCTTCTTGCATCTATGTTTTCCCTCTCGCGTCTTCTGCCCTCCCACACTCCTCTTCTCCCTGTCTCCCTCTTTTCTTCTGTGCTTTTCCCGCCTCACTGGACTTTGATTTGAACTTCTCTACCGTATACTCGGCCTGTGCCTCCTACTGTCACTTCCTGTTCCTGCTCCTTTCTTCCTGGTCTCTCACTGTACTCCCTTCTAGGTATGTATCACCTGCCCCCTTCCATCCATTAACCGACATCTCTTCTTGCCTCGCATCCTTTCTTGTTCCTCTCGTTTCTCACACCACGCCATTTTCCCCTCTCTCCTCTGTTGTCTCTTTTTCATCTTCATATCTCTCTTAACCCATGTTTCTGTTTCTTGGACGTATAGACTCTTTCAGTTGGTTTGTTTCCTATCTTCACACATACCCTCACCCAACGGCCCAGATGCGTCTGGGACCAGGCCTGAAAGCTGCCCTCTTCCTACTTCCTGTGATCTCTCCAATGACAGGTCAGCAGGTACGGTTGGACAATATTCGTTTCTGATCAGAGAATCCTTGTCTTTAGTCCTCCAAAAAAGCCCTTTCCCCTTCACGAATGTGAAATCAATCAGCTGCAATGCGGTGCAAGCGCTTTATGAAACCCCAGATAACATAACTGTGGTCTCCCTTTCTCCCTCTCACTAAGTCAGTGGGTATTCGTCCCTCTCCTTTTTCTTGTTTTCGTCCTTCCTCCCTTCCTACTTGATATGTGTGAGGTCATTGTCCCGCATCTTTTAACTCCTAAACTCTTCCCTTTCACTTTAAGTGTATTACACTCCCTCTAGAGTTAAAGAAGTGCAGGTACTCGGTACCGGATAGTACCTGCCCATCTAAAGCGCTGCTTTACCTGTTCTTTACAGCGATTTGAAACAACAGAACTGCTGAGTGGACACATCCCACAAATTGCTAGCTATATATATATATATATATATATATATATATATATATATATTCATGTGACCAAGGCCGCAGGGACGGTCGAAACGCGTCATGGCAAGCTGTTTACATGGGAAATAAACTTTATGCTGCAACAAAGTTGGTTCATGCCTCGTATGCGCTGCTGCGAGGTATTGCAGATATATATATATATATATATATATATAAATATATATACATATATATATATATATATATACATACATATATATATATAACAAAAAATGCTGTTATCGCCTCCATCTCCTTTTTCTCCACCACCCCCTCAAGCCGTGTCTTGTCTGCTCTCTACTTTATTCCACACTCTTCACTCAGGGAGCCCCTTTCTTACCCCTGATCTGCCTTCTGACCCCAGCACAGTGGAATTCCCACCCCGATCTCTGTCATACCCCACTCCGCGTCTTTTCACGTCCCAGCCTTCCTTTTCTCCCCCTTCCTTGACCCAGCTCGCTTTCTTAGCCTTCCCTTCCTCCTGCTCGGTGTCCCTTCTCCCCCGTCTCCTGTCGCTTCCTCCCCCCACCTCTCCCCTTTCCGCGCTCCCCTTTCCTCTGACCTCTCTTCACTTCAGCCGCTGGAGCAGAAATTCATTAGCAGCCGCCCTGGGAATGCCCGGGCTTCCGAAAATGGGTTAAAGAGCCGTTTGGGTACAGCGAAGCAGCCTGAATTTTTCATGTCGGAGCAGGAACATTTGGAGGCGACCAGCCTCCGGTGCCAGCGTCCTCCGCCCCACGGGCCGCGGCTGCCTCTTCTCTCCTCAACATCGATAGGGGCGCCCCCCGCCTGAATTCCGGTGCTTGTACTTTTATTGTGCGCGCAAACAAATAAACTATGGGGCAGATTTACAAGCTCCTTGTGTCACTTTTCCCATGTTAAAAATGCC